>NC_073744.1:144132806-144732806 GCF_029784135.1 Toxorhynchites rutilus septentrionalis | reverse complement strand
AACAATTTTAAATTTTTTATTCCAATATTTTTTCCTAAACGTGAGTTTTCGCCTGAGATGTAAATCTAAGAAATGGTGGATGCTAGAATAATACTTAGTCTAGCCTACGAGCTTGCAGAGTAATTTGAATACTTGAAACGGATACGGATTTTGATGAAAGTATTTACTCATTAATGGATGCTCTGGTCAGAACATTGATCCTATCTTGGGAAGTTATGCAGAACAAACCTGATGAAAGTTACAACAAAACCGTATACTAAATAGTCCTATAATACAAATGTGGGCCAATTTGACATGTACAGCTAAACGGCAGCGTTCTACAATCGCTACCAAATCAATCAAAAATCATTCAAGCGATATTTCCCAGAGTAAAATCCGACTATCTGGAAACCCACTTACTGAGATATTAATCAACTCTCAGCACGCTCCGATTATCTGGCAATTTCCTTGATTATTTCCGCGCAAATGTCAATATTTGCTCACAGGGTGACCAACTTTCCGAACCACTAAACGGTTAGTTTCAATGTATAACAGCAAAACGTCAGCACGATGATGCCGTCGATACCGGCGAGGCAATATCATAATGGTCGCGATATGGTGGTCGGTAATAGCCATCATTACCGTCAATTTATTGTAATTTCTGAGTTTTTTGTGATAAGCTGAATCGTGCACCGGTTACCCGGCTTGGTCGGCCCGAGTTGAGCCAAACAAACGAATGGTTGAGCACGAGGCGCCTTTTGCCCGCAGGTGGGTGGTGGCGGCGCACAGGTAAAAGAGACTCACTCCAGCACGATGCAGAATTCTAACGAATTTCTCCAAACCCACCGCCAGCGCCGGTACTCTGGTGGTCGTTGCTGGTGTAAAAATAAACAAATGGTGCAGAGCGAACAAGATTCATGATGCCCGGAAGATGTAAAGTTCTGTCTTTGAGCAGCAGCAGCCGCGGTGAAGCGAGCCCAAGTTTGAGGGTGAGGATAAGTATAGTCAATTTGGCATGGAATAATTCATAGCTATTGACATAGTACCACTCAGGCGTTAGTCCGTAAACAGTCCGAATAGAAATTCAACAACACCCACGCAAACTCAGTGGGAAGCAAAAACAAATTCGATTCCTTCAGGCCCACGTCTACAAAGTTTCGATCATTCAATCCTGCAAATTTTGAGTGGCTCTGCGAAGAATAAATTTGAACGTATTAATATGTTTCACTGTCAATGTATTTCATGTCGTGTGTATAATATCCGAAACAAATCTTCTCAAATTAAATTAAATTCTCCTGATACGAAGCTGTACCTAACATGATCGTACCTAATGGTCATTAAAAATCGACTGAACTAGCTTTTCCCAAATAAGTGAATAAGTGAAAAATCCGATTTTCACTACGTATAAATGTTTAGAGGCTTTTCAAAACAGTGCTAGATGATTTCATGAAAACGGAATATCTGAAGAATTTATGATATAATAACAAAATTATGTTGAAGGAACATTATCTTGTGTATGTGTATGTGTATGAACAAGCAGCCGCAATGTAATTGATGAAGGAATACGTTTCAGAGTGTAATACAAGAGAAACTTTTTAATTAGATTTATCTAAAATTCTAAGATTTGATTTAACATTTGCTCGTCAGATTCAAAGTACAAAAAATAATAATGGCGAAACTATACTAAATTACCTATTTTAGAATCAAATTAGAACAACATTGAAAAACCTTCAACAATTCAACCACTGCTGATAAGCTTTCCTCCTTCCAAGTATTCAAAGAAACTCTGAAAATTGATTTCTCTGTAATTCAATGTAGTGAAGGTGTAGGTTTCCAGAAAAAAATATAAACGATCAAAAAAACCCTACGAAATTTTCTCAATGGCAGAAACTTCAACTCTATGACCAGCATAAAAAATACAAAAAAAACATGTTTTAGGAGAATAGAATTTTTAAGCTGCGTTCAGGATAACGAAAGATTGTAGAATAAAATAATAAGAATCTATCTATATATATAAAAATGGATTTCTGTCTGTCTGTCTGGTTCTTATGGACTCGGAAACTACTGAACCGATCGACATGAAAACTGATATGTAAGGGTTTTTGGGGCCGGGGAAGGTTTTCATGATGGTTTGAGACCCCTCCCCCCTCTCTAAGGGGGAGGCTGCCATACAAATAAAACACAAATTTCTTCATTACTCGAGAATTAATCAAGCAAACGAAACCAAATTAGGTATATGGAGGTTTTAGGGCGCAATGAATGTTTTCACTGTGGTTAAACACTCCCCCCCCCTCTAAGGGGAGCTGCCATAAAAATGAAACACAAATTTCTGCATTACACGAGAATTAATCGAGAAAACGAAACCAAATTTGGCATTTCCGCAATAAATGATTCTATTGTGGTTAGATACTCCTCCTCATTCTCTTAGGGGGAGCTGCCATACAAATCAAAGACAAATTTGTGCATAACTCGAAAACTAATCAAGCAAACGAAACCAAATTTGGCATGTGGAGGTTTTAGGATGCAATTAATATTGCTATGATGGTTCGACACTCCTCCCCCATCTCTTAGGGTTGGCTGGCATACAAATGAAAAACAAATTTCTGCATAACTCGAAAACAAATCAAGTAAATGGAACCAAATTTGGCATGTGAAGATTTTAGGGGGCACGAAACGTTTTTATGGCGAATAGCCACTCCCCCTCCTTACTAAGGGGAAAAGAGGGGAGGGGTCTATCATTATTCTATCATGTTTTCTGTATCAAATATTTATTCCATGTCACGGAGAATCATGTTATTTGCAAGTGGTTGAAGAATCTTGAACGAGAATTGAGTCTGAAAATAATCTGATATTATAATGATGAGTTTCGGTAGAAGTACTAGGAATTTTATAGTAAAAGGTAAATTCAACGGGGTCGATTAGAAGATCAATCAATGAACAGTTCTGCGATTGAACTCATGAACTTGCGCTTAGTAAGAAAACGTGAATGTTTGAAGGTATTCAAAAAACAAATTTTAGGCGGTACAAAGTTTGCCGAATCAGCTAGTGTAGTATAAATGTGAATGTAGTATATGTAAGTCTGTCCATAAAAATGATGCTTGTGTTTTACGAAAAATCGTTACGGACTTTTCGGACAATCCAAGATGAGCTATCTTGATTTCTTCCTGATTTATTTTAATTTTTTCTGATTTTTGAAAATTATAGTTGGCAACCCTGATCACGAGTTCAATTCTCACTCCCGATATTCTTTCTTCGGAAATGCCGTGGCCCAAGCCGAAAGCTGAATGTTACTATAATACAAAAAAGTAATAGAAGGATTGTGTCCGAGACGCGACCGCATAGTTGACGTGGGATACCGTTTGGCTATTTGTTGCATGCTGATTTCTGATATGTTTGGAAAATTACATCGCTAAACTTTTTGATAATAATTTGGTGACTCCGATTGTTGGGTATTGTTCGTCCAATCCATCCGTGTTCCAACCAATTGATGATGACAGAATGATGGTGAACAGTTGTCGAATGATGCGTATCACGATAGAAGATGTCGAAGTGGAATGAGATACGATGGATGAATTAATAAAAAAAAACTCTCCAGCGTAATAGAAGATAATTATCATTATCGAACACAATTATCAATGTATTTCACCATAAAAAATATGTTACTTTATTTTAGTAAAAGGTAGTTTTCTTTTACAATTTTTAATTTCTGAGAGTGTTTATTCAACCTATTTCCTTTTTTGCATCAACCCAAACGTAACACGATGCTAAAGAGCAATTCTATGCTAATTCAGCCAGCCATTGACCCGATTCTGCGATTTTTTGACGTGGGACTACGTCTAACCGGAGTATATGGGGGGTAAAATGAAAACCTAAACACAGAACATGCAGGAAAAAATAGAGATTCCGAATGCTTATAACTCGATATTTTCTTATTGGATCGGAAAGATGTTTGCATCAATTGATAGGGAATATTTCTACGTTTCTATCGCAATTAATAAAATGTTATTTTTCATTAGATAAACAATTGAACACCTGTAATATGTTAAGCGTTATCTAAACGCCCTAACTTCCTCATTTTGATTGGCCCGATCTACGGTTTCCCTAACACAGCCATCAAAACCAATCAGCCTTGGGGAAATCGGCATTGTAAATACATGAAAGTATGGGGACTTTTGTTTTTACCGAAATGTGTTCTCTAACACAGACTTCAAAACCAAGCAGCGTTGGAGAGATCGGCATTGCAAATACATGAAAGTCAGAGGTATTTTTGTTTCGACTGAAATGTGTTTCCCTAACACAGACTTCAAATACATGGAGCTTAGGGAAATTGGCATTGCAAATACATGCAAGTCGGGGTCATTTTTGTTCCGACTGAAATGTGTTTCCCCAACACAGACTTCAGAACCAAGGTGTCTGAGGAAATTGGCATTGTAAATTCGTGCAAGTCGGGGGCATTTTTGTTCCGGCTGAAATGTGTTTGCCTCTAACACAGACTTCAAAACCAAGATGTCTGGGGAAATCGACTCAGCAAATAAATGCAAACTGCGAGTACTTTTGTACTCGCTTGCCTTTGTGCAAGTGCCTGAAGTTCATCAAATCAAGCAAATTAGCGGTTTGAGAAAAACGTACACTTGAGAGATGCAAACTTCAGAAGGAAACGTAAAATAAAATAATCGTTTGATGGTTCTTCCGTTCACATATTTTGTCCTAGGCATCATACCAAACGTAAAAGGACTGTCATTAAATTTACTTGTAACGAAGAACATAATCTATCACAATGCATGAATTGACCTTATAAGGAATTATACAATATTTTTACTCACAAAGCAAATACATTGAATTCAATTGAATTCGAGAATTGTTTCATTCTATCAAAAATTTAATCAATACAAACGAATGATTTCTACGCTTAGGTAGTCCCACGTCAATCTTGCGGTTATATCATAGATATAACCCACCCATTTTTTTTAAATTTACTACATATGGTGACAGTCACCCAAAACCACTATTTTCATTATCATCAGCCATTCCTTGCCAAACCGATATAGTGGTTCTCAGATTTTCGTGAAATTTGGTAATTTTGTTCTTTACCGCAAAACATTAGACCCTTATTTTTTATTTTTTCATTGGGGTGCCTATTTCCATTTTAGGGTGGTCCGAAAAATCAACTTTTTCCCCCTTTTTCACCTAAAATGACTTTTTTCAAAAATTCATAACTTTTGAAGTACTGAACCGATTCCAATGATCAACATACAAAAGGCAATAAATTAGTCTTCTTTGAAAAAATATTAAACTTGCAAAAAATGGATTTTGTTTTCATAATTATTGATTGCATCTGTTTTTGTGGCTTACATGGTCTTGGGACCAAGGGCGCTATATTTTTTATATTTGAAAGCTGAGGTTTTTTACACAACATATCCAGAAATCAGGGAGGTGTTTTTTTTTTGTTCTCGAGCTATGAGTATTCAAAATCAACGAATGGTTCGAAAAATCAATTTTTATCCCTTTTTTCACCACAAAAATTCATAACGAAGTATCACACACCTTAATTGCAATACAAAAATGTCCCCGACATGCATATATTGGAAACACCGATTTCCCCAGGCTCCTTGACTTTGAAGTCTGTGCTGGGGAACACATTTCGATGGGAACAAAAGTTCCCCAAACTTACATGTATTCGCAATGCAGATTTTCCCAGGCTCGCCATTCTTTGTGGGATGTTCAATTGGTGAACACCGTTTACTGGACGAGCCTCGATGAGGGATCGAATGCCTTTCTCGAGGCATGAGTGTGAAGCATTAACCGAAAAGTAGAGTCTTCGCCAAGGGCCTTCTGACGTAGGACTACGTCTTAGATTTCTATATATAGAAATCTAAGACGTAGTATATTCAACTTTATGATTTCAAGTCTACTTTGCCTCAAAACATCATGAAATCGTAAGTATTTTCAACATTTCTTTGATTCTTCCCCATAAACTTCATATTCAATGTAATCAATGAGGACGCTTTTTTTTTTGTTTACCTATTTATGGTTACCATTTGGAGTTTCAAAAGAGTTCAAATAACAGATTTTTGAACAATGAAACGAATAACCTTAAAAAAACAATTGTTCCGAACAACCTCAATCCTACCTCAAACTTACGTCCGTGCCCCTGGGCTGAGACTCTTGTACTTTTTGTTCAATATTTTGTTCACAATTTGTGAAAAAAAACTGTTACTCTTTTGGAAAGAATACATATTCTATACGGAAAAGTTAATTTAAATTTATGATTTTTATTTTGAAGGTATGCCCACCTGATAATCCATTATATGTAGTTATCGTTGGTTCCCAGATTCGGAACACAAAGTCAACGCCAATTATGACAATTAGAATTCTGCTCCTATTTCAACCAGAAAGAACTTGAGCAAAAAGGATCATTTCAGACTAATCAGGTAAAATTGAGTGATATCATGGAACGTGCCAAAAGTCTGGGAAATCCTGAAAAATCAGTCAAGTTGACAGCTCTGGCCCAGGATACATCTCTCCGGTTATGTCCACGACATAACCAACTCGTCTGATCATACTGAAATCATACAAACTCATGCAACGCTCATATTTTCATAAAAAAATATCAATGGATTTCAAGGTATGTTATTTCTGAGATATTGATACAATGTATATTGTTTTTAGTTAAGTATTTTTTGTAAATTATACACTGTAGTGAGGCACAATACCATCTTTTTCATATTGGTATTATTGCGAAAAGCAATTCATACGATTCGGTGGCCAGCGGATTTATAGAGTCGTCTGCACTCCCAGAGAGACGAATCTATTGAAGAAGGCGTTAATAATGATAATGTAGCTACCGAGATTTTCCATGAGATGCATTCCTTTTTTTTTATTTTATTTTTTTTTTTTAACAAAATCACTCCCAATAAAACTGCACTCATGAATTACCATCTCATACAAAACATTGCACCAATCGAAATTATGCAATCCGTGAGATTAAAAAAATCTAGTTACTTTTTTGACGTAGAACTACGTCTTTCAGGAAGGGTGCCAAATCAGAGAACAGGTCACGTTTTTATGAAATAAAGTAAACGTTAATAACTATTTTCACTGTGAACGAATTCTCATGATTTGCATACGAATCGGATCGGAAATCGGATTTGTTTGATATTCTATACATTACAATTCGCTAATTTCTAAACGGTTTAGATTCATGAAAACTGGAAGAACTTCTATTTTTTCCATACATTTGTTCTGCCGATTTGTGTGTTAACCCTACTTGTGTTTCGAATGTTTATAACTCGAACATTTCTTAACAGATCGGAAAGATGTTTGCATCAATTGATAGAAAATATGTCTACGCGTCTATCACAATTGATAAAATGTTATTTTTCATGAGATGAACAATTGAATAACTGTAAAATGTCAAGCGTTATTTAAACACCCCAACTGCCAAGTTTTGATTGGCCCGATTTACGGTATTCCCAACACAGACTTCAAAATCGATGTACCTGTGGAAATCCACTGTGCAAATCGGGGTATTTTTACTCCCACCGAGCTGTCTTTCCCTAACACGGACCTCAAAATTATTGTGCCTGGGGGAATCCGCTTTGTAAATACATGCGAGTCGGGAGTATTTTTTGTTGTAGAGTACTTTTGTATTCGCTTGTCATTGTGCAGACCGGAATCTGTTTTCCTATAACGTACTTTTAAACTCGTCATTTCAGATACTAGAGGTGAATGAACTTTCGCGGCTCGAGAACTACGTAAACATGAGATGTGCAATAATTTCAGAGGGAAATCTAAAACACAATGATCGTTTGACAATTCTTCAAATTATTCACATATTTTGCAAGTCCTAGACATCATATCAAACGTAAAAATAATGTTCATCAAATATATTTGTAACGAAGAACATAATCTATTACAAAAATTTCGACGCATTTTAAAATAATATTCGAAGTGGTAAACAAGTGGATTGCATAATATATTTGCGTAGATCTACGTAGGAAATATGCGGCCGTTTCCTAGATACAACCCCTAATAAATTTTAATCATAAACCTTGTTAACGTGATATCCATGTTACCGCTACACTTAGTTCCACTTTGAAGTGTTTTAGACTAGCCACTCCATATTTCCCCCCAGATTTCGTAATTCATTGAATAGTAATTGATTGTTTACCACAAGCATGGCCATGTTTCGAAAATCAAAAACTTCATGCAAATTTCACGAAAAAATATGGAACGAGTCTGTGTTACCATTTTAATTGGTGTAAACATGGCAATCCTAAAATAATATCATAACTGGATTCGACGCCACCCCACACGGGACTTCTCACATCTCCCCGCATGGAAGGTGATTTCCGATCCAATTTTTAGCTAAAATCAATAATCGGTTACGACTTCCTCCTCGATCACGTGCACGGACTGCAGCCAAACCCTCGAAGGTAAGAGCTATGAGCTACGCGTAAACACACTTGTGAAATGTGTTGTTATTTTTTCCAGTATTTGCTTCTCCGCCCCACGTTTGACCAGCTCACACTCCCGTCCGACAGTCCCTGAGCGGCGTTGGTTTCCGAGAGTGTTTCATCGGTGGGCGGAAAAGCGTCATCATCCACACGGTGAAACAGTCGAAAGCGAAGTGATTTGATGAAACGAAAATAATCACCAACGTTTAAACTTGAGCCGACAACTTCCTCTATCACTCTCTGGTGTGGACCAAATCCGAGTCCAATCAAATGGGTTTCAAGTTTATTTTGATTGGCCATTCGCAGGCGCCCGCAGAATGGCGGCAGCGGTTATTCGACAGCTGTTTATCTGGTGCGTTTTTCATCTCACACATTTCGCGCTAACGCGCCAAGATCTTCGGGCGAATTCCGACCATCCGATTCATGCATCCTCTCGAGCTCGAGATGGTTTATTGTTTTCGTGATGGTATCTACTTTCGGGTAAGTGCCATCAGCGCGTGACCAATTTATAAACTCTTGAATTTTATTGATATTTTATCGCCCTACCCCTGAACCGATGATGGCTGCTTTCGAAGTGCACGAAGCGCACTCTCAATTGGAATTAATCGGCGAGGGTGCAGTGGATCACCAGCAATTAAGTGCTGGATAAAAGCGATTTTAATTCAAGTTTTTACGACCGATTTGCGTTCATCATTTTCATTTTTTTTTTCGGTTTTCTGAATTGATGGAGCGTTCAACCGTAGTGTCTCACCTCAAAATCATGCTGAATGTTTCACTTCTCACCAATCATTTTGTCAATCATTGCAACTTCTTCGGTCATTTACATGCTAATTGCTATTTTCTGCTATTCGGACATTTTGAATCCAACAACGATTAGCTACGATTTCCTTCAGTGCGTCTCCCTGCACATCGGCAGCATCGAAATCATGGCGTCAATTATTCAAAGTTATTAGTCAATAAAGGGCGAACACGAAATTATTGCGACACATTCAACAGGGCATAACTTTTTTACCATTAGGTAAAAATCAACCAAATTTTGCACACTTTCTTATTGATGTGTATTGTCTACATGCTGTCAAACTCGAAATCGTGTTTTTCGATTCAACGAAAATGGAGGTGAACCAACGCGAGTCGAGAGAACAAATTCTTTCCAAACACCTGGAATTTCCTGACCTGTCGCACCGGAGGTGGGACAAAAATGTTGAACATTCACCATTCAACCGTCTCCAGAGTGTTGAAGCGATTCCAGGAGCGGTTGACGTTGGACCACGCAAAGGAGCTGGAAGAAAACCGGGAGCGGAGAACAAAAAGACGGAGGGAAAGGTGAAGCGGATGATTAAAGCAAATCCCAACGTCTCAAGCCGTGATTTGGCTAAAAAGATCGACATGTCGCAGAGCTACGTCCACAATGCAAAGAAGAGAGCTGGACTACATACATACAAGGTACAGAACTTCCCAAACCGCGATGAGCGGCAACAATCGACGGCTAAAACTCGGGCACGGAAGCTCTACGAGAAGATGCTGACAAAATATGGCTGCTGTGTGATGGACGACGAAACGTATATAAAAGCCGATTTGAGGCAAATTCCTCGAGAATGCCTCGAGAAGTTCGATGTGGACGACAAATTTAGGAAGAAGAAAATGTCGAAGTTCGCCTCCAAATATCTCGTTTGGCAGGCCATCTGCTCTTGCGGACCGAGGAGTGATCCTTTCGTGACAAAGGACACAGTAAATGGCGAGATCTACAAATCTGAGTGCCTCGAGAAGCGCCTTTTGCCGTTTTTGCAGCAGCACGACGAAGATTCGCTATTTTGGCCAGATTTGGCATCATGGCACTATTCTAAAAGTGTCCTGGAGTGGTATGAGGCCAATTCTGTCCATTTTGTTCCAAAGGACATGAACCCGCCAAACTGTCCGGAGCTGCGCCCGGTGAAGCAGTACTGGGCAATAATGAAGCGGGAACTTCGGAAGAGCAAGAAGACAGTCAAAGACGAGAAGGACATGTTAAGAAAATGGAAAAAAACTGAGAAACTGGTACCGGATGACACTGTAAAGACTTTGATGGAGGGCATCAAGCGAAAATACGTTCAATTTTACACTCAAGGCTCCATCTATTAACTTTTCTTTTGATTTTTGAAGTAAATATATGTATAAAACTACCCTAAAATTTTGGTTTGATTCTAAGCATTATAAGAAAATTGGCATGACATTTTCGGTGTCGCAATAATTTCGTATTCGCCCTTTACAGCTAATAAATCGCCTGAATAACGCGCGAACACCAAACCTGTTTGGTGTGCATAATTCTCCCTCGGAAACTGATGCTCACGCCCTCGAAGATGCGCAAAGCTCCAAAAACGGAAGCAATAAAATAACAGAAGTCGTCTGTCATCCGGATGGGTTCAAGAATGGGATTAGTCTCTGCATCCACAGGGGCACTCTACGGTAGGACATAACGTTCTTCGCCAACCGTGTCGTGTGTCTGTCGATAAAAGGTGAGTGTTTGTATCTTTCGAGTAGTAATTTATAGCCGATTGATAATTTTCGCAGTCGACGACGATTTCAGTTCACGGTCGGATTTGAATCTATCTTTTATGGAGATTATTCAAGGCGGACGGCACGCGAAACAGCCGAAGCAGCACAATGTGGACGGTTTCTCCGCGGGAGCCTTGACCATGAAAACTTTGGTGCTTCTGCCATGGGGTAGAATTTCATATTTTGATAGCACTTCAGATTGTTCTGTTTGTTGATAAGTTTTCACAGCTGACATCAAAAACTGCACAATATTTCATCAATATGATTGGATACTTGCCAAATGCCGCTCGCACAAATGGTGTTGTTGACTGGGAATTAACATAAATATCTGTTTGCATAAATAGTGGGTGATGGAATGTTTAGAAGATAGCCGATAAACTGTTAAGATGATTCACATTTGTTCCCCATTGTTATGATTTTGAATTTATAATATTATCTCTTTGTAGTCACGAATATTTACGATACAACAAAAATGCGAATTTATATCAAAACATAAACGGAGTTCTATCAAAACATCAAAACATGAATAAATCCAGACATACTTTCCTTAGGTTTTGATAATTCCTAATTTCATCATCATAAGAAGTTAAAGATTGAATCTCCGGCCAAGAAGTAATCTGATCAGGTGAAAGATGCCAAGGAATTCGTCACGCTGAGATTTATGAGAGACAACTTTATCAGTGATGGTAGAATGCTCATTACGACGAGGCAACTTTTGGTTCAACAATTTCACTAGGGCCTCCATTGAATCGGTGAAGTCAACAGCACCAAGCTCGTGTCTACGATTACAAAAATTGCTAGGAATCGACCAAAAAGTGTACCGTTTAAAATCCGCACAAACAAAATTAATTCTCAGCATTCGGGTTTTTATTTGATTACCGTTTTGTCTCAAATTCCGAACACTTAAGCTTTGATAGCCAGTAAACAGTGTCTCATTACTCAAAATGGTACTCTTTCACGAAATTAAATTGATTCTTGGATACAATAGAGCCTTCTTTTTCATTTGACTACAATAAAATTGATTTACAAATACATATTCATGGTGAAAAACTAAACATATGTTTAATTACTTTTGTCTCGAATTCTGAATACTTTTGTCTCAAATTCCGAACAGCAAAAATGCATTTTTTTAAAATCATATCTTTCGAACTACTGGACCGATTCATATGATCGATATATCAAATCAAAGTCAATGAGCTAGTCTTTTTGGAAAAATGTTATAATCGCCAAAATGGATTTTGCTTTCGTAATTATTGATTGTATTTGTTTTTCATAGTTTGTATGGTTTCTGGACCAAGGGCGCTATATTGGTATCAATACCTATAATTGATGATGAAATGAAGTATATAACCAAAATAATGTCAAGGTTTTGATAATTATTTTTTTTTATTGTAGATTCGTACAAATTCTACCACTTAACATGAAAATGACAAACAAAATAGTTGACAAAACTACAAAAAACTGAAAAATTAACGATGCTTGCTTGTTACAGAATTTGCAAACGTAAAATTTAATCATTGGTTTTGACTGTCGTTTTTTTGGGAAATACTCAATATTATATATTATAGGCTGTATCGATACCTGTAAATGATGTTAAAATGAAGGCTAAAAGCCAAAGAATTTCAGGATTTTGATTGTTCAATTATTTATAACATTAAAGTTCAGTAAACTTACATTTGAAAATGAAGTGCACGGAATTTGAATCATGCGTAGAAATTTGATTCATATTCCGAATACTACTTCAATATTAATTTTCATGAAGATTTCTGCATAAAATATCATTTCTTTCACCCAGTTATCGTAGGTTATTACATATTCTAGCATTTAACATGAAAACAGCAATCGAAATAGTTGAGACAACAACAAAAACTAAAAAAAGGAACGATGCTTGTTTTTTTACGGAATTTGCTAACGAAACCATTTTATCATTGGTTTTGACTGTCACTTTTTTGCAAATGTCTAATATTATAAATAATAAGATGTATTGATACCTGTAAATGATGTAAAAATGAAGCCTATACCTCAATGAATGTCTGTGTTTTCATTATTCAATTATTCATGACAGAAAAGTTTAGTAAATTTATATTTAAAAATGATGTGTTCGGAATTTGAGACTGTTCGGAATATGAGACAAAACGGTATCACCGAATTTTTCAGGGATTGAAAAGAAACAATTAAAGTTTGTTTTGGCATCATTAAATTAGGGTCTTTGAGATTAAACACTCACGCAACAAATTATAGTAACTTCTACAAATGTGAACCGAAACGAAAATAAAGCTTATTTTAGGACATTTTCGATGTGACCACCCCTTTCTTCGATAACGCGTTTTAAACGGTGAACAAAATCCTTCATGCACAACTCTAACATTACGACTTCGATGCTGTTGAAAATCCAAGTTATTTCTTCTTTAAGTTCCTTACTAACATAGCAACGGTCGTTCACGTACCCCCAGAGGAAGGAATCGACGACGAGAAATGTTGAAACTTTTACCATAAGAGGACAAAGTTTCATTAAGGCTTCGGTTGCTCGAGTAATACGATTACACTAAAAAACAAGTTCTTGTAAATTTTACATATTGACACTAAAAACCATCCGATCAGACTGAACGAGTAGCCGAATATTATCGTCCCGAAGTAGGGAATGCAGTGTTACCATCGACGGAGCGAAACAAATTTTTGTCCGGAACTATTCGATTTTTTTGCGTGAGCGTTTAATCTGAAGGACCCTGTAAAAAGCAACGTAAACCCAGGGATTTTCGAAAGAATTGAATTTTTTGTATTTCCCTGTATCAATTATAATTCAATACTTATACTCATCCTCTCACATATTCACAAGAAGAACGTTCAGCAAACTTTAAAAGATTCATTCATTCATTCTAAGCCAACGGTGGTCCTACGTCTGCTTCTAGGACATATCAATGATATAGCCCACCTCTAGTTATTTGACGTAGGATTACGTCTTTCGGGAACATATTGGGGTACAAATTTAAAATCGAAAATTGAGCACATCGTGAAAATTGTCCAACCTCAAACGCTTATTGCTCAGTCATTTCATGATGGATTGATGAAATTTCGGTACTTCATAACAATTTTTCATATTGCAGAAAATAATATATGTCATGAAACTAGTGATGTCTTTCATTTGTTCGATTATCGATTAATCGTTGGGGCATTTTTAAATATTCGATTCATTCGAATTGTCGAATTGTCTTTCAATATTCGATTAATCGAACGAATATTTATTTCTTGAAATAATCACGTATCACGTTGTCATTCTGATCGCGTGGTCTATCGGGTTGTCGATGTTAGATGGTTGGATAAAAAAAAATATATAGCCTAATTCTTGGCCTAAAAATGCATTAACCTTAAGAAAGATTCCTTTTTTCATTAATCGTGATAACAGTGACAATTATTCGATGTATTCATATTTTGATTTCAAATTATTCGATACAAAATTAATCGATCAAAACTTCAGATATTCGATTATTTGAATTAATCGAACGATTAACCGACGTCTCTACATGAAACTAACTATTGAACAATTGAAAAATCTCAATCCCTATCCTAATGGAAATACCCACTTCTGATTGGTCGAATTGACGACACACGCGGCGGGTCCCTAACAGAGACATCAAAACCAAGCTGCCTGGGGGAAATCGGTATTGCAAATATATGCAAGTAAGGTGAGTGATACGATTAATTCTAGCAAATGAAATTTAAATTTGAAACTTTAATGTTGGTTGCTTCGTGAAACTCATGTCAATGAATTGTTATTAGTCCAATTAAAATCCGCATTGGGTTGAATAAACACACAGAAAGTAAAAATTATAAAATAAATTTACCTATTCCATTTAAAATATGTTTTCTCTATATTAAAGTAACATATTTTTACTGATGAGAAAAATTGATGATTGTGTTCGGTATTGGTAATTATCTTATATAACATTGGCGAGTTTTTTTTTTCTTTACTTCATCCATACATAACCCAGGAGGCATCTCGTCTAGGATCATAGAGGGCGGTTTTCAACATATCTTGTTTCACTTTGATATCTTTTACTGATACGCACCATTCAACGACTGTTTACCATCCTTCTGTCATCAGCACTCGGTAAACACTGGCGGAGTGAACAAACAATTCCCGACAACCAAACAAAACGGCCCTTTTCAGGGCCACCAAATTATTATCAAAGAGTTTAACGATGTAATTCTTCAAACATATCCAAAATCAACAGGTAGCCTTACGGAATCCTACGTCAACTATGCGGTCGTGTCCCCCTCCTGTGACTTTTTTTCCTTTCCTCTGAAATTAGGAAAATCGATTTTTTTTCTTGATGCCAAATAACATAAGAATGCATAAAACGTCGAAATCTAGTAAATCTAGTCTCATCTGGAAAAAATTTTGGCCAACATCGACCTTCTGGGGCTTAGCTTGAGTTTCAATGAAGGTATGGTAAAAAAATATTAAATTTAACACGTTGAACCCCGAATTTTTCTTGCTGTGCTTTCCATTCAGTCCGCATCAAGAGCTTTTGCACAATATCATTGTCGGTCCCAGCTCTCAAAGATACTTATTGTAGATATAGAAAATAGTCAGAAATTCTACTAGAAAGTATACGTTTGGTAAAACAACCGAAAACAAACAGTAGAGGAACTGGTACAAATTCGGTACCCCATTTTGTTTTTTGGACTTAGCTCTTGGCCAATGCTCGGAATTTCTTCATATTACGTCAGCTTATGAAGGGAACTATTGCGGACATTTCCCCGCAAACAGATTTCAAAAATCTTGATTTGGCTCGGAGCTTTGAGCATAGAAGTGAACCAACTCAAATTCGAGTACCCGAGATGTCTGGGTATGAATTTGGCACTCAATTTTTTAATTTTTTTCGAATTAAAAGAATCGTCTTGGAATCACTGAAAAATGTATTTTTTGACATTTTCATACAAAATAGAAATGAAGTACACTATCGTACGTAAATTAATTCAACTTTGACGAAAAAGCTGCCATACAAATGAAAGACAAATTTCTGCATGACTCGAAAACTAATCAAGATAATGCCAAATTTGGCATGCGAAGGTTTTAGGGGACACAAAACATTTCTGTGGCGAATAGACACTCCTCCCGTCTCATTGAGGGGGAAGCGTACATTTCCGCATAATTCAAGAACTAATCAAGCTAACGGAAATAAATTTGGCATGTGGCGTTTTTTTTGGGAAGAAAAATTTCTAAGGTGGCTCGACACTCCTCCCCCTCTCTTAGGGTGGGCTGTCATACAAATTTCTGCAAAACTTGAAAACTAAACAAGCAAATGGAGTCAAATTTGGCATGTGAATATTGTAGGGGGCACGAAACGGGTCTCCGCAGCCACATTGGTTGCGCGTTCGCTTAGTAAGCGATCGATCGTGAGTTGAAAACTCAGGACCCTCATTGACCATCTTTGTGTTTTTACAGAATAACTACGTCCACGCAACAATCATCAGCGATGGAGATCGATCCACGGTCGAAATAAGATCGATTCATCCATACAACTGCTCTGCTCTGCAAGACACATCGGGCTGCTGTTCTTATAAATAACTCAACAATGATCAATCAACTGTCTCCGCTGTCCGGTATAACTGGATAATGAAAGAACAGAAGGAAAAACTCTTACGCCTAAACGGCTACTGTGTAAATGTGTACCATATGCGATGGTATAGAAGGGAATACTCTAACGCCGAAAAATGGCAACTGTGTAATGTGCTAATTATAGATATGATAAACATGTGACATTTTTTTTTTTTTTTTATTTAAATCGTTTATTTTTACAGGATCAGTTACATAGGTTTAAAGGAGCCGAACTCCTTACTGTATTGTTACTAGTATATATATACATTTTTCCTTAATTCTAATGTTAATAATATAGGAAACCGATTACTCGCGGTCGACTCGAGTTTAGAAGGGTGACATATTTTCTTCAGGAAAAGGAGGGGATATGAGGATATGTTGACAATGATCACACTCACACTCTCAATCACACTCATTACACTCAATTCTTAAACCTATCTTATATCTAATATGTATTTACATTTCATCTTATTCTTAAGAAGGGATCCGATCTCTCACAAAGGAAAAGGAAAAGGAAAAACTAAGGGTATAAGGACAATCACACACGAAGATCGATAGCTTTAAGGAATGCATATATTTGGGACATGTAATCAAGGTCTAACCGAGCCAACACGTCTCTCACCGGCACCATGGGCTGCCTTCCTCGGGCCCGAAGGGTGTCTTCTAAATTCAATCTGACGACAAGATACAGCTCGCACGACCAAACAACGTGCTCGATGTCGTGGTAACCTTGGCCCCAAACACAAAGATTGTTGTCGGCAAGATTAATACGAAAGAGTAGCGCGTCTAACGAACAGTGATTGGACATGAGTCGGGAGAAGGTGCGAATGAAGTCGCGACTCAAGTCCAGACTTTTGAACCATGGTTTGAGGCTAACCTTAGGGAAAATCGAGTGGAGCCACCGGCCCAATTCATCTTCGTTCCATTTGCGTTGCCAGTTAACTATGGTATTTTTGCGGACTAAAGAATAAAATTCATTGAAGGCGATTTGACGCTGATAAATATCGCCTTCAATTGCACCTACCTTTGCTAATGAGTCAGCCCTCTCATTACCCGGAATTGAGCAATGTGAAGGGACCCAGACAAAGGTAATGACATAACAGCGTCTGGATAAAGCACTCAAAATTTCTCGTATTCTCTCAAGGAAGTACGGCGAGGGCTTTTCCGGCCTCACCGAACGGATAGCTTCGACAGAGCTAAGACTATCCGTTACAATATAATAGTGTTCAACAGGTCGTGAGGCGACGCTGTCCAGCGCCCAGTGTATCGCTGTCAATTCAGCAATATACACTGAGCAAGGATTCTGAAGACTGTGTGAGGTGCTAAAATATTCGTTGAACACTCCAAATCCTGTGGACTCATTCATAGAGGACCCATCAGTAAAGTACATATTATCACAATTGATATCCCCATACTTTGCATCGAAGATCGTTGGAACGATCCTCGATCGAAGATAATCTGATGTTCCATGGATATCCTGCTTCATGGACAGATCAAAATGCACAGAGGAATTGATGTAGTCAGGAAAACAAACACGGTTGGGAATATACGAAGAAGGATTAACCTGCATGGAGACGAATTCATGATATGAGCTCATGAATCCAGAATGAAAATTTAGCTCGATCAGCTGCTCAAAATTTCCGATCACCAATGGGTTCATAACCTTACACCGGATGAGGAACCGAAGAGATAATAAATTGAAGCGATCTTTTAGTGGGAGTAGGCCTGCCAAAACCTCAAGACTCATGGTATGCGTTGAGGGCATACATCCCAACGCGATACGGAGACACAGATACTGAATTCGCTCGAGTTTAATGAGGTGTGTTTTGGCAGCTGATTGAAAACAGAAACTGCCATACTCCATCACTGAGAGAATAGTTGTTCGATACAACATTATAAGATCTTCGGGATGGGCTCCCCACCAGGTGCCGGTAATTGTACGGAGAAAGTTTATTGTTTGTTGACATTTTTTACTCAGATACCTAATATGGGCCCCCCAAGTACATTTGGAGTCGAACCAGACCCCAAGATACTTGAATGACATAGCATGAGTGATCGGTTTACCCAAAAGTTGAAGCTTTGGTTTTGCTGGTCTATGCTTCCTAGAAAAAACCACCATCTCTGTTTTCTCCGTGGAGAATTCGATCCCTAGCCCAATGGCCCAGGTTGAAAAATTGTTCAATGTATCTTGTAAGGGTTCTTGCAGGTCGGATTCGTTTGATCCTACGACGGACACCACTCCATCATCTGCAAGTTGTATTAGGCTGCAATTTTGTGTAAGGCAATTGTCAATGTCGCTTGCGTAGAAGTTGTACAAAAGGGGGCTTAAACATGAGCCCTGGGGGAGGCCCATGTAAGAGACCCGACTTACTGCCGAATCTCCGTGAGAAAAGTTCAAATGTTTCTCACAAAGCAAGTTATATAACATATTATTCAATAGAGGCGGCAGACCCCGAGACTGTAATTTGTCTGACAAAACCTCTATTGAAACAGAATCAAAGGCCCCCTTTATGTCCAAGAATACTGAAGCCATTTGTTTTTTTTTCGGCGTAAGCCATTTGAATTTCTGAAGAAAGCAACGCAAGACAATCATTCGTCCCCTTGCCCCTGCGGAACCCATATTGTGTATCTGAGAGTAAGCCATTCGTTTCAACCCAACGATCAAGGCGAAACAAGATCATTTTCTCCAACAATTTCCGTATACAAGACAGCATTGCTATTGGGCGGTACGAATTGAAGTCGGACGCGGGTTTTCCGGGTTTTTGAATAGCTATAACTCGTACTTGTCTCCAATCATCTGGAACAATATTATGCTCCAGAAACCGATTGAATAAATTCAACAAGCGATGTTTCGCCACATCAGGGAGGTTTTTCAGCAAGTTGAACTTAATTCTATCCGATCCCGGAGCAGAATTGTTACATGAAAGCCGAGCAAGAGAGAATTCTACCATCGAAAACTAGGAATCAAGATCGCACCTATCCTGTGGTATATCTCGAACAATTTTATGCACAGGAGCGGAATCGGGACAAACCTTTCGTGCAAAATTAAAAATCCATCGATGTGAATATTCCTCGCTTTCATTGGATGAAGAGCGATTTCTCATGTTTCGAGCCACTTTCCATAATTTTTTCATTGACGTTTCTCGTGATAAACCTCCCACGAAATTTCGCCAATAAGCACGTTTTTTCCCTTTGATCAAGTTTTTAAATTGATTTTCAAGGTTCAAATACGTTTGAAAATTCTCAATGGTTCCACGTTTCCGAAAAGCTTTAAATGCATTCGATTTATCTCCATAAAGCTTGGAACACTGACTATCCCACCATGGATTGGGAGGCCTTCGACGAATAGTGGAACCTGGGATGGGTTTCGTTTGAGCGCGAACCGCGCTGTCATAGATCAAACGAGAAATGAAGTTATACTCCTCCAATGGAGGCAAACCATCTCTGGAATTGATGGCTAGAGCAATCGCGTCCGCATATTTTTTCCAGTCAATGTGTCTTGTTAGGTCATATGCCATGTTTATTGATTCAGAAGAATTCAACCCATTGGTGATAGAAATTTTGATTGGCAAGTGGTCACTACCGTTGGGGTCCTGGATTACATTCCACTCGCAATCTAACGATAGTGAATTCGAGCAAAGCGAGAGGTCAAGAGCACTTGGGTTAGCAGGAGGTTTAGGTACACGTGTTGTTCCCCAGTGTTCAAAACGGTCATATTGAAGCTGTTACAAAGGTCATATATCAACGATGAACGATTGTCGTCGTACTGTTCCCCCCAGGCAGTTCCGTGAGAGTTGAAGTCTCCTAAGATCAATCGTGGCTCAGGAAGGAGTGAGCACATGTCAACAAGTTGCTTGCGGCTAACCGCAGCTCTCGGAGGCCAATACAAGCTGACTATACAGAGGTCTTTGCCTCTGATGTTTGCATGACAAGTAACAGCTTCGATCCCTCCAATAGGTGGAAGGTCAATTCTAAAAAATGAATGACACTTATTGATCCCCCATAGTACCCCTCCGTATCTGTCATCGCGGTCCAAGCGTATTATATTAAAATCGTGGAAAGAGAGATCATTTTGAGAAGAGAGCCAGGTTTCGGACAGAGCAAAAACATCACAATTGAGTTTATGAATTAGAAATTTGAATGTATCCAATTTAGGGATAAGACTACGACAATTCCACTGTAAAACAGTGATATCTCCGACCTCTCTATTTAAATTAGACATCAAGAGAGATAATCATTGCAAGGAGGGGCCATGTTTGCATCAATTGCTGCAAAATTGTCTTTAATACTGGAAGTATTGCGGTGACAATGGTTCTGATGGAGTCGGAAACATTAAAACACGTGAAGATTTGATCCACAAGGTCAGATAACTTTATAAATCCCGATTGGGAAGTTGAACTTGACGGAAAAACAGGGACATTGGGGGTTTTTGATGTTCCCTCGAGTGCTGGGTCGTTCGAAGGTGAATCATTCCCACGGAAGCCAGGAGGAACCTGATTTTGCTTGTCCGCTGCACTCGTTTTTTTAGGCAAACTAACAGGGGGTATCACCGGAGGGACTTGTCCTAGAACTTTGGGAGTGGTCACATTTTTGCGCCGGGGATTATCTTGAGAAATAAACGGCGTGCCCCCGTTAGCTGTATCCGCTTCCATTTCGTCAACTGGCAACGTAGCGAAGACATTGTGTGTATTGATTGGTTGTTGTTCTTGAGCCAGTGGAGAAGCGCCCTTCAAAATTTCTGCGAAAGTGCGTTTAGAGCGTTCCCTCAAAGAGCGCTTCTGTTTCTCCCAGCGAGTCTTGCATGTTTCACAAGCTGAGAGCACGTGTGGGGTTCCCCGCAATATGGACACTTATGCTCAGTCGCACTGCAGGATTTCCCCTCATGTTGTTCTCCGCAAGTGGCACATCGTTCTTTATTGGCACAATAAGCAGCCGTGTGACCAACTGACTTGCACTTTAGACAAGTCATTGGCTTTGGAATAAAAAGTCGCACGGCTAACCTCAATTTATCTACCATCACGTAGTCAGGAAGAGCTGAACCAGCGAAGGAGACTCGAAACGAGTTGGACGGCGTAGATTTAGATTCATTCCCTTCATGGGAGACTGTTCCGAGCTGGCGGCAACCCAAGATCTTAACAGTCGTCGAGGGCAGTTTTTTTAAAACGGCCAGTACCTTCACTCGTAATGTATTCGCACGTCAAGCCCGTTTCGGTTATCACACCCTCAATTTCGACTATGTGAGAGGGAATGTAAAGCCGATACTCAATTGTAAAATGCTGATCGACAACAATCTTGTTTGCGTCTTTCCGGTCAGTAACGACAACTCGCAATTTGTTTGGTCTAACCTTCGAAATTTCCGAAACAGAGGTATACCTTGCCAGATCTTTCGCGATCTACATGACTCTCAACGCTTTTCCATTAGGCTTAGGCCTGAAGAAAACAACCCAGGGACCAATTCCGGGCGCATCTTCTGGATAGACCTTCACACGCGGGGTGGGAATAACAGGGGAGGAAGGCGAGGACGGGGATTGAGAGGGATCGGGGACAGTAGGGTGGGAAGGTGAAGGTTGAGAAGGAGCGAGGAGAACAGAGTGAGAAGACGAGGTTGAAGGTAAAGTGGGATCGTTAAGGGCAGATGGGAGATTTGCTAGTTTTTTGGAGGGAGGCTTGGTAGTGTTAGCTGACTCGTCCCCAGAAGAAGTATCTTCCGTATTTGGTACGCGTTTGAGTGACTTTTTTTTATCACTTAGGAGGGAACTAGAGTCAGAGACCTCCATATCCGAAGGTCCCCCACTCTCTGCCATTTTAAAATTTGCACTTATATTCTAAGTATTTTTTGTTTTTTTAAACAATATTTCTCAATAAAATAATTCACAAAAACAAAAAAAAAACTTATAATTAATAAATATTTTCTCTGAGTATATTTAATCTTATTCACCTATGAACGCACTCCAGTGCAGATGAACGGGAGCGCGCTGAAAGCTCGTTGGTGGTGAGAATGTGCTTACGACACCACTACACACAGTCGTCGGTAAAAGCTTACCCGCACTGGTACTGTTGGCACGATGATTCGGCGAAAACTCCAATGTCGGCGAAGCAGCGACAAAATAAAAACCAATCCTTGGTTTTCCGATGATAAAAGCCTCTATCCGCTTTCATTCAGGGTACTCCACTCACTATCCAGATAGCGAAATGAACTCTTCAGCGGCAATAAAAAACAACAATCACGCGGTAACCGATAACGAAACTTAGACGCGACTTTCCTTCGTCTGGTTACTTCGGGCAATCGGCGAAGAATGTGAAACATGTGACATGTACACGATTAAAATTCGGCTCTGTTGCAGCTAAAATGCTAATGAGCCTAAAATAAACAAAAGGGATAAGAAAAACGTTTCTATGATGAATAGACACTCATCCGCCCTTTCTAAGGGGAGAAGAGGGGAGGGGTCTGTCTTTATTCTATCATATTTTCTTTATCAAACATTTATTCCATGTAAAGGAGAAACATGTTATTTGCAAGTGGTTGAAAAATCTTGAACAAGAATTGTGTCTGAAAATAAACTGATATTATAATGATGAGTTTTGGTAGAAGTACTAGGATTTTTTTAGTAAAAGGTAAATTCAGCTGGGTCGATTAGAAGATCAATCAATGAACAGTTCTGCGATTGGACCCATGAACTTGCGCTTAGTAAGAAAACGTGAATGTTTGAAGGTATTGATAACAAAAAACACATTTTGGGTGGGACGAAGTTTGCCGGGTCAGCTAGTAATAAATAAATGAATGGGCTCCCGATCACCACTTAACGAATTTCGCAAATTTTGCGGGGATCTGGACACTCATGTTTGCGGTGATTTTTCACGTCATAGCTAGAACCTCCTTGCCAGAGACCTTAATTTTTTAGCAAAGAGTTTTGGAGCAAGATATAACGTTTTCAACTGGCGAACCAACTTATTGGCTAATGTTTACTGCTGAAATATTAATTGGATTATTGTTTACGTCAATAAAACTAATGTGCGTTTAAACAAATTCTTCCCATTAAAACCATAACAAATAAACACTTGAATTTGAAGCAATACTGTAATGAACTATGATTTGGAGAGGCCAACAAATGCAGCTGATTTAAACTAATGTCCAATATTACACCATTCGATATCAGAAATAATACACAAATGGCCGAGTAAACAAGATATGATCACGAGAAGTAGGAAAAAATTGTAATAAAAAAAAAAGAGTTCAACAAATACACTTCGGCATTCGGCATTTCGGTTTTACGGGATATGGGATATCCATATGTAAATTTCACTTGAGTGCACACCATGTCTGCCGATTTCAATCCACACACGTCAAAGCAGTGCGGAGTTACCGGAACCCACATCAAAGCGATCAGTGAAGCTATATTTCCATGTAAAATGAATTCCCGAATCCACATTGGTCGAAAGCTCCCACGCTTCGCCTGTACCTTTCTATCAAATCAATAATTATCAGAGCGTCCCGATGAGCGCTTATCGTATTGTTCCAAATTTTAGCACTCAGGTGTTATCTACTCCACGAATGCATACATACATGCACACACACACACATACGTCCAACATCCGACGCCGAATGTCAATCAAGCGGCTCCGTTAAACTTTGATTTCTCTATTCACTAATATTCCACTTTTTCTCTCCTGCCTACCAAAAAGCTCACATTTATAATAGCCCATTCCTGTGCGGAATGGCCGTTTCCCCGGGGACGCCTCCTCCGCGCATTCGGCCCGGCCAACCGGCCGGTAGTGGTGCTACTTTAATTTCGGTCATATTTTATGGAAATTAATACCGTACTTCCTCTCCGGCGGCAGCCTTGGCAACGGATTCCAGACGGGAATGAATGCAATCTCTCTGGATTGAGCTGTTCGAAACTTCGACCGGTCCGGTCGTCACTTTGAGATTTTGGGGATAGGTGATCGAAGGGAAAATTTTACTGCTGTCGTTTTTATTGGATCTATGTGTGGATTATACGATTGGGATGATGCTCTTTCTCGATGGGCAATGTAAATAAAGCATAAATTATGCCGATCCGATGGGATGGAGGATAAGAGTGAATTAAGAAATTGTGTTCGGTGTAGTAACAGCCTGTTTATGGGCGGTTTATTGGGGCTGGGCAGCGGTAAAAGAAAAAAAAACTGGAGTTTTGATGAATTTTCAATGCATCTGTTAACACGATGTATACGAAACGAATACGTGATTCGTCGGAAGGGTTGTAGATTAATTTGTGGAGAATTTGAAACGTGAATGGAAACTGTAACGCTGTAAAGAGGTTTCTAATGGACCCTTGTGCCTCGGTTTATCGTTGTAAAACTAGAATTTGGAGAATCAATGCAGATTGCTTTTGACGTGGTTCTACTGTATTCTATTCATTTATCATAATAAAAATACAAAAAGTATATCTTCAATCATTCATCATGTATTGGTTCCTTCTCTTACTGAAAATAGCTTTACAATCGTTTTTTTATGATTCAGCTTTCTACAGCCGCCTTCCTGCCAATTTTACAATAACTGCAGCGGAATATGATTCTGATAGACGATAAAATTAGAAATACAAAGCGCGACATTTGAATTTTAAGCGATTTTTGAAACACTGTGAGTTTGTGGTAAACTAACGCCTGATGATCAATTTTGAAGCCCAGTTTTGGATATCCCAGGTACATATTTTTAACTTCAATTGTGTACGTGTAGTGAACAAAAATAATATATTTCTTTCTCAATGCTACTCCAGATTTGGGTAATATATTCCCAAACCAAGTCAAGTCAACATAAAATATCCTACTTATATGTCATAGAGAACAAATGAGTTGGGTTTGAATATGTTTTCTGAAGCCTAAAGAAGCTTGTGACTCAAGATACAATGAAAAAAAACATAAGTGATGGAAAAATACAAATTAGAAAAATCTCCGGTGTGCGCTACTTCAAAGTCAAAAACTGGTTGATAATACTTAAATTTCCTCGTCGAATGCAACCAGTTATATCTAAATAAGTTTACTTTTTATATATGACTGTTTAAGAATTGGTCACATTCTACCAGTCTCATTCGTTTCCTATCCTCTGTTTGTAAGGTATGTAACAGCAAATCTTAGTGAAACAAAAATTTGCAGTAAAAATTTGTTTTAATATTTATTTTCATATCAATGATATTTCATCATAATGAGGGATACGTTGTCTTTTAATATACATCGATGAACCCCAAAAAACCTACGAGTTTTATTCTAGATTCCATTCAAAATGTTTTACGCAGCATCCTCCGTCTCTTGTTTTGTTGCTTTTCGTCATCTTGGCTGAATCTTTCAACCTTTTTACTTTTAATTTCGATATTCTAGGCTTGGTCAGATCTGGGGTGTTGATCCTTCTTTTTATCACTGTATCAGGTCAGGGGTGTTTATCTATTTATTTAACATACGTATTCTAGACGTACAGACTGAAAAATGTTTGACGGATCACATTTTGATATAATATTCTGCATAAAACTTATGTGTATTTTTTCCTAAAGGCCAGATGACAAAGGGCCTGGCCGGGTAAGAAAGTAAAAAGTGCCCCCAAACCAAATCACTAGCTGTATGGTAAAGATTGTATTGTTTAGGATATTAAATAAGAAATTTTGACGGTTCATTTGAACCACTATGTGTTTTAACATAGGATCTATAGTGAAAAACGTACTTTTTGTTTATTTCACGCAATCCTCAAAAGCTTCGACAGTAGAAGAAAAATCTGCCATTACTGCTCTAATATTTTTTTAAATTTTGTTTTCCATATGTCTAAATTTTGTCGGTATATTTAGAGCATTGCGCTGTTCAAAGATTATTTTTTTTCTCGTATCTTCAAACATATGATATTATTTTATCTTTACATTGGATTTAAATGGTTTGCCAAATTCATAGGAGTCAGCAGTACGATAGAGCTCTGTGAGAAAAAAAAGTCCTTGTGAAAAAAACATTCGGATTAATGAGAAGAACACTAAAAAATCCAAATTATTCTTATTTGTTTATTTTAATCTTACAATTGAATACCACAAATACAATTAAATAATTGATTTCAAGAAAATAAAAATAATAATGCAGACGATGAAGAAAATTATTTTTGTGTCTCGCAATGCTCTTAAAGATTCAGGTAAATTACGCCACATGTAGAAAAAAGACACATGCAAACGCATTTAAATAAAAGTTAGAGCAGAAGTGGGTCTCAAAGTTAATTTTTTTTTCAAAATTTCGAAAAGCCAGAAAATATATAAAAAATTTTTGTACTGCGTATTTAATTTTTTTTTATTATTTTATTTTTTGATGAAAAAATAGTTTGAAGATATTTATCGATACACCTAAGTAAAATGTACTTTCAGTATTTTTTCATATTTTTGTCTCAAAGCTATTGAGAATGGTGTGAAAAAATGAAAAGGTGCATTCTTCTCCATAGATATGGTACTACTGCCAAAATGTTTTATTTAGTACCCTATACAATAGTTTCCATACAGCTGGTGATTTGGTTTGGGGGACTTCTTACTCCCTTACCCAGCCAGAATCTTTGAAAATATAAAAAAAATATTGTTTGTATCGCGCAACACTGAAAAAAATCACACATGTCTAGAAAAGCCGTACAAACACATTTAAATATGAATTAGAGTAGTACCAAATCTCTAATTCCCAAACATTTTTTTTTCAAAATTTCAATATTTTTTTAGTACTTAAATTTTTTTTGATAATTTTTTTGATACACCGTAGTAAGATGCACAATCAGTATTTATTTCAAATTTTTATCTTGAAGTTTTTGAGGATTGCGTGAAATAAACGAAAAAGTACGTTTTTCACTATAGATCCTATGTTAAACCACATACGGGCTCAAAATTTCTTATTTAATATCCTATACAATATTTGCCATACAGCTAGTGATTTGGTTTGGGGGCACTTTTTACTCCCTTACCCGGCCAGGCCCTTTAGGTAGAATTACAACTTGTGTGCTTAGGAGTAAAAACTTTCGACTAATTTGACGTGGAATTGATCTACATGGTTGAGCCCCGAACTATTCTTGCTACACTTTTCATTCAGTCCGTATCAAGAGCGCTCAACCTGCGGCGCACCTGATATTACTTTATTTGAAACCATTTTGAATGTGTAATGATCGCGAAAACTTCAAGAAATCATTACCTATTTTTTGACATATGATTACGTCCTTCAGTAATGGTGTCAAATCAGAAAACAGGGCACGTTTTTATAGAAATAGTTTTCATTTTAATAACTTTTTTGCTGCTCCCATATTTTGATGATCTGTATACCAGTCGAATCGGGAATTCTCGAAGATATCTTTTATATGGTCTACATCACAATTCCCTATTTCTTAAATGGTTCAAATTAAAGTAAATTGAAAGCATTCCTATTTTACTATTCTGCTCATTTGTGTGCTATCAACTAACGAGCAACAAATGTATCATCAAGGCACATCATTTATATACCACTGCGAATACGGCGTGCGTGAATCGGAATGAAAATGCTGCGATCGTTCTACGGACAATGTGGATAGAGAAAATATTGCAATTTGAGCTCCGCCCGTTTTCTACTTATTGAGTATGAACAATCAATTCGCGCTTTCAGATCACAGCATTCACGATTCATCAGTCATATAGGTAGCGATCGGATGGCAGCGAGGTTTTCCAAATGGACATTCTGAAGACCGGGAGTTTAGTTAAGTTTTGTTTTTTCAAATTGACCCTGGTGCTAAATGCGATCGAACTGGGAAAATTTGAACCTCTAGAATTCAAAACACCATCATCATTCAAATCACGTTCTCGCTCCAGCTGACAGACTGCAGTCTTTCTCAATGCTGATGTCACAATTTGCAATTTCGAATCGATTTTCATGCCGTTTAGCGGACAGTGCTTCAGTATTTTTGCATCATATCATTTTTGCATCTCTACTGGGGTGTAAGTTTAAAGTTTCGGACACGAGAGCGTTACGTTTGGGATGCAAGGTGTTGAGCATTAATACCTCTTTGTCGGATGATCGAAGTGGTATGAAAAACAATTCATTCGAAAGATAAAAAGTGTAGTTATGGGTGATGTTTGTTATTTATTAACCCAAAAACTTGTTTCAATAGTTTCAAAATTGCTTTGAAAAACTATTAAAATCCCAAGAATCTGTAAATATAGATACCCATATTTAGAGATTTTTGGAATTTCAATAGTTCGCTTCAAAGTTCACCTCAGTCAAGATTGACCAGCAGCTAATGCTTGTCATCGGCATGTCCTTGCCAACCTCAGTGCCAGTGTTGCCACATTTCAATCTGTAACAGAGGGGTTAAGAATCTTTCTCATCTGTACTTTTTCTTCCAAAAATCTGTATCATCGATAATATTAGTTGTATAGAAAAATCTATTTTATTAGCATGACAAAAATACTCATTTGTTTACTACAAATACTACATTTACATTTACAAGTCATTAGTGTGTTTGATGATGCTTATACATAGTTTTTCTTTCTGAGTATAGATTGCATACTATCATTTATTTAAATTTTCGAGCTGCCTTCACGATGTTTGGTCAAATTTTTGTATCTCAAAATAATCTTCATCGTATGAGCCGATTTCGAAGTTTATTTTCGTTCTGATTATATCTATATATATATAAAAATGGATTTCTGTCTGTCTGTCTGTCTGTCTGATTCTTATGGACTCGGAAACTACTGAACCGATCAACATGAAAATTGGTATTGGAATTATTCAGGCAAATGAAATCAAATAGGGCATATTGAGGTATTAGAGTGCAATAAATGTTTTTATGGTGGTTAGACACTCCTCCCGCTCTCTAAGGGTGGGCTGTCATACAAATGAAATACAAATTTCTGCATAACTCGAAACTAATCGAGCAAATGGAGCCAAATTTGGCATGTGAAGGTTTTACGGGGCATGAAACGTTTCTAGGGTGAATACACTCCATCCCCCTCTATAAAGAGGGCTGCCATACAAACGAAACACAAACTTCTGCAGAACTCGAGAACTAATCAAGCACAATTTGGGATGTGAGGGTTTCTGGATATGAGAAATGTTTCTATGATGGTATGACACCCCTCCAAACATGAAAATTAAAAATTTTCGGAAAACTCTGAAGGAAAAAGGGAAAATTCGGAAAATTAAATTCCCATATGTTCTACAATTACATAGTGATAAGTGCTGTTAGTCCATTTGATGCGCTAGCGAAATTGATCTTTGTTCGAAACTGGAAATGGATTTTAATGTGATGATACGCACTCCTATATCTTCTTCTATCTATACCAATAAAAAAGTATCGCTGAATGTGTTGATAAGAGCAGAACTCGAGGAAGGAATTGTCCGATTAAGGGCTGTCTTTATTCTATCATATTTTCTGTATAAAACATTTATTCCATGTAACGGAGAAACATATTATTTGCAAGTTATTGAAAAATCTTGAACGAGAATTGTGTCTGAAAATAATCTGATATTATAATGATGAGTTTTGTTGGAAATACTAGGAATTTTATAGTAAAAAGCACCAAAGAGAGCCCACAACCACTCAGACTCAGTCGAACGGACCAACATTCATCATCGATCTTATACTCCTCGCTGTCTGTCAGTCCCTTCTGCCTCTGATTCGCCTGAAAATGGTCATCCAGCCTGCACATCCAGCTTAAGTAAATCCACCTCTCGCCCTTTGGACATGGCTTTTCAACCGGGACGCACGTCATCGAGCATTTTGGAAATTCCCGAGCCGCCCTCTGCAGTCGCGACCATCCAGCCTGCGCTCACCAATCGTCCCGGTCCTGCTCGAGGGTCTGGCGAAGGGATTTTCCAGCTTGCTCCATACGGCAAGTATGACACACAAATCAACGGTTACTCCCCTGATGCTTCTGTACCTTTCAGTAGCCTACGCATCTATTACCAGAACGTCCGTGGATTACGTACCAAAATCGATGCTTTTTTCCTGGCTATCAGCGATGCTGATTACGACATGGTTGTGCTCACTGAGACCTGGTTAGATGATTGCATCTATTCGTCGCAACTCTTCGGGAACGGCTACTCTGTTTACAGAACGGATCGCAACGCTCAAAACAGCCGCAAATCAACGGGTGGTGGAGTATTGATTGCTGTTTCGTCTAGATACAGCTCCTATATAGATCCAACACCGGTCGACGTTACGCTTGAACAGCTCTGGATCAGGATTGAATCCATGGATAGAATCGTTAGTATTGGAGTTCTCTATGTTCCACCAAGTAGAAAGAATGACATCTCTGCTATTCGTAAACACATCGATTCAATTGGCGCAATCCATTCGAATCTCTCTCCTAACGACATTGCACTACAGTTTGGTGATTATAATCTCTGTGATGTGCACTGGGCTGTTAACGAGGATGGCTACGCGTCAGTTGATCTGGATCGCTCTCGACCGTGTGCTGCCAGCTGCTCATTTCTGGATGGTTTCTGCTTCCACGGCTTGTCCCAAGTTAACAGCTTGGAGAATGCAGAGAACAGGACTCTTGATCTTGTCCTCGTAAACGACATCGTGCTACCTGGTTACCAGATTAGCGAATCCGTTGAATCGCTCTCTAGGATTGATCCTCGTCATCAACCACTCGAGCTAATCGTTGCATATCCAACGGCTGTAACATACGAAACAGAACGTAACGATCCTGGTTTCGATTTCAAACGGGCCAATTTTGAGCATTTATGTGCAGCATTACTCGTGGTCGACTGGAATACTCTGGACACGATTCAAGATACCGATAGAGCAGTTGGATTCTTCTCCAACGCTGTACTTCAGGCGATTACAGCTCACGTTCCTTTGAAGTCTCCACCGTGTAAACCGCCATGGTGAAACAACCGTTTACGCTTGCTGAAACGTCGTCGATCTGCTGCTCTACGTTCCTACTGCAGTCAACGTTCTCAACACTCGAAGCTGCAGTTCAATCGGACCAGTAATGAGTACAGGAGATACAATGGATTTTTGTATGCCAGATACAAGATTCGTATTGAGGAGAGCCTACGTGTGAATCCAAAACGGTTCTGGTCGTTCGTCAACTGAAAGCGAAATGAAAACGGTCTCCCGACATCAATGTATCTTGACGAACTTTCTGCTGACTCGATCAGTGGAAAATGCGAACTATTTGCACGACAGTTCAAACGCGCCTTCAACAGTTATACAGCTCAACCTGAACAGGTGAGATTATCTGTCCAGGATGCTCCCCGGGATGTATATAGCGTTGAAATGTTCGAAATATCTGAACAGGATGTAGTCAAAGCAATTCAAAGGCTTAAATTCTCGTATGCCCCAGGCCAGGATGGAATTTCACCTGCAGTGTTGAAAAAATGCAGTTCTGCACTGGCCTCTCCGCTGACGAAACTTTTTAATCGATCACTGCAGCAACGTGTGTTTCCCTCGAGCTGGAAAAAATCGTACCTATTCCCCATCCACAAGAAAGGAGATAAACGAGATGCTAAAAATTATCGCGGCATTACTTCTCTTTGCGCCTGCTCGAAGCTGTTTGAGATCATTATAAATGAATCGCTTTTTGCTAGTTGCAAGCAGTACATCTCAACGAATCAGCATGGTTTCTACCCACAGAGATCCGTGAACACCAATCTAGTTGAGTTCTCATCGCGTTGTATTCGCGCCATGGATGCTGGTAACCAAGTGGATGCCGTCTACTTGGACTTGAAGGCAGCTTTTGACCGGGTTGATCATCAAATCCTTCTCGAAAAACTAGCGAAATGTGGCGTAGCCCTTGGTTTTGTCGAGTGATTCGAGTCCTACCTGAAGAATCGAGCTTTATGTGTGAGAATAGGGTCACATGAGTCCGAGTCGTTCACAAACATATCTGGAGTGCCTCAGGGGAGCAATTTAGGCCCCTTACTATTCGCATTATTTATAAACGACGTGTCCTTCATCCTGCCACGTGAAACGAGACTCTTCTATGCTGATGATTCTAAGGTCTACGTTATTGTCGAAGACATAAATGATTGTCATTATCTTCAAAGCTTGCTGAACATTTTTGAGACGTGGTGTGTACGAAATTGTATGACGTTAAGCGTCGAGAAATGCCAAGTTATATCGTTCACCAGAAAGCGGAATCCCATCAATTTCTCCCACATGTTATCCGGCAAAGCCATCGAGCGGGTTCAACAAGTGCGCGACTTGGGTGTAATGCTTGACAAGAAGTTCACTTTCATCTACCACTACAACGACATCATCTCCAGGGCAAACAAGCAGCTCGGTTTTGTTCTGAAGGTAACCAATAGATTTAAGGATCCGCTTAGCTTGAAATCTCTATACTGTGCGCTTGTTCGTTCTATCCTGGAATTTGCTTCTGTTGTATGGTGCCCTTTCCCCAGCATTTGGAAAGCGCGCATTGAATCTGTACAAAGAAAGTTCGTACGTCGTGCTTTGAGGAATCTTCCATGGCGGAATCCAAGGGAATTGCCTCCTTACGAGGAACGCTGTAATCTGCTGCGAATTGATACTCTGGAAAACAGGCGATCTGCAGCACAAGCCATGTTTGTTGCGAAGCTGCTGAGGAACGAGATTGACTCCCCTTTCTTGCTAGCTAATCTAAACATGTATGCTCCAGAACGCACCCTACGTCATCGTGATTTCCTTAGGCTCGATTTCCGGAATAGTTTGTATGGCCAGCATGATCCGATGGAGTTTATGTCTGCTACATTCAATAGGATTTTTCACATCTTCGACTTTAATCTCGCTAGCAATGCGCTTCGAATTAGATTAAATGATTATTTCAGAATAAGTTGACACTCGCAATGCGTGTATTTGATACTGACTTGGTTAGGTCCATTAAGACAATTTGATGTCAGATGGATTAAATAAAATAAAATAAAGAAATAAAGAAAGAAAATAGTAAAAGATAAATTCAACGGGTTCGATTAAATGATCAATCAATGAACTGTTCTGCGATTGGACCCATGAACTTGCTCATAGTAAGAAAACGTGAATGTTTGAAGGTATTGATAACAAAAAACAAATTTTGGGCGGGACGAAGTTTGCCGGGTCAGATAGTTCGGAATAAAATTATCCGACTGTTGCCGAGCGACAATCACCGACAATTGCCGAGCGAGTAAACCGTGAATTATTTTCAAGCATCCAATTGTTGTCCACCAATTCTGCAAATATTCGTTTTCTAAAACTGTGATTTCCTCACGGACTAATTTAACTTTTAGGGTACGGAATTCATTCATCAGATCTTGTATATTCCCACCATCCTGGAAACGTTTCTAACACAACTTTAATGCTTGTCAATTTGGAAAAGTTTCTGGGATTTCACATTGCACATTGATCATCCAAATCGAATCTTTTTCTCATTTGCTTGATTAGCTTCACGAAAAAACTGCGACAAATATCCTTGAAAATGATCTGTTCTGCTTTTAATGATCTGCTTTTGAAATGATCTTCAAATTTAATAGGATTGGCCATTGAAACAACGTGAGATTTCTCGCAGATATTAATAAGAATGATAAAATAAAACATTTTGCGAGCAGTCTGATTTTCCTCCCACTCATACTAAATGGTGAAAATCAAAATTAATCCTGTAAATCATGAAATACATCTCTTCACCACCACCGCTAACGAAAACCAATAGGTGGTCGAAGGGTGTAGGATTTTCCAAAATTTCCTAATTTACCTCGAATTTGTTAGTGATATTTGGGATATTGAATATATAGGTATATATGTCCACAAATAAATGGTCAAAATAGTGAGAGGTTCTCTCATATGCATAACTAGCACACAAACCCAGTGAATGGCATGTAAATTTATCAAGCGCATTACGGAATTTGAAACCCCCATCATCACGGTTGCACCTTCCAACACGAATACTTTCAGACTATCCTTGAAGGGAATTTCATCCTTATGAAACTGATCAATCAGTGCATTGTAAATGCTTTTATGATTAGCAGCATCAAACGATACTGCGGCGTAAAAGTCGTCATGTACTTTATTGTTGCTTTGTTCTAATGTAAACAGTTTTTCGGAAAAAAAACTGTACCAATCTGTACTTTTTGACGAGAATCTATACCCTGTACCGTACAGATTCTGTACCATGGTGGATCACACCATTGAGGAAGATGGCGGTTCCTTTGGCTGAAGGAAGCCAGGATGATAGTTCAGGTTTCGGGAATATACGGAATATGACTTGCACTGGAGAAAATAAAACACTTTGGAGTACAACTAAAATACTATCGGATTTATTCACGATGCACGCTTTTGGCGTTTGGATTTGGAACGAATGCTTGGCGTTGATAGGTATAGATAAGTATGCACTTTACACTTCGTTGGTATTCGTTACAATTTAAGCTGTGCATCGAGTTTTGCTGCTGTTTGTAGTGGTGTTATATATGCATTTTGAATGGGAAGGTGATTTGGATAGGAAAAAGGGATGGCCATTGAAAATTGGGCATTTGGAACACTTGCTCAAACTTCACGCTTTGGTCGCGAACATACCAAAAACAACGAAGACATCTGTACCTTTCCAGATAAATCCGTTTGGTGGCAACACTGCTCAGTGCTGTGGTACTGTGTAAAACGGACGTGCAAAATTTTTCGCGTCAGAATACAATCGCAAAATATGCACGAAGTAAGCATAGTGCAGAGCTTGTACTGACCGTCAGGCTCACCTCTAGGCACCCAGTGTCTTGCCCAGGAAAAACATACAATAAAAGATGCGATTTTTCATTCTTAAACAAAGTAATACATGAATGAAAACTCAACTCTTACGCTTTGGAAATAGTGGTTCGAGCGTGCAAATGGAAAAAAGTAAATTAGTTGTTTCTAGTTTGGTTTTTCAAACAGTTATGGACGGAGAGTTTTTACAGTTTTCTTCAATGCTTACGAGAGCAGTGTTATGGAAAACAATTTCCATGTGTTATTGCTTTTCACACCTTTAATTGCTAAACAGAAAAAATTACCTCAATCTAGAGCAATCCTGGGCCATTTGCATGATACTCAGAAACTAACATTCCTCACACAACGTTCAACACCACTTGCCGAGATTGGCCCGACCAGCTGTGGTTCCTTCGTACCTCCGAGGCACCATATTTTCCCGCAAAGTCGCCGTCGTCGTCATCATCGTTGTCGTCATGTTTAGGACCCATTTAATCTTGCGCGATCGTCAGCGCCAGATTAATGTTTTGCCTTCGTGCATGCAAATTACCGCCGCAGCCCAGCCAGAAGGTAGTGCACAGTGCGCCAGATTTGGCGCTACAGGGGAAGAAAACAACGAAACCCGGCGTAAAAACGAAGGAATAGACACATTTAGTCATCGATTAGCCGCAATTGAACATGATCATACTTACGGTGCCTCAGCGTGATTTACTCGGATGGAGTACAGCGCCCGAGGTAACGATTAATTCGAATGGCATGTTTTGTCAATCGGAATGATTTGTGTCTACACGCCAGGGAAGGCCGGGAGAACGGGATGGAAATTCGAATTTCGCGCGTGAGTCAGGCGCCACCGGATTTAGCGCCTAAGCCTCGAATCGAGATTATTGAGTGATTAGTAATGTGGGTTGAGGGCTTAGGAACTAAAATATATAACTCCATATGCCACAGGCAGGCACTTCATGAGTTGTGTTTATTGTATAACTTCCTATAAACAATCAGCAAACGATGCGTGGTTTGCAAAATATTTCCTTCAAATAATAACCGAATCGTGACTTGTACCGTGCCGAAAACATGGAAAATAAAAACACTGCTCTCCGATTACGATCAAACATTGTTGGGGGAAAAAGTTATTTCAACACACCCTTTTCGTGTCCGTTTTGCGACATTACTCGTTTCCGTGCATTCTTCTCGTTTGGGGTACGAACGCAAGGCTTCGGAGTGATTTGGCACTTCACAAGACACTTGTTAGTTTTTGGGGCTCGAAATTTGATGTTAGTTTCCCCCAGAAAGAAATTAATGACCCTCTCCGATTTTTCGCTTCTCCCGAGTGCGCTGGTCGTTATTTTTAGTTTCGCACACAGGAAGAGACCAATTTGTAATCCAATCTTCCGAGACCACAAACGTCTAAGCGTTTCGGACAGGAACAGCGTGCAAAAAGTGGTCACAATAATTATGGTCTCACGGTGATTTTGTGAATAGTTTGGTGAGGAGGGGGGGATGACATCGAAAAGATTGTGTTTCGCAAAATACGATCGCTTTCGGCGATCGGAAATCGGAGTTTTGGTGGCTCCATCGTTGTAAACTGTTGACATCGAGGGAGTTGTTCGTTGGAAGGAAACGGTGGAGGTATTACGGGTCAGGTAGGTCATGTTTGGTTTGGTCTTTTCAGGGGATGTTATCTAGAAAATTGAATTTTGGTATGGTAGAGCGTTTTCGGAGACGTGATGTGCGCTGATTTCTTTATGTGACTAAGCAGTGCTACCATTTTCACCTCGCCTTTGAATTTTAGAATTTTTCGTAATCGTGATTGGAATTTTTATCACAAGGTTTTCATATACGAATGTTTTTTCTCTTATTATTACCTGAAAATAGTGCGCATTCGAAATAATTCAACAGTATTCCAGGATTGATGGAACTCAAGCACTTAATATATAATTGAATCATTATCGTTGGAGCCCCTCGAGGTGCACATGATGATTTCAAGACTGAGGAAAGGTCCCAACTACGTAATTGACATGTGTTCCAAAATTGAGCTTGCCGTCTAAATCAGTGCTGAAAATATTCACGTTCACGACATTCAAATTCGGCGAATTTCTGCCTTCCTTGTATTGATAATCTACTGCTCAAGCGAGAGTCGATTATTATGAAACAACACTATCAATGAACCCCAGTGGAATGAACATCAACATCAGCTTGCCATGAAGTTCATTTTTCATTTGCATCTTCCTTTTCGTCATGGTATTCGTAAGGTCGAATATGAAGATCATTGCGTGTTAGTGAAAATCAGAGCATAAAATTCAACGTCACCAATTGAGATTGCAATCGATTAATGGTAAAGGATGGCAATTCATCACGCAAAATTCTTGTTTATGACGACTTCGGCAATGGAACGTATAGAACAACTCTTGCTACGTTTTATAAATCTACTTACGATTGCTCGGAAATGACATACACCACCATTTATATGTGCGTTTTCAATGAAAATTCACTGCAAGCGATGAAGATCAACTTAACGTACGTGATAATCACCTAAATTTATTGATAGTAATGAAAGTGCCTGAATGTAGGCTTTTCGAAATTCGTTCATGCTGTTTTCGATCAATATACCAGACAAAGTTCACGCGTCTCGACTCTTGTGTTATACTCATTATGGCAGATATGGTGTTGAGTTTCAACAGAAGAGAATTCATCCGATACTGGGAAAAATCTGATTCCTTCATTCATGAATACATTTTGATAATCTGTGGCACTGGTCTAAATAAAGCCGTAGATCCCATTCTTATTTCGTAGTTCTTGTATATTCGAGTTGTGTACGGAACATCTTCAAGATAATGGTTAAAACGAATAGGATGTTTTCTTCTCGTAAATGTTATCGTGGATCATTTGTTTGGATTCAACATCATGCAATTTTACAAGCACCATTTCTGACAAATTTCCTGTCGTTGGAAAAATAGGGCATCAAACTCAACCGTAACGTAGAAAGCTCACTTCATATCGTCAGCGAAGAAAATTTGACGGCTCTTCAATACCTGATTTTTCTAGTACTGGAGATTCCATTTCAGATTTTCAATCATCGAAAACATCATACACATCGTTGAACTATCTAGGGGTTTTTCAAAAAATAATTTTCCACGTTGTGAATGTTGCCAGACTTGAAAATCGGGGTACTTGACGAAAGCTTCAAATTTTCAGGAAAGGGGCCGTCGAGAAATGATAAACATTACGAGGGTGGCCAAAGAAGCTGCACAATTCACGAACAAGGATAAAGGTCGATCTGGACCTAGACCTTTCGAGGCGACAACATATTTGAGCGTATTTAAAGGGCAAATGAACTGAAAAGTTTAAAGCCTGTTAAAAACAAAGATTGAGCTGAATATTGTCCCACATGACTGGAGGCAAGTGAGAGTGATAGCCATACGAAAACCCAACAAGCCGGCTTGCGATCACAATTCGTATAGGCCGATTGCAATGTTATCCTGTATTCGTAAACTGTTGGAGAAAATGATTCTACTTCGTTTGGACAAGTGGGTTGAAGCGAACAATTTGCTGTCAAATACGCAGTTTGGCTTCCGCCGAGGTAAAGGGACGAACGATTGTCTCGCGCTGCTATCTTCTGAAATCCAAATCGCATTTGCTCGCAAAGAACAAATGGCTTCCGTTTTCCTCGATATCAAAGGGGTATTTGATTCAGTTTCCATGGAAATTCTCTCAGAGAAACTTCATAATCGTGGACTTTCACCAATTCTGAATAATTTCCTGTACAATTTACTGTCAGAAAAGCACATGTTTTTCAATCATGGCAGCTTGAAATCTTCTCGATACAGTTTTATGGGCCTGCCACAAGGCTCCTGCCTAAGCCCCCTCTTGTACAGTTTTTACGTCAATGATATAGATGATTGTCTAACTAGACATTGTACGCTAAGACAACTTGCAGACGATGGAGTTATTTCCATCACGGGTACTAATCCCGTCGTTCTGCAAAAGTCGTTGCAAGATACCCTGAACAATCTGTTCACGTGGGCCCTCAAGCTGGGTATCGAATTCTCTACGGAGAAAACCGAAATGGTCGTTTTTTCTAGGAAGCACGAACCTGCCCAACTCCAGCTTCAACTACCCGGCAAAACGATCAGGCACTCGATGTTTTTCAAATACCTTGTAATATATTTTGACTCTAAATGTACCTGGGGAATACACATTGCATATTTGAAACAGAAATGCCAGCAAAAAATCACCTTTCTCCAAACAATAACCGGAACATGGTGGGGTGCCCATCCAGGAGACCTCATTCAGTTGTACAAAACAACGATATTGTCAGTGTTAGAATATGGCAGTTTTTGCTTCAGATCAGCTGCCAGGATTCATATTCTCAAGCTGGAGAGGATACAATATCGTTGCTTGCGTATAGCCATGGGGTGTTTGCATTCGACACATACAATGAGTCTCGAAGTCTTGGAAGGAGTAACCCCGCTTACTCTTCGGTTCACAGAATTATCCTACAGATTTCTCATCCGTTGCAAGATCATGAATCCATTGGTGATTGATAACTTCGAAAATCTACTCCATCTGACTCCTCAGTCAAGTTTTATGTCTTTATACCATGAGTACCTTACCCACGATGTGCACCCTTCACCAGGCATCTCCAAACAAGTTTGCTTCCCATACTTTTGCAATTCCTCTGTCATTTTTTATCTGTCCATGCGACAAAAAATCCATGGAATCCCAGATCACCTACGCTCCGATTCTATTCCGCCGATATTTTCGGCAGAATATGGGAAAGTTAGATCTGATAAAATGTTCTTTACTGACGGTTCATTCATAAACGGGTCCACTGGCTTCGGCATCTTCAATGAAAATTCCAGTGCCTCTTTCAAACTCAAAGATCCTTGTTCCGTGTATGTCGCTGAAATGGGTGCGATATACTATGCTCTAGGGATCATTGAAACACTGCCCATCGACCATTATTTTATTTTTTCAGACAGTCTCAGCTCAATAGAGGCAATCCGCTCAATGAAAGTTGATAAACGCTCATCTTATTTCGTAATAAGAATAAGACATTTATTGAGTGTTTTGGTCGAAAAATTATTCAAGATTACCTTAGCATGGGTTCCCTCTCATTGCTCGATTCCGGGGAATTAGAAAGCGGACTCGCTAGCTAAGGTGGGCGCTTCAGAAGGCACACTTTTTGAAAGGCAAATTGTTTATAACGAATTTTTTCACATTCCTCGTCAGGACACACTCGTTAGTTGGAAGCGCATGTGGAGTGAAGATGAGTTCGGTCGCTGGTTACACACGATTATCCCTAAGGTCTCGACGAGTGCATGGTTCAAGGGATTGAATGTAGGTCGTGATTTCATTCGCGTGATATCTCGGCTTATGTCCAATCACTACAACCTAAACGCGCATCTCTATCGCATTGGGCTCGCAGCAAACAATCTTTGTGATTGTGGCGATGGCTACCACGACATCGAGCATGTTGTCTGGTCGTGTATCCGGTTCCATGCTGCTCGCTCTCAGCTCTCTAGAGCACTCAGAGCACAAGGCAGACAATCGGATATCCCCTTCCGGGATATCTTAGGTAGCCGTGATCCTGATCTTCTGCTTCATCTATACCTGTTCCTCAGAAACGCCGATGTCAACGTTTAATGATGTTTCCTTCGTTGTGTCCCCGTTTCATATCCCTCCTATCCGATCGATAAACTTTTACTTAGTCGCGGCAATTCATACACACACTCTTTACAGATGCACGGGCCAAAGGTTGTGCAGTCCACTGAACATTCAACAAGAGCCAAAGGTTGTACCGCTCATGACAACTCTACACGAACTGATGATTGCGCCGGCTAGTGACCATTCTATCCTGGATTCCTCGAGTCGAGAAAGATGCACCACGCTAGATATGTGTTACAGACTATGGGGGCGTTGCTGATTAATGGTCACCTGCATCCCAATAGGAAGTATCCCGTTTCGGGCACACGTACAGAGCATTGGAGACAACAACATCCCAATTACGAAAACACTTGTAATACTAACCTCGAGCCAACCGCGAGTAATCGGTTACATATTACTAACATAGATAATAAGAAAAATTGTCAAAGTATTGGACTCCCGGCCCCGTGAGGCTAACGCCATATGAGCCTTTTTTTCCACAATATATATTTTTATCAAGTCCAAAATACATATGAGCCTTGATAAAAATATATATTTTGGAAAAAAAACAGAGAACTTACTAACTAACTTGAGCGTATCGCCATGGCTGAAAGTGACTTACTACAGAAGAATATCGAAACGAGACGATGCATTGCTGCGGAGCAGGAACCTGATTAACTGCATAAACGGTTCGGAAGAGCAGAGGTAGGATCGTCAGAGGAACTTTGACAACCGTCTGTCGAAGTGTTCGCCGAAATTCCACCCTAGGTTATTATCAGATACGACAATAGTTGGATCCTGAGGGTTTACCATATCTAAGAGTTGCTGTACTTAACAACAATTTTTTTTAGATCACTGTAAATCTCGACGAGTAATGCAATTTTAAGACATTTGGCACCAACAAATTTTTTGACGTAGGACTACGTCTAACCTTTCAATATAGGGGCCCATTTCAATATTTCGGTGTGAAAAAGTGTTCAGTTCTTGAACGCTAATACCTCCTCAATTAATGAATGGATTTTGGTTCCAAATACGCACATTGATCGGAAATATCCTCAGCAATTGTTTATATGCTACACGTTACGGTTTTTCAGCTCATATAAAGTTCAAAGAATTCCCTACTTTCCCATACATTTCGTCTGCGCTCCCGCAGCAACTAGCTATTCACTACAAGCAACCACGGGTACGGGTGAAACGAATGGACAAGGTGAACGAGGGAGACAAAAAAGAGATTATAAATAAATATAGCGATGGTGGGGCTTGGCCACAATCTATCGTCGGACGCCAAGCAGAAAAAAGACGCTATCTTGAAATTGATTTACAGCATAAGAGATATCGCTGCATTTGCCGGGGATGTATGCGATGCGATACGGCAAGAGTGAGAGACAGGAGTTTCAATGGGATGTGGAGCAGAAGAGCCTATCGAAGTTGAAAGCGGTGGAAGCGCCGCGCCGGGTCAATGAGTGGCTAATCGCGCTCGATTTTCTGGAGTTTTTAAACGGTTTTATTTAGCTGTTACATATTTATATGTTTGTATGTAACATGTATTTCTATGGTGCTGTACCACATTAATTAAAATTTGAACCCTTTCCTGTTGACCGGTTGATCAGAAATTTGGAACACACCTTTATCTCTGCAGTCATTATAAAACTGCGTATTTCATGATCTTGAAAATCCAAGATGGCGACCGCTACAAAATGGCGGATTACATATTTTCTCAAAGCCCCTCAAAGCAATATGGGTATCAAATGAAAGAGATTGACTAGTAGAACACAGTTATTTATGAAAAATGCAAATCCAAAATGGCGGATTACATATTTTCTCTAAACCCCATCAATATGGGTAACAAATGATGGACTTGACTAGTAGAACACAGTTATTCATGAGGAGTGCAAAGCCCAATTATATCACGATACCAGACGGTAAATTCCTATTACGATATGCTTGCAAGTGTGTATTCGTTGCCGGCTGAACAATAACTCCTACAACATTTGCACCGCACGACAAATTTTGATTTTTTCGTATTTGAATCTAAACGTTTGAGTTGGTCATTCTGGGATCTGTGCTCCATGATATTCGAATAATGGACACCCCTTGGTGTAGTCCGACGTCTCTCCGGTTATGTCCCCGACATTACCCACCCGTCTTTTTTGAAAACCCCGATTTTCGGTGATCTTACGTTTTTCAAAAAAAAATCATTTTTTTACGTCTGTGACACTAATAAATGATGTTCGAATGAGCTAATATTTTGCAAAGGGTGTATTATCGTGCAAATCAACATTTCGCCGCAAGTTCAGAATGAAAAATCGAGATAACTATTTTTATCGGTACCCAAAACCGAAACGTTTCGTTTGGTAAAGGGTGTGTCACATCAAATTGCATCACGGAAAAACGCTGTAGAAATTCGCTCAGTAGACCGATCCTTTTGAAAATTTTAGACAGTAAAATAAAAACTATTAAACAACTTTTGGCATTTTCTTTTTATTCATACTTCGAGCCCAAGCCCGTATGCTCGCACCTTCCTCTTTACCCCGTCCATAAAGTTCTGTACAACGCCAGGTTGTAGTTTTTTTTGAACAGAAATCCATTTTCTCTTGAAGTCCGCCTCCGATTTGGCAACTTTTGGGTTCTTCCGGAGGGCCTGCTTCATAATCGCCCAATATTTCTCTATTGAGCGAAGCTCCGGCGCGTTGGGCGGGTTCATTTCCTTTGGCACGAAGGTGACCTTGTTGGCTTCGTACCACTCCAACACGTCCTATGAATAGTGGCACGAAGCGAGATCCGGCCAGAAGATGGTCGGGCCCTCGTGCTGCTTCAATAGTGGTAGTAAGCGCTTCTGTAGGCACTCCTTAAGGTAAACCTGCCCGTTTACCGTGCCGGTCATCACGAAGGGGGCGCTCCGCTTTCCGCAAGAGCAGATCGCTTGCCACACCATGTACTTTTTGGCAAACTTGGATAGTTTCTGCTTGCGAATCTCCTCCGGAACGCTGAATTTGTCCTCTGCGGAGAAGAACAACAGGCCCGGCAGCTGACGAAAGTCCACTTTGACGTAGGTTTCGTCGTCCATTACCAGGCAATGTAGCTTCGTCAGCATTTCGGTGTACAGCTTCCGGGCTCGCGTCTTCCCCACCATGTTTTGCCTTTCGTCGCGGTTAGGAGCCTTCTGAACCTTGTATGTACGCAGGCCCTCCCGCTGCTTGGTCCGCTGGACGAATGAACTTGACAAATTCAGCTTATTGGCGACATCCCGGACCGAACTTCTCGGATCACGTCTAAAGTGCTTAACTACGCGCTTGTGATCTTTTTCACTGACGGAGCATCCATTTTTGCCGTTCTTCACCTTCTGGTCGATGGTTAGGTTTTCGAAGTATCGTTTTAGTACTCTGCTGACCGTGCATTGGACGATTCCCAGCATCTAACCGATGTCCCGATGTGACAACTCCGGATTCTCGAAATGAGTGCACAGGATTAATTCACGACGCTCTTTTTCGTTCGACGAAATTTTTCCAAATTTACGAAAAATTTACAGTGAAGCATGGCCAACGTGATCTATACACTCTTATCTGATTATAAGCGAAAGCTGAAGATATAATTCGTAAAAATTAAATTTCTACAGCGTTTTATCCGTGATGCAATTTGATGTGACACACCCTTTATTCCGAAAAAAAAAGTCACAGGAGGGTTGTGTCCAAGACACGACCACATAGTTGACGTAGGATTCCGTTAGGCTATCTGTTGATTTTGGATATGTTGAAAAAATTACATCGGTAAACTCTTTGATAATGATTTGTTGGCCCTGAAACGGGCCGTTTTGTTTGTTTGTTGGATATTGTTTGTTCACTCCACCAGTGTTTACCTAGTGATGATGACAGAAGGATTGGAAACAGTCGTTGGATGGTGCGTATCAGATAAAAGATGCCGAAGGGGAACGAGACACAATGAAAACCGCCCTCTGTGATTCTAGACGAGATCCCTTCTGTGATATGTATGGATGAAACAAAAAAAAACTCACCAATGTAATATAAGATAATTACCAAAACCGAACACATATATCAATTTATCCATACTTTTCCAATTTTTCTCGCCGTATAAATTTTCTTGGGTGAAAAAGAACACAACAAAACAGACAGCTTAAACCGAACGACCCGTTCTCGAGCGGAAACACACCTTGGTTTTATTTATGAAAATTGAGATAAATCGGTTCATATATCAAGTCATTTTTAACACACAGCTACCATATACAATTTTACACCTACACTTGTGCTAAATTATTGATGAGAAGCAGTGTCTGGCTGCAGCATATTTGTAATGTCCATTCACCCGGGCACCTTGGATTTGATGTCACTTTTCGGTGGGAACAAAAAGTCCCCCTACCTTTATGTATTTGCAATGCCGATTTCCCCCAGGTAGCTTGGTTTTGATGTCTCTGTTGGGGAACCGCCCCATGTGTCGTCAATTTCGACCAATCAAAAGAGAGTATTTCCGTTAGGATAGGGGTTGAGATTTTTCATTGTTCGATAGTTAGTTTCATGACATATATTATTTTCGTCAATATAAAAAATTGTTACGGAGTGCCGAAATCGATTGACGCGAAAATTTCATCAATCCATCATGGAATGACTGAGCAATAACTGTTTGAGATTGGACAATTTTCACGATGTGCTCGAATTTCGATTTCAATTTGTACCCCAATATGTTCCCGAAAGACGTAATCCTACGTCAAAAGTCGAGTCCCAGAGTGTCGATTTTTGACAAAAAAATAATTTCCGAGATGACATTAGATCTGGTTTCATGCAATTTTAAGACATTTGGCATCAAAAGTTTTTTTTCGAAAACCCCGATTTCTTCTACTCCCCCCTTGGGTGATTTTTCTATTTTCAAAAAACTCAAACTTTGACCGCTTTGCGCCACGCCCTTGAGTCCGATTTGGCATAGGGTGTTTTTTCGAGGTGGTGAACATTTTTTATAAGGTAACTTTTTGAAATTTTAGGGTTGATTTTTTCCCATACATTCATTGGCACCCTACTGTATATACATATATTTTTCATTTTTTTATGAATTTTTTGAATATAAAAGAAAGATTTAATTTTTTATTCATCCTCTTGAAATCAGAAAATACCTTTCTCATGAAGAAAAAAAACCATGTGTTAGAAATATTTTAATGCCTGGTGAGCAATCAATCAAAATATTTAAAAATCGCGATCTTTACACTTACAGTAGACTATTATCTTGCACCTAAACGTTGAAATGTTATATTTTTTCTTGAAATAAGATATATTTGAAATGCATAAAAACTACATAAAACAGGAGGGAAGAAATAGAAACGAAAGAATAGTGTTTTTTTTCTCACCAATGATGTAATATTGTTTTCCAAGATCTCAATTGTGACTTACAGTCAACCGCAAAAGTGTGTATACATACGCTACTTTAACGATACTTTCCATTTATTTGGTACAAAATATTTTTAATACATTCATTCGTTTGATGCAATAAAATTCCGCGAGAAGTTTTTTTTGCTAATTATTTAACCCTGAAAGATGAAAAAATCTCAATTTGATGCATTGCAATATTGAGTGTACACCTTAAAATCTCCCGAGTAGAGGACACAAACGGATCCTGTTTTCTAATGATGAACGGGTAATTGTGCGGATATTTCAAAAGAACCCTGAAACAAACATTCCTAAATTGACTACCGAAGTAGCCGGCATCATTGGAAGACCTGTCAGCGCAGATGTTGTCCGGGAAGTAGCATACAGGAACAATCTGAGAGGTCGTGTTGCCCGTAAATAGTCTTTCGTCTCGCAAGTAAATACGAAAAAACGACTACAGTTTACAAAGGCATACGCAAACAGCCCTAAGTAGCTCTGGAACAAGTTCCTTCATACAGATGAGACGAAAACCAATCTCTTTGAATCTAATGCGAGACAGATGGTGTGAAGGTTCAGCACTTGGTTCCCACAGTTAAACACGAGTGAGCCATTTGCAACAAAATTATGTGGGTTGCCCATTTGAACGATTGTATACATATCGCTCTTGCATGTTCATCAGAAAGATTATGACAAACTGCACGCCAACTACTCTGCATCAAAGACTGATTCCGTTTCGAGGTCAACGTGTGCAAAACATGGTTATCCCTGCAAACAATACATCTGTTTATGCTAACTCTATATTCATCAGGGGTGTTAGAAACTGGAATATGTTAACATCCGAGTTAAAACGTTCAACATCGAAAGCAATTTTTGGGAGAGACTGTTTACGCTACTGGAATAGTTTATAAATGAATAATTGAGTTAGATTAAATTTTTATTGTATAAGTCTTGTTTATGTTTCATCACAGTATTGCCATCGGAAGTAGTGATTTAAAAAGGTGTTCCTTTATACTACTGGGCAATAAATAAATAAATAAAAATAAAAAAAAATACGAAGGCAGCAGTCATCAGATGTACGGTACAATGGCAGCTTCTGGGACTGAAACCATGGAGTTTATCCATTCGGCGATGGACAAGATGGCTTAATTGAACTTCCTGAAACGTGGCTTGCAGTTTCCCGTACAGAAATTGGGTCTCCCTCGTGATTACTACTTTCAACTGGATAATTACTCGAAACACGCTGATCTCGTCTTGCGGGAGTGCCTGCTCTATAATGTCCCAATCAACTCAAAACAACTCCGTAATCACAGGAATTGAACACTATTGAGCATCTATGGTGAAAAATCAATAATCGTCTGAAGAATAAAAATCTAGGGAAACAGAGCAGAACTCAAAACGACGATTAAGGAGATCTGGGAGAGTATTTCGTCTACATTGACCAGAAATCTCGCCGAATTGATGCAATGGCGCTTGCAGGCACTGCTGGACGCCATAGGGGGCCATATTAATTACTAAGAGATTGGTTTTTGTTTTCTGTTAACATTTCTGAACTGATATCAATTTTCTTTTTGAGAAAAATTTGAACTGTACACTCAATTTTGCCACGTTTTAATTAGAGATTTTTTGTTTGATTTTTAAACATGAAGTTGAAATGTGACCATTTTATTTATTTTCTTATCGCTACATGAGAGTAAAAAGAATCGATTTTAGGAAGAATGTGAGTCGTTTTTTATCTACTTTTTAACCCCGAAAAAATTAAAAATAACAAACCAACAGTCTACACTCCAATTTTGCGATTGACTGTATTTACCAGTACAGACGAGATACTGGCAATGTCAATTTATACGATCTAGGCGGCAAATTACAGGTCCACAAACGACAGATTTATGGCTCACCAACCCATCAGCTATTATTTCGAGTGGTGTGTGGCAAGTAACCTACATATCGGCCAGATCTAATGAAATCTAATCTTGCATTGGAGACAAAAAAGGTACATAATCATCGATTTCATTATAATTATCAATCCGACCAGAAATGAGCTTCTTCGCTGAACACAATAAAATTATCTGCGTTCAAAATATACATTTCTACAGACAACAAAAAATGACCATTTCTTGCTTTGACACATGCCATATAGTTTGTTTCTGTTAGAATTTGATCGCATATTTTTATTCACTGCAGCACCCCTAGTTGTCACATCGAGAAACTATTGGCAGCGTTGTGATCCACATTCAGTAGTGAAAATTTCATCAAGATTGAAGGACACATTTAGTTTTGCGCAGTGGCGATTGGCGATCTAACGCAAAACGTAAACGATCGGTGAGACATCTGGATTTTGTTTTTGAACTAAGAAAATGATGCTAATGTAACCTAAAACTCAAAAAACAAATCTCGTATATTTTACTTCCGCACTTTCCAAGGTAGAAATCGTGCATTTTTCTACTTGTGTTTGATTGTGCTCTCGAATTTCATTCTTTAATTCAACCATTGTCAACATTTTTATAGTTTTCACTACTGAAAGAGGTAAATAAATAACATGTTATATATAAAATTGCGCAGAATTAAATTTCTTACGAACTCATCGCAATCAAATAATCTTTTATGATTATAACATTGTAATTTATGGAAATAACTACAAACCTTCCATAAGCTCACATGGCAAAATTTAAAACCATCATCACTTTCACCGCAGCGCCGCCTAGGTGTAGATTTGTACGTTAGATCGCCAATACCAAAACCAATTGGCGATCTAACGCAAAACGTAAACGATCGGTGAGACATCTGGATTTTGTTTTTGAACTAAGAAAATGATTCTGATGTAACCTAAAACTCAAAAACTAATCTCGTATATTTTACTTCCGGGCTTTCCAAGGTAGTTATCACATGCAGGAATCGTGCATTTTTCTACTTGTGTTTGATTGTGCTCTCGAATTTCCTTCTTTTATTCAACCATTGTAAACATTTTTATAGTTTTTGCTACTGAAACAGGTAAATAAATAACATGTTATATATTAGGCTGTCAAAAGTCCTGCGGTATTTCCGCGAGGTGTCGTTGTAAGCGCGTAGTTCTAGTTGTATTCAGTGTATCGAGTCATACTATAGCTTGTTGGAAAGGTATTTTTGCGCGCTATAATATAGTCCTTGACAGTGCTTTGTTTGGTTAAGTCGTTCGTGAGTTATAGTGTCGCAAATATGGAGCAAAATAAAGAGAAAATCCGACATATTTCACAGTACTACTATGACAAAGGCAAAAATGCATCTCAAGCTGCCAATAAAATTTGTGCATGGACCCGATACAGTTTCCATTTCCACCGCACAACGATGGTTTCAACATTTTCGTTCTGGTGTAGAGGTCGTCAAAGATGCAACACGCTCCGGAAGACCTGTCGTCAAAAATTGCGACAAAATCGCTGAATTAGCCGAGAAAGACCAGCATAGTAGCAGCCGTAGCATCGGCCAAGAGCTGGGAATAAGTCATCAAACCGTTATTAACCATTTTAAGAAGCTTGGATTCACAAAGAAGCTCGATATATGGGTGCCACACACGTTGACGCAAAAAAACATCTTTGACCGTATCGACGCATGTGAATCGCTGCTGAATCGCAACAAAATCGACCCGTTTCTGAAGCGGATGGTGACTGGCGATGAAAAGTGGGTCACTTACGACAACGTGAAGCGCAAACGGTCGTGGTCGAAGCCCGCTGAAGCGGCTCAGACGGTGACCAAGACCTCATTAACGGCCAGGAAGGTTCTGCTGTGTGTTTGGTGGGATTGTCAAGGAATAATCTATTATGAGCTGCTTCCTTATGGCCAAACGCTCAATTCGGACCTGTACTGCCAACAACTGGACCGCTTGAAGGTACCACTCATGAAGAAGAGGCCATCTTTGATAATCAGAGGCCGCATTGTCTTCCATCAGGACAACGCCAGGCCACACACTTCTTTGGTGACGCGCCAGAAGCTCCGGGAGCTCGGATGGGAGGTTCTTTTGCATCCGCCGTATAGTCCGGACCTTGCACCAAGTGACTACCACCTGGTTTTGTCCATGGCGAACGAGCTAGGTAGTCAGAAGTTAGCCACAAAAGAAGCCTGTGAAAATTGGCTATCCGAGTTTTTTGCCAATAAGGAAGCGAGCTTCTATAACAGGGGTATTGTGAAGTTGGCATCTCGTTGGGAACAAATCATCGAACAAAACGGCGCATATTTGACTTAAAACAGATGATTGTAACTAATTTTATGAACAAATCAAAATTCAAAAAAAATACCGCAGGACTTCTTGAAACAGCCTAATATAAAATTACGCAGAATTAAATTTCTTACGAACTCATCGCAATCAAATAATCTTTTATGATTATAACATTGTAATTTATGGAAAGAACAACAAACCTTCCATAAGCTCACATGGCAAAATTTAAAACCATCATCACTTTCACCGCAGCGCCGCCTAGGTGTAGATTTGTACGTTAGATCGCCAATGTGGTTTTACCGAGGTGTGATTATTGCTAGTTTAAGGACACATTCAAAAGTTATCGTTGATGGAACGCGAAAGGCGGGATAAAATTCTAGACACTCATGTTAAGAAATTCGCAAAACTCCTGAAATTTCCAAAATCGATCATAAATACCGTATTCAAACATTACCGGGAGATCCTTACGTTAGATCGGGTGAAATCAGCCAGGCGCTGGAAAAAAGTTCAAAACTTCGTCCGAATTAATCGATTAAAACAATTAAAACAATAAAACAATTTTCGTAGAAAAATGTAACTCGTTAGAAAACATAAATTTAGTATTTTTTAATTAATGCACCCCCTTACTCTTTGGCAACCCTGGGCTCGATCCGGATGGGACGATCTCTCGAATATTTACCTCATTTTTAGTGCATCAATTAGGTGCTTATTTTGACTAAATGTGCACGACCGCATCCAATTGTCCGCTTGCCCTAGGCCATAAAACATAAATGTCTCCCCCCCACGGATCAGTCACTGCTTCCTTCGCCCTTTCCCCTTCGCTTTCTCAATGGGCTCAGAATCGATTGGTTTGCCTTGTTTGCCCACACTGTCTGGCATTGTTTACGCTACTCTCCAGCAGCATCAGTGTTGTGTTGTGTGTCATATTTCTTGACGGTTGCTGTTGCCGTTTGCCGTTTAGCCGAAGCGGCGGCTGGGTGGAGATAATTATGTGATGCGGATGCGGGGGAGGAGGGGCAACTTGTTGAAAATGAGAAACGTGTTAATACATTAATTTGTCTAATTAGTTTTATATCTTTCATCTAGCACAGCCACAGGAAGTGGCGGAGGCGTAGTTTCTTTTCTGCGCCGGAGTTTTGATCAAGCATCATCGCCCTTCGACGGATTGAAAGTCAAACACACGAACGAACTTTGAACGGGATGAAGAAGTGATTTCGGGAGGTAATCATATTTTCCGTAATAATTCATTCAAGTGTAAACAGTTCGATCTAGGCCACGATCTATCGGCTTGTGTTTGGTTGGATAGCATGTTATATGGACTGTAGAGGTGCTGACATTACAATTACTAATTTCCGTGAGCTTATATATTATCATGCGATTGGCAGTGATTTACAGCGCCACGAAAATATTTGAATAACAAAAGCAACTCGGTCTTAGAGCTGTCACAAACGAGACAGATTTACGATGATCCAGTCTATCGGGGCTCAGCTCGCGCATGCACATGTCACAACCATTAAAGGATCAGGATGCAGCTTGTGCCAATCAATTGAGAAACCACACAGTCCGCCATTAATTAGATTCGTGAACAATAAATCTCCTGCCCAAGCAAATGCTCGCTGGTGAAATGAATGGCCCTGGCTAATTGCCAGCTTTGACACAACTTTTCCACAAACAGTTCTCCAGAACCCGGTGCGGATCCCCGTCGGAATCGTGTTTATTTCATTTATTGACTATCGACCGCGAAGATTCATTGCATCGCCGCGGTTGGCGGAACCAAACAGAGATTAGTGCATTATTTATTTTCCGAGTAAATAAGGGTTTGGATTCGCTCGTTTTAGTGTGGTTTTATAAACAAATTTCAAATCCAATTTCGAACCGGTGATGTGGCGAACTCTCTCTCCCTCTTAAGTCCATAATGAATGGCGCGATAAACATCTTCCGTCGCGAGGTTGAAGACGAGGCGGCTGCCGGTTCTCTCGTGTTTATTTGGACTCTGTGGCAGTATTTATGGCCCCGTACAGAAGATCCCTGACCGCTGGTACTCAACGACGAATTGGGAACGGGTTCGAAGGCCTCTCTCGCCGGAGATTGATTTGTGGAATGTCTTGCGAATGTGCTTTCCGCGATTGAAGGGTTGAGAGCCGGAGATGCCAGCTTTGTTTTTCATGTAAATTCGCAGTATTCTTCTGATCAAAGGATTTGTCAAAGGAATGGGTTCAAATACGATTGTTAGTTTTTTTTTTATAATAGATAATAGATAAAGTAAAAAAAAAAAACTTTTTAAGTTCAACGGTTTAATTGTGATTAAACATAATAATTTACTAAAATCTAAAAAATAATTAGGCAAGTAACAGTTAGCAGTTATCGCACATCTCCTTCATAGGTCTAGGGAATTGATAAGACTAAAATAAAATCGTGGGACATATCATGGAGTCGCTAATTGTGGATAATGGAAATCCAACGTGCCCAACGATTTTATTTAAGTCTTAACAATGCCCTAGACTAATGAAGGAGAGGTGTGATAACTGCTAATTGCTACTTTGCTAATTATTTTCTAGCTTTTAGTACATTATTATGTTTAATCATAATTAAACCGTTTAACTTAAAAAAATTTTTTACTTATTTTATTTTCTAGTTTTTAGTACATTATTAGAATATTTCTCTACAATATAACCATTGTACTGTATTCTATCGATCAAATAATTTCATTTAATTCCGATATTGAGTGGATTGCAGAAAACACATACAGGGAAACTTATAACGATATAACGTACTCTCGATATAACGTCACTCGATATAACGTACATTTTACCTCGATATAACGTACACATTTCCAAGGTTTAAATGAAATTTTTTTTCAATATTTTTTTTCTGATATAACAATGAATTATCTGTATTGTGATGCTAAAACAAGTTTTGTACCTTCAATCAATCCCGAAATACAGCTGGTTTTGTGATTCCGGATTCTAAATGAATAAAAACTTTAATCAACAGTACGAAGGGAAACATCATGAGAAAGGCTGGCTTCGTCTTCTGATTGAAGTTATTCATTATCTTTACAAAAACAGCAACACAATAATGTATTATAAACTACGTTTGTGAGTACTCTATCATGCTTCGATATAACGTACAGTTCGATACAACGTACAATTTTGAAAGTTAAATGTACGTTATATCGAAGTTTACCTGTAGTGTGTATATCACAATCAACCTTTTTTTGAGATGATATGGAATGAGCTATTTTGTAGCGGCGGCCAAGTTGGATTTTTTATGATAAGCAGTTTTGAAATGACAGCAGAGCTAAAGGTGTTTAATAAATTCGGTCAGTTTCTATTGGTCAAATTTCTTTTAATATTAGACAACCCTACAGCCATACAAATATATATACAAACAGTTCAAGCTAAATAAAACTGTTTAATAAAATAATTTGCTATTTTGTGATTGCGGCCATCTTGGATTTGGTTTTTGCATGATCTACTGCCTGCTATTCAAGCCCTTTCATTTGATACCCATATTAATCGGGTTTTGAGAATATATGTAGTCCACAATTTTGTAGTGGCAGCCATCTTGGATTTGCATTTTTCATTAATAACTGTATTGTACTAGTCAAGTCCTTTCATTTGATACCCATATTACCGGGGTTTTGACAAAATATGTAGTCCACCATTTTGTAGTGGCAGCCATTTTGGATTTGCATTTTTTATAAATAACTGTGTTCTACTAGTCAAGCCCTTTCATTTAATACCCTCACTCATGGAGTTTTGATAAAAATACATATATGACGCCATCTTGTGGTAGCGGTCATTTTGGATTTGCATTTTTCATAAAAAAATCTATATTCTACTAGTCAAGCCCTTTCATATTTCGATGAGGTTTTGAGAAAATATGTGATCCGCCATTTTGTAGCGGCCGCCATCTTGGATTTTCAAGATCATGAAATACACAGTTTTAGAATGACTACAGAGATAAAGCTGTGTTCCAAATTTCAGGTCAATCGGTCAACAGAAAGGGGCGTCAAATTTCTATTAATGTGGGTCAGCGCTACAGACAAACATGTTACAAACATACAAACATACAAACAGATTACAGGGCAAGCTAAATAAAACCGTTTAAAAATGTTCTGATGTATCGAAATTTTTGCCTAAAAACTTATTAAGAGACACAATTAGGATGGGCAAGGCTTGCGGAAAACCATGCGAATTGCGACTCTTTCCAAGCCGGCTGAGTGTTTGTATATTCAATTGTACCGAATAAAAAAATCATCTCCAACTAAAACTTCATTAAAATTTTCCCTATATATAGCTTAATCAAAATCGTAATTTGATTCAAACGAGGCATTCCACCAATTAGCACGAACCCATTTTAATTTCATATTTTTGATTTAGCTGAAACTTTGCCAAATTGTTCGTCAAAAGGAACGATGTCGTTTAATGGTATTAGTTTTTTTTTTGAATACGATCAAGAATAATTTTTGAAAAGGGCTTATGCAAAAATGGTATCATTTCAGAAAATAAATCATAACACCAAAACGGGCTATTTGATCGAAATGATGTCTTAGTAAAGTTATACATTATAATTTTGCGGCTCTGGAAAAAATTGAAGTAATTTATTTTTGTCCGAAAAAAATTAAGTTTAGCAGTTTTTTGTTTGTGTAATAAGTTGGAAATCGTCCCGTAGATGGACAGTATCGAGCCCGAAATCGGTCGACTTAAAAGGTAAATTCAACGTCCTTTTTACGATTATAAGAACTATAAGTGTTGTGCCCTGCCCATATTGTCTCCAACAACTGGTTTTCCATTTAATCCTGGGCAAATGAAAAATGAATTTAAATGGAATATTAAAACTTAAACGTTTTTTACAAAAAAAAATTAACTGAGAAACTATCATACCTACTTAATTATTGTCAAAGGATGAAATTGTTCATATTTTCCTAAAAAAAATACCAATTTTCAATTGAAATCCGTTCTTAAAAAATATATATGAATAGATCTTACAACTTCCAACAAGTTACCTATACATTGGAAGAAGCCCTTCTTTTTTACTTTTACAGGGAAAAAGTTTTTCTTTCTCATGCTTTATTCGAAAGAATTACAATTTCCTAATTTTGTGTATTCGACAAAGTTTTAGTTCTTATTGAAATATTCTTTTTAAAATTAATGTCAATTAAATGTTAACGTAACTAAAAAAAAACATTTTTTAAGAAAAATGAATTTGAATTTTCACAATATTTTTTTCAATGACTTTTTTTTCAATTGTTTGATTTTTTTTTCAATGTAAACATAAATTATTTTCTACACTTCATTCAGCAACTAACATTTTGCATGTTTTATAGTTTTGACGTGAGACTACGTCTAACCGGAATATATGGAGGGTAAAATGAAAACCTAAACACAGAACATGCAGGAAAAAATGAAAGATTTCGAATGCTTATAGCTCGAACATTTCGTACTGGATAGGAGAGATGTTTGCATCACTTGATAGGGAATATTTCTACGCATCTATCGCAACTAACAAAATGTTGTTTTTCATTAGATAAACAATTGAATAACTGTAAAATATTAGGCGTTATCCAAACGCCCTAACTGCATCGTTTTGATTGGCCCGATTTACGGATTCCCTAACACAGCCATCAAAACCAAGCAGCCTTGGGGAAATCGGCATTGCAAATACATGGAAGTAGGGGGACTTTTGTTCTCATCGAAAAATGTTCCCTAACACAGACTTTAAAACCAAGCAGCAAAATCGGCATTGCAAACACACGAAAGAGCCTAGAGGCGAGTGAACTGAAAAGTTTAAACCCTCTTAAAGCAAAAAGAAGAAGAAGAACACACGAGAGTAGGGGGAGCTTTTGTTCCCACCGAAATGTGTTCCCTAATAGAGATTTCTAAACCAAGGTGCCTGGAGAAATCGGTATTTCAAATTCATGCAAGTCGGGGGTATTTTTGTTCCGATTGAAATGTGTTTCCCTAACACAGACTTCAAAACCGAGGTTTCTGGGGAAATCGGCTCTGCAAATAAATGCAAACTGCGAGTACTTTTGTCCTCGCTTGCCTTTGTGCAGAGTGGAATATGTCTGTCCTAACATGATCTTCTAAACTTAGGAACCTGGGAAAATCGTGCAGCCACTAGAAGCGAATGAACTTCCCAGTTTCAAGCATATTCGAGATTCGAGAAGTATGTACACTTTTGGGATGTAAAATAAAATAATCGTTTGATAATTTTTTTTTGTCTTTATTGGAAAGATTTTCAGCCTTAGGCTGGTTCATCAAACGTTTGATAATTCTTCCGTACATATATTTTGTTCTAGTCATCATACCAAACGTAAAAGGTCCGTCATTAAATTTACTTGTAACGAAGAACAATCAATCACAATAAATGAATTGACTTTATACGGCATTTGTTCATTTTTTTCACTCACAGAGCAAATATATTGAACTCAATTGAATTTGGAAACTGTTTCATTCAATCAAGAATTTAATCAATACAAACGAATGATTGCTAAGCTAAGGTAGTTCCACGTGAACCTTGCGGTTATATCATAGATATAACCCACTCATTTTTTTTAGTTGGAAAATTTTTCGAAATTTTGAGTTTTTCCAACTTTTTTTTTCGAAAAATCTTAACTAAAGAACTACAAGACAACTTTTTCCTGTTTTCTTTGAAAAAATTACAACTAATGCTAATTTTGTTCAAAGTCAAGGTAGCGATATAGCGTATTCGACATAGTTTTAAGTCTTTTTGAAAAACGTATTTTCAAATGTAATGTAAAATAAAAGTGAATGTAATTTTTAAAAAGCATATTATTGAGAAAAATGAATTTTAATTTTCAAAACATTTTTTTTCAATGATTTTTGGTTATTGTTTAATATTTTTTTATTGTATTAGTTTTCAACCAGCAATAATCGCACCTCGGTAAAACATCACTGGTTACGATATCGCCACTGCGCAAAGCAATTTTTTTTTCTAATGTAAACATAAATTACTTCCTACACTTCATTCTGGAACCAACATTTTGTAATTTTGATAGTTTTCTAGTGAGATTTTTATTTCAAAATTTTGAGCATTTTTTTCTTTTTTTTCGAAATTCTTAACTAAAAAACTAGGAGATTTACAAAATTTTGGTTAAAGAATGAAACAGGAAATAATTTATGTTTTCTCAACAAAATGTCAATCAATTCAAAAAAAACATTGAAAGAGAATATTTCGAAATTTGCTAAGTGCTCATCTTACTATGTACTTGTTGTGAAATTGTGGAGAGTATTCATATATATTTTTTGAGAATTTTAAAAAAATATTTTTTTTGAGAAAAATGAATTTCAATTTAAAAATATTTTTTTCTGTGTAATTTGAAAAACAAGACAATTTTAAACAATTTCCCACATGTCATCCTTTGACGAGAGTTTCGAGGGTATTATAGTTTTTCAGTTAGAAATATTTTGTAAAAAAGGTGCAAATTTTCAAATGTCTAAACATATTTTTTTTATTTGCCCAGAATCAAATGAAAAAACCGATTGTTGGAGACAAAATGGGCTTTATAGTTTAAAAAAATCAGGTTTTTTAAAAAAAATGTAGGTTTTTAAGTATTTCTTTCTTAAACCTTATTCTCAATTTTTTTTGTCAAAAATGATTTTTTCAATCTATTAAAACTATATTAAAAATGATCTATAACTTTGGCTAGGACACCATTTCCATCACATAACCATTTTTGGCGTTATTTTCTGGAATGATACCATTTTTGCATAAGCCCTTCTCAAAAATTAGTCATGATCGTATTTAAAAACACGTTTTTGATAAACATGAATTTCAATTTTCAAAATTTTGTTTTACAGTGTATTAGTGTATATTTTTTTTAGAAAATTGTTACAATTTCTTACATTTCATCCTAAGACGAGAATTTTTTAGGTATTATAGTTTTTGAGTTGGAAATTGTTGTAAAAACGTGCAAATTTTAAAAAGTCATAAAAGTTTATTTTTTCAATTTCATAACCCGTTTTTGCGTTATAGTTTATTTTCTGAAATGATACCATTTTTGCATAAGCCCTTTTCAAAAATTAGTCATGATCGTATTACCAATACCGTAAAATAGCATCGTATCTAGTGCCGAACAAGTTTGGCAAAGTTTCAGCTAAATCAAAAATATGAAATTGAAATTCTTCGAAATTTCGTGTTGCTTGGTGGAATGCATCAAATGCATAAAGGCTCGATTTTTCCGACGCATCCGACGTAAATTAAAAAAAGAATCAGTTGACCCACACATATTTTCGCAGATCTGGCATCTCTATTGAGAGCGCTACGCGTGGTTCTCATTGAATACCTTCGGCGGAGTCATTCAATGGAAAAAAATGCAATCAAAGACCGCCGAAAGTTTAACCACAAAACAGAATGCATATTGTTAAAAAATCAGAATAAATCAGAATGAGTTTTTATTACCATCCATCAGTATCCGACATTTAAATCGAAGGAATGACATCCTTTCTTGTGAGGGACGAAGAATGCGCTACAATATTCTGAGAAATGCGAATTAATACGCTGTCAGAGGCAGCTTTATCCCAGCCACCGTTGAACGTTGAACTCTAGAAGTAAGCTAGCATGAGTGCAGCGGAAAAAAATTCCCGTGACGCGTCACAAATTTAACCTTCTGCAGAATGGAATTTCAATTTGATCCCTACAATTTATTCTCATGAAGTGTGTACGGGAAGATATTTCCCGCGGTGGTGAATTGAATTTTTCCCCGATGAATCATGACGAGAAGAATCGTAGAAATATTTGCCTAAGTCACATCTCCGATTGAATATCTCACACTCAAATTATGGCCGAGAGCATATACACAATTCTCGTGTCTCAATTTCAGTTTCTATTTTGTAACCAGCTAACAATCATCATATCAGCAACCGATCAGCAGCTATCCATTGCCTCCATTGACGGTAGCCGTGCGCCACCGACACACGATCCGCCTGGTCCGCCAAATATGGCATCATCTCCATTGCATACATATTCCGTTGTCACGCTGAGGACCATTGAGCTTCGGTGCGGTTAGCTGGGACTATTTTTCGTCGCTCGCAAACGCAGAAGACCTATTGCTTGTGAGATTCAACTCTTTTCGCTTACCATATTTGATAGTTATTGCCAACGGTGGCCACGGGACACGGGTGACACGACGGAAGCCCAAATTGACTCGTGAATATTTCCAGGTGAGAATGGGTTTTTGTCGCTTTGCGGTGCTGACTCTCGGGTACAATAGAGTCTGACGAGGGGTCCATTGCTAGCGGCATATTGACTTTATTTAAAAAAACATACTCGAATAATATAATATTACAAATTCATTACCCAAATTACAAATTACTGTAGAAAATGTCAACAATAATAGATTCAAATTAATATATTAGTTCTTTGGCGGGGAATTTTTGATTGAAAAATAGAACACCACCCAAAACACAACCGCATTTTTAACTTAGGACAGCAAAATTATTGCCACCGAAAACAAACATAATACGAATTTAAAAATGAATTCTTCAGTACGAATATTCAGTAGCACTAACAAGAGTCGTAAATTAATGATGCGCCTAGGGCACGAACGAATCGTCAAACAATAAAAAGTCAATTTGAACAAATTTGACAAAGTAACTCACAACATTAACATGTACTGTTCATTGCGCGCTGTCTAGAGCAAGTAGGCCTTCAATAATTCTCAGCAAAACGACATCTCCAACTTTACCCTAAATATTATGTTCTAGAAAAACAAATACTACAAATTACACTATGTAGCATCTTTCGCAATATGATAAACGAAAATTCGGTCCGAAGTGTGGTGACAGTAACCGGAACAAACTTTCATCTTCAATTTTCGCCAAAGAACACTACTCTTACCACTGCAAAATACATTCTCTGCATCCGGCTTGAAAATCGCTGCAGCTTGAGGTCACTTCTAACCCGGAAATAATGCTCGAATTCACTAAAATTTAATCATCGGTCGGAAAAAGTCACCAATAAGCCCGAACACAATCCTGAATCCACGCAAGGTCTTTTCTGGCAAATAAATAAAAAAATCAACTTGCTTTTTACTATTACGGGCATTACTTTGGAGTGAATCGAAAAATTTTAAATAACTTGAATTTTAAATGACGGTAGAATTTTTTAGGGGCCTTAAAAAGACCGATGAATAGTTTTGTAGAAACTGTTGAAAATAGTTGATTGATGAATCATTATTATCTTCGCAAGAGATATTTTCCGGGTTGCTGGTTTCCGGGTTTTCCTGGTTTTCTTTTTTATTCGTGGAAAAAATAAATATAATGATAATATTATGCGACGGCTTATCAATCAATCATTTCCCAAATTGACTCATACAAAAGATTTGTAATGCCAAAAAAGAAATCGATGATGTGACAAAAAGTCATGAAATATAAAACTGCGATTGGGTGCTGTCCTCATAAGTTCTCGTCTCGTTTCCGGTAGCCCAAAAAATATTTGGGGAACACCAAGTTATTCAATTAGTTATAATAAGTTATAATATTTGGGTTCGCGTGCCAATCGCGCTCCCTTCAACTAGGATTGCATTTGCGCTAATCTTGATCATAATGAAGCAGTGCTACTCTTTTCGAGGTTGTTGAGATTAACAGAAAGAGTTTATTTCGTTTTTCATTCACCACGAAAGTAAATGTCGTTCCGGAATTTTGTATGTGATTTGGGCTCGCTTGTCAGCAGCAAAACTTTCTCCACTAAGGATGACAGCTGCGCTTATTTCGACCACGTATTGTTCTGTGAGGACAAGAATAAATCATCAAACAATTATCGTCAAATGATTCTGGTTGGAATGGTTCTTTCTAAAATTTCGTAGCATTATAAAATAATATCCGCAGTTATAAACAAGCGTCTTGAATTAAACTACAGCTTGGTTTTACGTCAACAATGTGGGCGTGTCTTGGACACAACCTCCTATATGTTTTTTTCAAAAACATATTTTTTGTAAATTATGAAAAAATAGATGTAAATAGCCCATACAATTTCCAACAAGTCACTCATACATCGGAAGATGGGCACTTTTACAGGGAGAAAGTTTTTCTGATAACAACTTTTTCATGGGGGTCTCCGTAGCCACTTGGTTACGCGTTCGCTTACCAAGCGATCGATCGTGAGTTTAAACTCAGGGCCCTCAATTGACCATCTTTGTGTTGTTATAGAATAACTACGTCCACGCAACCATCATCAGCGATGGAAATCGATCCACGGTGAAACAAAGATCGATTCATCCATACAACTGCTCTGCTCTGCAAGAAACATCGGGCTGCTGTTCTATAAATAACCCAACAATGATCAATATCAACTGTCTCCGCTGTCCGGTCTGCTGAACAATGGAAGATCAGAAAGAATAACTTTACGCCTAAATGGCTACTACTGTGTAATTTACCATAATGTAATGGAACAGAAAAACTTATGCCTAAATGGCTACTACTAACTACTGTGTAATTCACAATTTATAGAAACATAAACATATGTACATGTACACGATTAAACCCGGCTCTGTTACAGCTAAATGCTATTGAGCCTAATAAATAAATGGGATAAAAAAAACAACTTTTTCATGATTTTCCTAAAAAAAATACTATTAATGTTTAATTCGTTTTTATGCGTAAAAAACATTTTTATGCGTAAATTATCACGATTTACATTCTTTGCTATTTTTTCCTATTAAGAAACAAGCTAAGAACATGTCAAACGCGAGAATTTACACTCAAAAATGTTACGACTAAAACATAATGTTTTCAGGAGTCTTCAAACAAAAATTCCTTATATTCCAGAAACTATAAAAGATAGAAAGTTGTCGTCTTCGATGAAAGTTCACATTTTAATAAGATCTAGACGTTGTTGAATGCACTTTATCGCTATCTTGACTTTGAACAAAATTAGGATTAGTTGTGTTAAAAAAAACGTGAAAAAGTTGTTGTTATGAAAATTTTTTCCTGTAAAAGTGTCTATTTCCGATGTATGGACGACTTGTTGATAATTGTCGGCGATCGATACACGCCGACCTTACGACGCGAGTTGGGTTGCCGGTCAGTATTCGACGTTCTGCTGAACAGACCGTCCAAGACTTAACCAGAAGTTAGACAATGAAAATCCCGCGTAACGAGAACTCCAATGATAACTTCCTTGCAAGGGAGAGGTTTGGTTAGAACCGTCCTGCAGTACAGGCCAATTCTAATTCCAAGTTTGTTTGTAAGTTTCTATGTTCCACTTGCAGCACAAGTGAAACAGAGTAACTCAGGATTTGTAGCGAAGTGAAAGATGCAACTTAGTAAGCTTCCTCACGCCGGAGGAAAACCTTTTTCGGATGTAGAGGACCCGAACGTACTACTTGAATACTCTTTGGATACTTTATTGATACTGATTATTTACATGCTTTGTGGGTTCTTAAATACTAAGATAATGGATTGTCAGCAATTTTGATGCCCCTTGCTTCCCAGTGTGAAAGGAGTTACAATTTCATTCAATAATATTTTGCCACCCGGGAAGCAAAGGGCGTTCAAGTTCGGTATCCCTTTCGAATCGGGAATATGTGTCCATGCTATACTTTTTATACAGTATGTTCTCTTCCAGTCGCTGGTTAGGTTAATTTGGCTCTTCAATTTTTGGCTCTTCAAAAAATAGCCTCATTGTTTTTAGAATACTTCAATTATGCAAAATTGCTTAAAAGCCCCATGTGTTTACACCCACAACGTTTCACTGATATCTGAGACGGTGTTGCCAATGGCATGAAATTCCTCATGTACTTCCCGCACATAGTTGCTTTAAACTGAATTTATTGCTGAATAAAGTTATACAAAATTGAATAAAATTGATAGTAAGAGCTAGCTTTTAAACTAAGCTATCATTTGATGCCAAAACCTCACCATATGATTGCTCCCCAAAGCCATGAAAAATTATAAAAATTGGTGTTTGATATTTCGAACGCTTGACCTAATATGAGTTAAATTGCAATTCACGAGTACATCAAGCAAGTTCACTGAAAGTTAAATCAAATATGAATCTACTGAACACAGAAAAACTGGCAGCTTTCGAAATGGCGCACATAAAACAAGTGTTGCCAACTTAACGTTATATAACATATCTATCAAAAACACCTACTAACGGGTGTGAAATAAAAAATGAGAATTTTTTCAATCACATATAAAAAAAATTTTTTTTTTTTCATCGATTTCAGTATTTTTTATTAATAACATAATGTATTTTTTATGGGGGGTCTCCGTAGCCACATTGGTTGCGTGTTCGCTTAGTAAGCGATCGATCGTGAGTTCAAAACTCAGGGCCCTCATTGACCATCTTTGTGTTGTTACAGAATAGCAACGTCCACGCAACAATCATCAGCGATGGAGATCGATCCACGGTCGAAATTAGATCGATTCATCCATACAGCTGCTCTGCTCTGCAAGACACATCGGGCTGTTGTTCTATAAATAACTCAACAATGATCAATCAACTGTCTCCGCTGTCCGGTGGTCTAACTGGATAATGGAAGAACAGAAAGATTACTCTTACGCCTAAATGGCTACTGTGTAAATGTACCATATGCAATGGTATAGAAGGAATACTGGCGAATGGCAACTGTGTAATGTAATGTGCTATAATTATAGATATGATAACCATGTGACATGTACACAACTAAAATTCGGCTCTGTTACAGCTAAAATGCTAATGAGCCTAAAATAAATAAATAGGATAAAAGAAATGTATTTTCTTCAAAAAAATGTCAGTGAATGTTTGAGTAAGGGCCGCGGTCTGCTGTTCGACGCAACTTTGTCGCGATGCTCTCACAAGAACGTTGTACGGCACTTACGTCCATTTTCCGGATACAATTCCGGATTCTTGTAGTCAGTTGCTTCGTGTCCTTGGCCCTCCAATTGTTTTTATAGGGCACTGAGTGAGCCAAAAAAATCCTCTATTGAGCGGCACTGGGGCAAGTTTGTTGGGTTACGATCTTACGAACGGTATCTTTTTCTCCTCAAGATACGCCAGCGTCTGGCGTAATGGGAAGACGCCTTGTCCGGCCAGAAGACGTGCTTCCCATCAGTGTGATGCTCGTTCAGGAACGGCAGCAGGATTTTATCGAGGCACTCTTCTCGATAGATTTGTTGGTTGATTGCCAGACCGCTCGGCTTAAACCAAGGCTTTGAAATGCCCCGGTCGGAAATGGCGATGTACAACATAACCTTTTTTTCAAACTTGTGCTTGAACTTGTATTTCACTTCTGGTGGTGTAGATGCCGTGTCGCTGGAGTAGTAATTATCATTTCCTGGAATATGCGTTTTAGACAGCGGAAAATAGCTTTCGTCGTCCAGAACGAAAGACGTCCCGCGGTATTTTTTTGGTCATCCACCGACACTGTGATTTAACCGTCTCAATCTGCTCCTCCGTGTACTCAGGCGACCTCGTCTTCTTCCTGCAGACGATTTCTTCCATCTTGAGGATCCGATGGATCAATACGTGGGAGCAGCCATATTTCCGACCGGCGTCACGCAGGCTGGTTGCGTCCTTGTTGTCAAACAGCTTCTTTAACGATGTCTTCCTCTGCTTCGTCATTATCGTCACCGGACGACCACTTCCGACCTTCCGCTCTACGTTCAGGGAACCCAGGATACGATATACCGTACTGACAGGTACATTTTCTTCCTTAAAATGTGCCACCGTGAACTTTTTTCCTTGCTGGAAATGCGTTTCGTAGAACCGTACAATGCGTTCGCGGAGCACGTGCTGTTTCGACGCCATCTTTGCTTTGACTAAATTCAAACTAGCAAAACCAAACACGCCTACTGTTTCTAGGGAGCTCAAAGAGCAATTTTCTTGGAGAAAGAAAATTTTACGCTCTTTATTTGAGTTACTGAAAGGTATTGAAAAAAATCTCATTTTTAATTTTTTATTTATTACCCGTTATAAGCTAAATCTACATTTGAATCACATTCGTTGTACAGTCAAAAGATGCCTGTCACGATAGTGTCTTATTACTTAGTGTATCCTAATAGATGAATATAAGAAACCATTGAAACGCTGCTCGTATAATTACTATTTTCTGTACACGATGAACAAAGAGAAGCAATTGTGTTTTTTAATGTTATAATTACCTAAATTGCTGTATTTGAATCTGCAAGTGGATAATGAAACAATCAGATCAGTAGTAAAATTAAAATAATATTGATTCTTAGCATTATAACTCCTCGGATTCAACACTGAATTATTCGACATACTCAGCATTTACTCATACCGTTGGAGTAAGTCACTCCACCATCTTTATGCGATTGATCGTGATATCGGTAAATTATGTTGCTAAAATTACCAACAGTGCAGATTGCCTTTACAAATTCAACTAATTGAAAAAACACGAACCTGCTGTTCTTATCATATCCCAGAGTATTCTTCAGGAAAAAAGTACTATCATAGACTCGCAATAAATCGAGAGCACCAAACATTTCACTAAATTTCTTCCAAACCTTTTTGATTTTATCCGATAACAACTGAATCTACCGACGGAGATGTTTTGAGTATTATCGGAATTGTAAATACTGACGCTACAAACAGAGCAACCTGGTGATTACGTCTAGCTATGTGGACAAATGTTCATTGAAACGATTGATTGTCCACATAAATAGACGCAAGCGTTTTCCAAATGGAAAAAATATGTTAGAATCCGAAAAATCACCTAGGCCCTCTTTTTGCCGATAATATCCTTCAACTGGACAGATCATTTCATCGGAAATTTGCATGGTTATGCATGTAGGCCAAAAAACAACAAAATGCGTTTTCCCAACACTAATGGTGTTGTCGATTACGTCTCCTATGCAATCATGGGCAGTATATGACATCTGCATGTTTTGAAATATAACTGCCTTTTTGAAGTTTTTATTTCTTACAGGCTCAGTTATAAAAGTTCTATGAAGCCAAGCTCTATTAAATTTACATATTTTATCTGAATTCTATGACTGATTACTCACAGAAAACATGAGGTTAACAGGGTCACACATATTTACTTCAGGAAAGGAAGTGATATAATGCACACCCTAAGATCGATAGCTTTGCGAAAAAAAAAACTTGGATCATGTAATCAAGTTCTAACCAAACCAACAAGTCTCTTATCGGTACTTTGGTTTGTGAGCTTCCATATAGTATGGCTAGATAGATGATCTGTATAGACAACTATCTAAATATTCAAGCAAAGTTTCGAATCTTTGTCAATTATGGGATACGAGGTAGGATGATACATTAGTTTTATTAACATGAGATATGAACATCAGATAACTGTCCAAAGTGAGTCCCAAATAACTGGAGACCTCACCCCTCGTGTTGTAAATGTATGCATGTAGAATGATTTCTCTATTTTGATTTTGACAAAATTTTTGCTAACGAAACGCGAAAATCCAGGCTCCTTGTAGTCGAAGTTGGCAAAATCGGATTTCAAGCATCTTCCCGGACAAGAAAGGGAAAGGTGACAAACATCTTCAAGCCCATGAAATTATCCAAGTTTCTAAAAAAAATACACACCCATTTTTTATGCGGTCCTTTTTATTCCCCGCATAAAAAATGTTGTTTTAAAATTATGTAGCAAAAACAATTTTTAAAGCTACTACACCCAAACTAGCGTTGGCAGAAAACATTTCATCTTTGGCAGAAATGACGCCATTTAGTGTGCTAGAGAGTCAAATGCGCAAATAATGAGCTTTTTTAACAGCTTAAAAATGGTTTGTATGTATGCGATCAGACATCTCTTTCTGTTTTCTTTTTTTCTCATTTCATTTGGAATTGTGCCAAAAAAAAGCCGTACGACGTCAATGGGGATCAAACCTAGGCCGGCTGGAATGAAAAGCTCTTTTACACGACCACGCTATCCACATGACTAATGATGCTTCAGCAGTTGTTCAGCAAATACGTGATAATATTGCATCTGATTATAAAATGAAGTTGGGAAGTGTTTTCTAAGAGTAAAAAAAATGCATGAAGGAGTACAATATCTATCTCGGTCAGGGCCGTGTTTGTGGAAAAGTATGCGGAAAGCATATTTGTCTTTTGTTTCACTCGCTCGTATTAATCTTATATTGCTGTACCATGTATATTATACAAATGCTTACTAGTATTTGTGAGTCATGACATTTTCTGTTATGTTATGTCTCATTTAATGGGCCTGATTCTCGAATACACTCCACGATGGAAACGAAATACACGGCACGCCATTGAACTACGTTTTACGAGTTAGTGAAGTGTCGAAGATAATGATGAGTTTTCAGGCAGAATGAGCACTTTTCAAATAAAAAATCATTAATGAAAATTAACTTCTTCGTATCAAACTGGTATTCAATGTGAGTGGAAAACTCTGTTTTCTTCATGTGGTATAATAATCTCATACAAAAATTTCATCTGAAGATAATTTGATATTATAATGATAAGTTTAGTGGGATACTAATCTCGTATCCAGATGTCGACACCGTATCGTTGTCATCGCGAATACGTTTCATTTCGTTTCCACCGTGAAGTGTATTCGTAGTGTATTCGAGAATCAGGCCCAATGTTATAAATCGGGATGACAAAACATGAACTAAAAATCAATTTTGGGTGTAGTGAAGTTTAGTACGTTTTTACTTCGTATCTTCCTACCTTCACTTTCACTTTTTGTACTAAAGAGGCTTTAAATTTTCTTGTTCGTTCGCCACAAATCGAAGAAGGTTCGCAATAGTCTATGCCAGTGAAGGTTAAGGCAAAGAAATAAAGAGTTACTCTGACTTCTGAAAATGAAACTATTCTATAAAATCTCATGGAGGATCGAGATACGCCAAATCACGGGCAATGCAACGCTAAACGTTGGATAGCTTCGTAAACTGGTACATCGGACGAGTAGTTTCGTGAAATAGTAGTTACAAGACATAATTAGCAGACAATTCAGTTTTGATCTCCAAAGCGGACTAGAATTCTCCAACGTTCTACGCTCATTAGGCTGCAACTGCTCGTTACCCTGCAAGATCGTCAGCGCGCTAGGATTCACGATTGTCTGTACCCACATCCACACTGTCTCCCTCTTTTTCTGTTGAGAGTATAAACGAGTCGGGGATCTCAGTTATGAACCTTTTCCGATGAAACCTCGAACAAATCAGATGACTCTAATCAAGCACCCGAACTAGAGCATCTTTTATTTTTACTTCCCAATGCATCTTTCAACAGAGCATTCTTTCATGGTATCGTGTAGATCTTGGGCAGGCGATTGATTTCTCTGGATACTTCGCCAATTTTGATCGTAATCATCCTCGTTGTTTCCCGCCTGCAGACCTATTCTCGAAATACGGGAAATAAAATCTTTCTTATCTTTTATGTCTCTAAGGCATCGGTATCCTGCACTTAAAATGGCCATCGTTTGTGAATCGACCGCCGAAATTGAAGTTAAGAAATAGTTAATAATCCTTAAATAATGTTGTGGTTTCAAAAACCGACCATGTACATTATGTTTAATGGTCCAAAAAAATGATCTGTGTAAAGTTTCAGCATGATTTAGGGGTGCCTCAAAGCGCTCAAAGTTTTGATTTGTTGATCCTCGAAAATCTTCCAAAATCGACTTTATTTTTTCGATGCCAAATGACTTAAAAATGCATGTCGATATCTGGTGTCATCTCGAAAAAATTTTTTTGGCCGAAAATCAACCATTTGGGACTTGCCTGAGAGGCAATGTCAATTTTCCAGTGTCGGTCGGTTAATGAAATCTATGGCAGAAATTTTACGAAGTTATTCACAGCGGACAACGGTACGGCTCTTACCGAAGACGGAGATGTATTGGGGTCCAGTACGACTGAAAGTGACTCGTATTGTCCCAACTGGTAGACACAAACATGAAACATTGAGTCATCTGAATCTACAAAGTTTGAGACATTCGCAACAGATGGCTAACGGTTTCACAATCGACCATGTTGAGGCGCTAGAATGTGTTGTGTGCCTGCAAGGTAACCATGCGCGTGACGTATTTCTCGATAGTGACTCAAAAGCCAAGGTGCGTTTGGAGTTGGTCCATACAAACCTCGATAAATTGTAGATACTCGGTACTCGACAATGATGGCCATCCCAATCTTGTGTGACAATCAATCTACCATTTGCAATTCCAGAAGTAGATAATTCAACCCAAGAATCAAACATGTTAACATACGATATTATTTGTTCCACGAAGCAATTGATAATGGATCGGAGGTTGTAGTTAACTACGTTAACACTAAACGTAAAGCTGCTGATGTATCTACCAAGCCATTTGTTCAACTCAAAATCGTAAACCAGAAGCAGTTTCTAGGAATTGAAGATTAACGAGATCCAAATGTTGGTACCTAAGTTATCCACGATTTGCGTTGCAACCTATTTTTGTTACATACAGTGAAACTTTCAGTCAACTTCTGATATTCAATCCTATTAGAGGTATTTTCACTTTGCTGTAAATATTAGTCCAGATTCCAGCAACTGGGATGAACGATAATGAACTAAAGAGAGACGTTCTAATCATAATGATAGTAGTGAATAAAATTAGCAAACAAGTAGTGCATGGCTCGAAAATATACATTCACACGCCCCTCGTTGTCCAAAATTTGCCGCACGATTCGTAATGTCACTGTGAATATACGATACTCAGACCGGGTTATTCGGTTACCCTTTCCGTGCGAAGCCGAGTACTTCTGGCTGTTCAGGGGTAAAAGATTCTTATCGAGTGCCGTTCCATCACCGAGCGCCCCGTTGGCGCGAGCTCGAATGACTTTCGCAAGCGATCCCCACAAATCTCTAGGAGGTGGTGGCGAAGATTTTTTTTCCCCTTCTGCTTTTCGAGATATGGTAATTTAGCGATAGAAAAATGCGCACGCTTTGCTTCGAGACGCCTCCGAGAATGAGTTGTTATTTATTGAAAAGAGCAATGGAAAACTGTTGGCTGCCGCTGTCCAAACGGCTTCTTTTTTGTGTGGCATGCCGAGTGGCGTGGGTTTTATCGGGATCCTGGCCATTCGGCATCTACTTCCACCCGGTCGGTGCACCATGCGGCGGCGGCAGCAAGTGGTTGTCTCGCGTGGTTTCCGCGCGGGTACCTATCTGCTGGCATCGACCGGCAAGCGGTGAGAGCAACAAATTTCGCACCAATTTGAGCGCTCTGGGTTGGGCTTTAATTATTTTATCACGCTGAATATATGAAAGGTGTATGAAACCGAATGCACCCATTCGAGCCTGTGGACAACGCCCACTCAGGGGCAACGATCGTCGACCATTCCGAGCGGGTTGCGGTGGACTTCGCTGGGCGAGGTTGAGGGCTTCCATGTAGCAAGCTTGTAAAACAGGCCGTTTGCATCATCTGCATGTTAAACGGACGATATGTGATTATGCTATGAATCATATTTTCTTTTCTTGTGTACCAGTAGAAGATTATTGAGTTATGAATAAGTCATTCTACTTTCACATCAGAACGAGTGCCAGCACGAGTTTCATATATTTGATAGTGCTGTCAGCTCCCATCCTTTTTCCCAGTGGGGTGTCAGAATACATTAAAACCTCCCCTAAAGTAGCCGAAGCTATAAAGCACTGTAGCACTCATCAAGGGTGGAATATTCGTAGTTCTCGCCCGGAGAAAAGCTAAGCCCTTCAAAGTTTTTGATAGGTGTAGTCATCACCGCCTCGAGCCTTCATAAGATATTAACGCTTTAATTTCACTTCCCGAGTACTTTGGCAACCCGTTCTTATGCTCGTGCACATTTAATTATTAATCCCGGCCCCGGACTGTTCCGCCGATAAATCATATCAACACATTGACACACGCCACCGATGGAATTTCTAATTAGTATGGGTCCTCCGTTCGCTCTGTCACTAGTATCGAACTGTGCTTCGCATGAGAACGGAATGATCGACGTGCATAAAGCCAGTAGGTACGACACCTTTTCCCCGATGTTCTATATTGAGCTGGCAGCGGTACGCGTGGCACAGGTATTTGGAGAGATCTCCAGCTGGATAGCACCCGTGATGAACTTATAATGAGACGTTTTGAAATTTGGTCTTTGCCATTTTTTTTGACGTAGAACTACGTCTTTCATGAAGGGTGCCAGATCAGAAAACAAGTCACGTTTTTATGAAATAAAGTCAACGTTAATAACTTTTGTTGCCGCGAACGGATTTTGGCGATTTACATACTAAACGAATCCGAAATTCCCTAAAATTTGTTTAATATGCTATACATTAGAATCCCTTGGATTGTAAATGGTTAAAATTCATGAAAACTATAAGCGTTTCCATTTTCCCATACATTTGTTCTGTCCATTTGTGTGCTTTCCCGAACAGAGCTGTCAGGAACGAGCAACTTATCGACGACCAACGAAGGGGAAATCGTAGGATTTAAAATCTCCGTGAACAAAGGAAAAGAAGAACAATGAAGGGGAATACTTGCCTAAAGTATAAACAGTGGATCTCGCTGAGGCAAACTTTAGAGGCGAATGAACTGCAAAGTTTAAAGCCTTTTAAAAACAAAAAAAGAAAGAAAGAAAGGCAAACTTTCATTCGGCATCGGACTGTTGAGCAATCCAGTTCACTTTGCTTTCGCTGCGCTTCGATCTAAGATTGGATCTCACCAGTGGTAATTCAACTTGGATATCGTCGTGTGGTGTTTTCAGTTCATTTTTCGCGTTATTCGTATCGTGTGTTTTTCTTTCCGCGTCATAAATTGGACGCTTCGCGTTGTGTGTGATGAACAAGAAGAAGTGGAAGGCAGGCTCGAGCCCTGCAAAAAACGAATGCATTGCCAGGGGCAATAAAATTTCGAGGCAAGCGTCATCTAATGATGCACGCGATGTTGGTGCAGTGAAAAACGCTCACATTGAACCGAGCCTTCGCGAGTGTGACAACCCATCGAACAACAGCGAAGTAGGCGACTTCGGCGCGTCGGCCGAAAATGTAAACGCCGTTACCCAGGCAGCAACTAAAATCAAGCTCCCCCCGCTGGTGGTGAATGCGGTCGCTCTTAACAAACTCATCAGCGAATTCGCATCGATGGGTGTTACAGCAGAGTACAAGCTGTGTGGCATAATTCAGTCTTTTCCAAGCAGTTAACATTGTTTTCCGTCATCATAAGGGTTTCGTTGGTCACAGCATTATAGAATACTATCCGAAGGTATAAACAAGTTACTTATATAAAATAACAGCGTAGTTCTACGTCAACAATGCGGTCGTATCTTGGACACAACCTCCTATATTTTTTATTTGCATTGAAGTATTCGAGAATGTAATATTACTTTCTTTTATATTAAATTTCTTATTTTTTTATGTATCGACAAGTGATGGCGAGGGGGCCTCCGTAGCCACATTGGTTGCGCGTTCGCTTAGTAAGCGATCGATCATGAGTTCGAAACTCAGGGCCCTCATTGACCATCTTTGTGTTGTTATAGAATAACTACGTCCACGAAAACATCATCAGCGATGGAGATCGATCCACGGTCGAAATATGATCGATTCATCCATACAACTGCTCTGCTCTGCAAGACACATCGAGCTGCTGTTCTATAAATAACTCAACAATGATCAATCAACTATCTCCGCTGTCTGGTCTAACTGGATAATGGAAGAACAGATAGAAAACTCTTACGCCTAAATGGCTGCTACTGTGTAAATGTGTGTACCATATGGAATGGTATAGAAGGGAATACTCTAACGCCGAAAAATGGCAACTGTGTAATGTGCTAATTATAGATATGATAAATATGTGACATGTACACGATTAAAATTAGGCTCTGTTACAGCTAAAATGCCAATGAGCCTGAAATAAATAAATGGGACAAAAAAAAAGTGATGGCTCCTTATCTTCTTGAGCGAAACTAATTTAATAAAGAGAAAAATCATTTGGAATGATCATTATACCTGTCTTAACTGCTTCTACCTAACGTATTCATGTAGATCATACGATGACATTTCGTTTATTCGGACGCTAACTGAAACCACACGCACTTCGTTTTGGACCAGAAATCGGAGGCTCGATAGTGGCTAAATGAGTGGGTGCTAGCGAGTAAGAGCGCTATGGCTCTCCCGGATCACTGGTAGCTTAGAGATGCGTCTGTTCTCCATGTTAGGGGAGGCGTCCGAAAACGTACTGCTAGAATGTCAGGACATTAAAACACCCTGCTGTCTTCCGGTCAAAAGAAGATCCATTCATAAAATAAAGCTGCGATCAAGACTAATATTAGGAACACCATCGTCCGAGGAGTGTCTCCGAACTGGAGCTGGTCCTGGAACGGACGTAAGAGCGATTGGTCAGCGGTCTGAAAGTTCTGTGCAAAGGCGGGTCACTAGCCGGGTTCACCATGGAAAGCTATCGCCACTCGACAGCAGCAGCCATCAACATTCCGAAGAAACGCTGCGCTTACAAACCGACGACTACCAGACGGCAGTTGTCCATTCTTGTAGAAACAGGGAACTGGTGATAAAGTGACCGCCCAATGAAATCTACTCGTTTTGTACGTCCACATACCGCTACAATCCTCGTTTTCTAATAATGTTGTAACTTACATATTTGTTTTACAAGATAGGAAACGGCTTTTGCAAACAAAATAGACAATAGTACATTTTTCATTATTTGAAAAAAAAATCTAAAATCGATTTTTTTGTTGTGGGGTTAATACGGTCATCTGGAGAGGGTACAATGGACACTTGAACACATTATGCAATATCGAATAGATTTATGCGTTGTTTCTTGCCCAAACTGCTATAACTTGTTTAACGTAATTCGAGATGGATAACGAGCGAATTGTGTCAATAGCAATTAGGTCTATAGCAGTCTATACAGAATATATGAATATACGAAATGGAATTTCACCATATCAAAGATATCGTATAGTTTCGTTGGTTCAAATATTTGTGATATTTGTGAAACCAACACAGTAAGTTGAAATCTCATCAAGAGATTATATTAATATATCTTCGTCGACTGATCGAAGTGAGAGAAATAGAAACTGGATTGGTCAGGGTAGTGAAGAGCTGTGTAAAATAACGGCTGTTTGGAAAAATAAACTGCTTTTTTGCACGTTTTATGACAATTTCTTTTTTTTTTTTCAAATATTTGTGGGAGATAAGATGAAGACAATATATCGAAACTAGATGATAAAAGTAACAAATCTGTATATATTCTAAGTGCTTTGTCCGTTCCGAATCATTGAGAAATTTTAGAATGAGCATGATAGACGAATGTTGGACTATCCAAAAATGGAAAAGAAATTTGAGAGCGCTGCTAGGCTTACAAAGAGTAACAAAATAAAGTAAGAGCACACAAAAAATATACGTCGATATGCCTTTCAATACACGAGAGAGAATAATCGTTTGTTGAATTTGCGGCATATTTCAGCAGAAGAGACAATGGGCTTCTTAAACACTCATTTACCTCATTCTCGTCCTCGGAAATTCGGTAATAGCATGAAAGACATATCGACGTATATTTCTTGTGAACTCTTACTTCATTTTGTTACTCTTTGTAAGCCTAGCAGCGCTCTCACATTCCATTTTTGGAGAGTCCAACATTCGTCTATCATGCTCATTTACAAATTCCTCAAAGATTCCCGGAACAGACAAGGCACTCAGAATATATACAGATTTGTTACTTTTATTATCTAGTTTCGATTTATTTAATTGTCTTATCTACCACAATATTGAAATTAAAAAAAAAATTTTTTTATCCAAAATATATATTTTATTAAGGCTCATATGGCGTCAGCCTAACGGGGCCGGGAGTTCAATATTTTGACAATGTTTTCTTACAACTATGTTAGTAATATGTAACCGATTACTCGCGGTTGGCTCGAGGTTAGTATTACAAGTGTTCTCATAATTGGTATGTTGCAGTCTTCGATGCTCTGTACGTGTGCCCGACACGGGATACTTCCTATTGGGATGCAGCTGACCATTAATCAGCAACGCCCCCCTATTCTGTACCCCATATATAGCGTGGTGCGTCTTTCTCGACTCGAGGAATCCAGGATAGAATGGTCACTAGCCGGTGCAAACATCAGCTCGTGTAGAGTTGTCATGAGCGGTACAACCTTTGACTCTTGTTGAATGATCAGTGGACTGCACAACCTTCGGCCCGTGCATCTGTAAAGAGTGTGTGTATGTATTGCCGCGACTAAGTAAAAGTTTATCGATCGGATAGGAGGGATATGAAACGGGGACACAACGAAGGAAACATCGTTAAACGTTGACATCGGCGTTTCTGAGGAACAGGTATAGATGAAGCAGAAGATCAGGATCCCGGCTACCTAAGATATCCCGGACGGGGATATCCGATTGTCTGCCTTGTGCTCTCAGTGCTCTAGAGAGCTGAGAGCGAGCAGCATGGAACCGGATACACGACCAGACAACATGCTCGATGTCGTGGTAGCCATCGCCACAATCACAAAGATTGTTTGCTGCGAGCCCAATGCGATAGAGATGCGCGTTTAGGTTGTAGTGATTGGACATAAGCCGAGATATCACGCGAATGAAATCACGACCTACATTCAATCCCTTGAACCATGCACTCGTCGAGACCTTAGGGATAATCGTGTGTAACCAACGACCGAACTCATCACCACTCCACATGCGCTGCCAACTTACGAGCGTGTGCTGACGAGGAATGTGGAAAAATTCATTATAAGCAATTTGCCTTTCAAAAAGTGTGCCTTCTGATGCGCCCACTTTAGCTAGCGAGTCCGCTTTCTCATTCCCCGGAATCGAGCAATGAGAGGGAACCCATGCTAAGGTAATCTTAAATAATTTTTCGACCAAAACACTCAATAGTTGTCTTATTCTTGTTAGGAAATAAGATGAGCGTTTATCAACTTTCATTGAGCGGATTGCCTCTATAGAGCTGAGACTGTCTGAAAAAATAAAATAGTGGTCGATGGGCAATGTTTCAATGATCCCTAATGCGTAATATATTGCACCCAGTTCAGCGACATACAAATTAAAAAATAAGTTTTATATAGTTTCTATAATCATAATTGTTTTAAAGATGTTTCTTAAGGGGGATTCTAGTCTACAAAGTAGAAAAAATATTCAAAAATATTTTTCTTCACATAACTGAAGTTTTAACATTCAAGTATATACCCTAGGAAAGACTTTTCAATAATCCCATATTTTTCCAAGAGACAGCCATTTTGATGATGCAGTATCTAATCTAGTACGGCTTTGACACAGAACTTCAAACACGATTTTCTCGAACCTTTTTTTTTAAACTGGCATACACGATGTAGCAAGTACTGAAATGATTTATTTCAAAGTTGATGCGAAATATTTTTCGTACATCTCTCTATCGCATGAAATAATAACAATATATTTTTTTGATTCCACCATTTAAAAAAAAATTAAATTGTCCGCGTGAAATTGAAAGCGTGCAAAAAAGCATTTTCTAAAGGTTGATTTCTTGCTCGGTGGACTCCATTTTTGACGCACTATAACTTGAGACTGAAAAAGACAATCACAACACTGTCAAAACGACACTTGTAGCACAGATTGTCGTCTTTAAATAGCTGTATAGTATGACCCGATGCGATAAGTACAACACAAGATATGGTTAAGTGTTGCCATATATTGACAATATACGACATTTCTTTTTCCCCAACCCAATATATTAGGCTGTCAATAAAGTCCTGCGGTATTTATTTTGAATTTTCATTTGTTCATAAAATTAGTTACAATCATCTGTTTTAAGTCAAATATGCGCCGTTTTGTTCGATGACTTGTTCCCAACGAGATGCCAACTTCACAATACCCCTGTTATAGAAGCTCGCTTCCTTATTGGCAAAAAACTCGGATCGCCAATTTTCACAGGCCTCTTTTGTGGCTAACTTCTGACTACCTAGCTCGTTCACCATGGACAAAAACAGGTGGTAGTCACTTGGTGCAAGGTCCGGACTATACGGCGGATGCAAAAGAACCTCCCATCCGAGCTCCCGGAGCTTCTGGCGCGTCACCAAAGAAGTGTGTGGCCTGGCGTTGTCCTGATGGAAGACAATGCGGTCTCTGTTTATCAAAGATGGCCTCTTCTTCATGAGTGCTACCTTCAAGCGGTCCAGTTGTTGGCAGTACAGGTCCGAATTGAGCGTTTGGCCATAAGGAAGCAGCTCATAATAGATTATTCCTTGACAATCCCACCAAACACACAGCAGAACCTTCCTGGCCGTTAATGAGGGCTTGGCCACCGTCTGAGCCGCTTCAGCGGGCTTCGACCACGACCGTTTGCGCTTCACGTTGTCGTAAGTGACCCACTTTTCATCGCCAGTCACCATCCGCTTCAGAAACGGGTCGATTTTGTTGCGATTCAGCAGCGATTCACATGCGTCGATACGGTCAAAGATGTTTTTTTGCGTCAACGTGTGTGGCACCCATACATCGAGCTTCTTTGTGAATCCAAGCTTCTTCAAATGGTTAATAACGGTTTGATGACATATCCCCAGCTCTTGGCCGATGCTACGGCTGCTACTATGCCGGTCTTTCTCGGCTAATTCAGCGATTTTGTCGCAATTTTCGACGACAGGCCTTCCGGAGCGTGGCGCATCTTCGACGACCTCTACACCAGTACGAAAATGTTGAAACCGTCGTTGTGCGGTGGAAATGGAAACTGTATCGGGTCTATAAACTGCACAAATTTTAATGGCAGCTTGAGATGCATTTTTGCCTTTGTCATAGCAGTACTGTAAAATATGTCGGATTTTCTCTTTATTTTGCTCCATATTTGCGACACTATAACTCGCGAACGACTTAACCAAACAAAACACTGTCAAGGACTATATTATACCTTTCCAACAAGCTATAGTATGACTCGATACAATGAATACAACTAGAACTACGCGCTTACAACGACACCTCGCGGAAATACCGCAGGACTTTTTTGACAGCCTAATATGTTAAATAAAGCGTCAAATTTCGATCAGAAATACGACATTTGTTTTTCCCCAACCCTATATATAAAAATGGAGTGATGTCTGTCTGTCTTTCTGTCTGTCTGATTCTTATGGACTCGGAAACTACTAAACCGATCGACATGAAAATTGGTATTTAGGGGATTTTGGGACCGGGGAAGGTTTTCGTGACAGTTTGAGACCCCTGCCCCTCTCTAAGGGAGGGCTGCCATACAAATGAAACACACATTTCTAAATTTCTCGAGAATTAATCAAGCAATTGAAGGTAATTTGAAAGGGTAGATTAGAAGATCAATCAATGAATAATTCTGCGGCTGGACCCATGAACAGCGCATAGTGAGAAATCGTGGATATGATAACGAAAAATAAATTTAGGGCGGGACGAAGTTTGCCGGGTCAGCTAGTGTTTTATAAAAATGTGTTTTTCCATGTTTTTTACTGAAATTAGAACAAGCCGAAAAGTAGAACATTTCTATCGATGTGGGTGTAATGGACATGTAGTTGGGGGAAAATGGACAGGTAAATAATATACGAAGCGTAGAAGTTTGTCGCCCGCGAGAGGAAGAATTTCACTCTCACAGTATTTGTGTGTCCAGTAACTGTAATAGAACAAAAAGAGAAAGCAGTAGAAGAATTGAATATTCTTCTCTTCACTTTTCATCATGCATTGGATGTGATTATGGATCTGACTGTCCATTTCAACCCTAACAGTCCAATTATTTCAAAAGTTCAAATTTACCACTTACGAATGAATTGACTTTTCCGTACATACCGAAAATCTATTCTCAGTCAACTCACACACCGAAATATAACCATCAGCGAATTCAATTTTGCAAATAAACCACTCAAAATAGCCGCAAAAGTTACATTCACATGCGGAATCATGTTCGATTTTCGGTTTCTGTTTCCCTATTCCACTCTTGATTAGCATTCATTATCATAGGATGGTTTAAATATTATAGAATATCATGTAGAAGAGTTCCCCATCAACATAAATTTGAAATTCATAATGCAACTCAACAAATCAACCACCTGTCCATTATACCCCTACTGTCCGTCTTACCCGCGGTTCCCCTATGACAGTTTCTGTTTTTAATCAGCTGCCAAAACACACATCATTTAACTCGAGGGAATTCAGTATCTTTGCCTCCGTTTTGCGTTGGGATATATGCCCTCAACGCACACGATGAGTCTCGTGGTTTTTTCAGGCATACTCTTTCGGATGATTTTAATATTATTTTGACGTAGGACTACGTCTTTCATTTCTATACTAGGGTGTAAGTTCAAAGTTTCGAATACGAAAGCGTTACGCCGGAGAACAAGATTTTGAGCGTTAATAGCTTCTAAACAACTGAACGAAATGGTATAATAAACACTTCATTCGAAAGATAAAATGTCTACGCATTATATGCTTGTTACTCTTTATCCAAAAACTTGTTTCAATAACCCTAAAATTGCTTTCAAAACAGGTTATTGAAATCACACCAATCGGTATATAAGCGAGTGCCGCTCGGAAATCCACTCAGCTATGATTGCGCATCGATTGAGGTACGATCGCTGGAATGGATAGATGTTTCCCTAACACAGACTTCAAAATCATGGATCCAGGGGAAAACGGCATTGCGAAATAGATGCTAGCTGCGGGTACTTTTTTACTCGTTTGCATTTCTGCAAATCGGAATGTTTCCCTAACACAGATTTCAAAACCATGGAGCCTGAGGAAATCGGCATTGCAAAACAGATGCAAGCTACGAGTACTTTTGTACTCGCTTGCGTTTCTGGAAATCGGAATGTTTCCCTAGCACAGACTTCAAAACCATGGAGCCTGTGGAAATCGGCATAGCAAATTAGATGCAAGCAGCGGCAAGCAGCGTTTTGCTATCACGGTCTACAAAAGCGGGTACAAATGCAACACTTTGGCTCGATTATTCAAGACTGCATTAGAAAATATCTCTTCATGTCGTCAGCTCACTGAACTTCTGCGTTTACCGTTTGATGATTAGGCAAAGTTGTAGCGCGCTGGAAGCGCAGCTACTAGTTTCGTCACACAGGATTCAAAGTGAGTGGCTTAAGCGCCACCTCGTTAGAGGGCCACTCACTCGTTGTCTGCCCAGCAAGAATTCCGACCTCAGGACGGGTTCTTGAATCGATCCCAAAATGCGCGAAAAGCTGACTTTCCTGACACCTAAACCTTGCGTTCCCGTTTCTCTGCTCTGTCTCCAACGACACAAACGAGAGAAAGTCCGCGGATTCTACCGGGGGCACTGATATGCACACCAAAGCGTCTTCCCCTGGTTCCTCCTGCTGCCTAAACCTTCCCAATCGCTTCCAAGAACAAGAGCCGAGATGGACTGAGACTCCCAAGCAGTCCACACTTGGAGTACAACAAAAAGATTCTACAAAAGAAACGACGCTAAGCTAGAAAAACGGTTTCCTCCAAACACAACAATATTTCCACAGAATCAACTACCACATTTTCTCAATTCAAACATTTATTACTGAACCTATCCTTTAACAATGAATTCCCTAAACTAATCGCCTAACCTAAACTTCCGCACTCCGCACTATTATTCCATTTGAAATTGTGATCACTTCATAGATATATTCAAAAAGTACCCACCCACATTGCTGGCTGGCTCTGCCCGGAGCGCTGTGTTGACGAAGCAGCTCCCTTCCAACCGGGTTGACGTTGCGTCGGGATATTCCAACCCGACACGTGGGGTCAAAAGTGCGGGAAGCGATGCTGGGTTGCGGTGCGTCGAGTTCTAACCGGAAGTTGCGACGCCGGTCAGCCGTGAACCTATGGATTTTTAAATCCTGACAAAAAAAACCGTCGAACGGCTTTTTAAAAAATGTTCACTGCACACGAATATAACACTGTACAGGAATATGATTTTATTCCTAATATTCTATACAATTTAACACACCGCAACGCGATAAAATCACGCACTGCTGCCTCTTCCACGAATCAGGTCGAAATGCACGAGCAAAAATTCCCCAGTTCCTCAGAACACAATTAGTGCCTAATCTTTGCCCCCGGAGTACAATATTTGCTAAAGCAAATAATGTTCTATTCAAATCCGCGAACTTCCCTCAGCCCACGGTTGGAAAAAGAGCAAAGAAACAATTATCCGCTCTCATGAGTCAGGTTGAGTCAGCTTTTTCGCGAATTTCGGAATCGCTTCTCGAAACCTGACTCGGAATTCTCGCTAAGCCGCACATAAGTGACCCAATTGCGAGGCACTTCGTCCACTCAACCTTGAATGGTGTGTGTGACGGAACATTAATCGCTGCGCTTGCGACCAACTACACAACGCTTGTATACAATTTATGTATGCCGTTGTGCGCAAGGAATATTGGAAAGCAGTTCGTTTCATTTGTACTGCTACACTAATATTTATTGATATAAAACTTGTAGCATGACTGCTACAAAGTGTTGATAACTATTTGCTGCGATAACTACTACCATAATGCATGAATTGACTTAAATTGGAATTTGTTTGCAATTGAATGGTTTCATTCATTTACTAGTTGAATCAATACACACCAAAGATAGCTCTGCGCAGCGGCGATATCGTACCCAATGAGGAACATCCGAGGTTGGATTATTGCTAATTGAGGAAGTACAGTTGATTACTAAATAAGCCAACGGCAGTCCTACATCATCCTTGCAGTTATATCATAGGTATAACCTATCCGTAATTTTTTGGGGGAGTGCTTTTATTTTGGCATCGCATATTTGCACACTTTAAAAGAGTCTTGTAAGGAAGTGAACAAAATCTAACAAAAATTGCAAAACTTGTTCATAACTTGAAAGAGTCATAGTTAACAAACAATTCTATGAAATTACGGTATTAGTTTTTGACAAAATAGTCCAGAAATGGCAAAAATTTCTAAACATCCAAGGTGGGCTCTTTTATGCCTATCACTGTAATAAGAAACATAACTCATAACAGGAGAGCTAGAACTTTAAACCATGACGAACTTTCAGGAACAACTCGATCGAGATGATAAGTCCAAATACACGCGTAAGCCTTTCCATTCCAAGCATTTAACTTTGTTAAAATAAAATTGTTTCTATATAAATGTTATTCGTTATGATAATTTTCATATTTTTCCATTCTGATAGCGTATGCTGTGCTTACTTTCAATAAGCCGAGTTTATATTTACGTAATTGATTAATCGCATTGCTTGGCAGCAAATAAGATCCAGTATATCACCTCATTCACCCGGCTAAACACCACCTAGCTGTAGCCGTGGGCCGAACCCACCGTCTCGGAGAGGGAGAGTCCCACGATAATGCCATTCCCGGTATTAACCAATCAGAAGTCACACCGTCTCAGTTGTACTACTTCTAAATTCTTGAACCAAGTTGTCACCTCCAATCGTTTTGCTGTCGCGCGCAAATGGCTGACGGGAATGTTAAAAAATTACCCCCGTAATAACAATTATCGATTCGCAATGGGAACTGCGCCATCATCCGCCGCGTGCACACCGAGATTTGCATATTCGTGCCAATCCACAATCCGCAATTGTGCCGCTCGGAGCGGGTGGAAATTTGAATTATAATAGGAGCTGGTAATTTTCTGGCGGCGTGCCATTTTTCCGTGTAATTTCTGTTTACCGATATTGCGCGCCGCCGCTATTTGTTTGTTCTGATTAATGTCGGTTGCCGAAGTGGCCCTCGGGAGGGGCCCCATTAGTTGAGTTGGCAAGGCGGGAGTTCCTTATTGTGGATTGCCGGGATTCGTAGGAATAATACAAACGAACAAATCAGTGGCCAAGCCAGCAACAGGGAACTGTTATTAATTAATGAATTCGTTACCAGCAATAACTTATCTCAGGTGCAAAACCGCGTGGGTAAAACTCGTGCGGGCGGAAAATGTTTAACGTTCGACAATAAATAATTGGTGAGCAGCTCACCAACGCAGCGGTAGCGTTGGGTGGCATTATTCAATTCGTTTCCGGTACACTGTTGTGGTTTGATTTGTGGAAAATTAATTCGATTATCCTCCTCAACTATTTATGGTTTTCACCAGTGTTACAAAGTTTCTTTGAGTTCTCCAATGAAATATTTGCCTTCAATCTGACGTCAAAAACCCAATTTGACGATATACCAACGGGTAATTAGTTTATCTAAATAAAAATCGTTTTGCTTTTTCTCCCAATTACAGCCAATTAATTGACTGCTACAGCAACAATCTCAGTCCGATTGCAAACATGGTCCGAACCCAGCCAAGCCACTGCCGCTCAAAGCCAAACCAACTTGGTAAGCAAAAAAGGGAGAGATAAAAAACCACAACATAAACTAATATTAAATTTATTACTTTCACCGTGAGTTCAGAGACCACCTCCCGAAGGGGCTAAACTTTTCCGCAGGAGATAAAAAGCAACAAACGAGCAGCATAAAATTAGCGAAAATATCAGCGATTTGCTCCCAACTCCGAGCCGCTCGTTTCTTACGTTCCGTCTAAGATCCCACCGCTAGATGGCGTCAGCCGAAGATCTGAACGGTTAAAACAGTAGTCGCAAACAAGGTGCATTTGCTGCGGAGATTTTGCAGCACAGATTATCGGCGGGGGACCATCACGACTACCGTTGACTCTCAGGCTTATGCCTCGCGACTGGAGGAAAAACATTCTCACCCGGGTTACTCCCGCAGCTGGTTGAGACTTGTGTACTCAACCTTTGAACCTGGAGTGTTCGGTGGCTTCATAACGATGCATATTGTTGCGGAACAAAGTGCAGGTCTTCGCCACTTAGCGACCGACCGTGCATATATGTCCGTCGAAAAGTTATTGATTCCAGCAGCCGAAACATTCCCAGGCATATTTTGCTCAGCAGTCTCTGGGATCACAAAGGATGTGAGTGTGTTTCGTGTCGCGCCCTCAGCCTCCCAAGGATAGAAAATCTGCCGACGAGATTCCAAGAATCGCTAGCGTTTTTGTTTTTTGTTATCTTCCCGCCGCTTGGGACAGTGTCGGCAAATAGGTACAATTGGAAATACATCGGATGACTGATTTATCTTCGCACACTGAGTGGCGTTGAAGATGTGGTCGCATGTGGTTTCTCGCGGAACGGAGGAATGCTGCAACGCAGAAGTATTCCTGAATGCAGATGCAAATCTTGACAATAACCAAAAAGGGGTTTGTGCCATACATCTTCAGCGCTATGAATATGTATGAATGGATTTTTTCTCATGCTTTTTCAACATTCAACAGAAAGACATGATGTGTAAAAAAACGATAAAATTGAAGATTTCAAAAGCTAATAACTCGACCATTTCTGCATAGGTTGCACAGATTTTTGCATCAATCGATTGCAAATATTGTTACGCAACTCTTACATTAGGGAATTTATGTATTCATTATATTTTTTCTTGTGTATCAAACTATTCAATAATTGAAAATGTCAAACATTATCTTATCTCAAATCCCATGTTATAACGTTTGCATGCAAAACTGTATTTTTTTCGGATGGTGATAAAAAAACTAAGACAGATAATTGAGTTTGATAAATTTCCCATGGAAGGTAACCATATTAGCTTACTTGCAAAAAATCTACGCCCTTGCGAGCGGCCTTTCGGCAGTTAACCGGAACATTCGCCATGGCGGACGAGAACATGCGTGTAGTCATGTTTCTGAGTTCTTTCTTCGTTTTATTTATACATTTCTTCTCAGTTTTCGCGACAAAATTGTTGGAGTAGATCTTACGCTTCAGGTTTGCCCAGAAATTCTCGATGGGACGTTGGGAGAGTTCGCCTACTTTGACATCCCCGTCTCGCTGATTGTCAGCCATAGCAGCACCTTCTTGGGGAACTTGGTGCGTGAAATAAACTTCACTTCGGAGCTCACTTCCTTCGTGGGGGAAGTAAAATACCTGCCATTCGTTGCCATCCAGGGTGAGATAGATCAAGAACTTTCCTCAACGCTATGTCTAGATTCAACAATTTTCAAATGACCTATTTTTTGTTTATGCCAAAGTTGTGTCTTATTTATCGATTGGCCTTTCCCAAGACTAAAGGCGAATGAAAATCAGATTGCAGGAAAGAAAACGACAGCGTCAAGTAGTCTCAACTCATCTACTTCTCCAGAACCGATGGATAACCACGTCCACGCAACAATCATCAGCGATGGAGATCGATCCACGGTCGAAATAAGAGCGATTCAACCATTCAACTGCTCTGCTCTGCAAGAATCATCGGGCGGCTGTTCTATTAACACTCCTATACTCGCGCATTGGTCTGTCAGACCGAGAAATCAATAATTCATTAATTTCTCAGAAAATATCAACACTACGACTTTGCGATTCTCTCTAGCTTCGTTATTCGTCGTTCGTCATCGTTAAACGTATCGCATGTGTTGGTACAAAAGAGACGTGTACCACTTTTTTAACACTTTCGGTCTGACACACCGACGCGAGTATAGGTGTAACTTTTTTGGACAAGAACCATTTTTTTATTTTAAAATATTGTTCAATGAAATGTATAAATTAATGTTAGTGGCGTGGAATATTTATTGTATATCATGCATAATATGGTCCGGTAATGCCATTTTCATTTGATTTCTGTCCCTTTTGTAACTGGATTGAACGGATCCATATATTAACTATTCGTCGATATATTCGTCGTTAGATTCATGCTTTCAAAAGCAAAATATAAATGTTTGACTTTCGGATAGTTATTCGCTAAATATAATGGTCATACATATACCCAAATGTGAAAGAATTTCACTTGTGGAAGAATTGTAAACAGTAAACTATAAACTAATCGGTGGCTTATGGTAATTTTTAACAGTTACAGTTTCGGAGATATTTTTTTATAATGGACAATATCGACAAGAAAACAAGAAAAAAAAGGAATTTCCTAGAAATCCTTCAATATCATCTTTTTAAGCCCTATCTAAAAAAAGGCATTACTTCTTAGTTTACCAAGAATACAGAGACAAAGAATATTAGAAATATGCAAACTTTATATTTCAGAACCTTTATCATCTGGCAATTATCTAGATGGTCGTTATACATTCTTCTCTTTGATAAAAGACCCGAAGAATACGCAACAACTGCATGAAATGTAAAAAATATGTTTGTTTCGAGCATGCAATTATGCTATGTTCTGATTCTTACTCCAATGAAACCACAATCGATTAATACGATTTTATGTTATTTTATAGCTCTTTATACTTCCATGAATTATATTCAGTTGCATACTTTAAATTAATAACAGTGAAAATTAGAATTTCGTTATTTGTGTTAGAGTATTAAAAATTACTCTGTTTTGAGGATGCTGAATTAGATGACTATTAAAACATGATAAAGATGAAGAAAACATATTTTTTTGGAGTTTTTTCATTCAATCATATCCTCTTCTTCAAATAAATGCCAATAGAGCCTGAAAAATACACAATGGCATTATTACAGAGAAGTTCAATTTTCGGTCTGTGACACCGTGCGCGAGTATACGTGTTATGATTTTGCACGCGAGTACAGGAGGGTTAATAACCCAACAATGGTATAAAAGGGAATACTCTTACGTCGAAAAAAGGCAACTGTGTAATGTGCTAATTACAGATATGATAAACATGTGACATGTACACGATTAAAGTTCGGCTCTGTTACAACTAAAATGCTAATGAGCCTGAAATAAACAAATGGGATAAAAATAAAAAAAGAACCGATGGAGCCATGTTGGAAGAGCAACCTATCATTGAAAAATGAACGTGAAGCGACAATATCGTTAAGGTGTTTATCTATATATATATATATATATATATATATATATATATATATATATATATATATATATATATATATAAATTAAGTTACATGAGGATATATTAAAAAGGAAAGACCGGTTTCGCAGAGAGTACAAGTTAGACTGATTTTATTATTGTCAATTTTACATCATGAAGCCTAGCCATTTACCTAAAGCCCTTACGCTGCACATTCTATCCAGTCCGTTGTCGCGTCAGGTACAGAGTCCGAATCGGTGTTTTACGTTGGTGTCCTAAATTGTTGTTTCGCTTGCGTTTGCGAATTGATGCTACCGATAAACTGTTCCACAGTGATCGGTTCTGTTGCTGTGGGGAAAATGATGTTGCTTGCGTTAACTACTCCCTCATCAAGTTTGGATCGTCCCGATACAATTGTGTTGGGATGATGGTTGTCTGCTGAACTGATGTTTGGTTTTTCTTCATTGGGTGTCCTTTTCTTCTGGTACCAATGGTAAACTATGACGATCAAGCCTATAATGAAGCATATAGATGAGAGGCCCAAACTTGTTGATGTTTGGATGAAATATCGGGTTTTAATTATCTCCAGTTGTTCTCGGTTTTGGAAATGTAATTTCTTTAATGTGTGAAAGTCCAGGTTCTGCTCGAATTCGTTTTGTTCAATTTTCACGCCATCCAGAGGCACTATTGTTGGGATAATTCTCGATGGAAACGTAATGGAGCTAAAAGTTTTGTTGTTCAGTGAGATTGTACAGTTCTCGAAAAACAACAGCATCGTTCCTGTTAAAACTCTGTTGTTATGTAGACAGTCGCTTGATAGTGTGACTGTTGTGATTATGATGATGATATGGTTGTCTGTCAATCGTTTTATGTTGGTTGTATTCCGATAGTTCGTAAAGGTGCATTTTCCTGGGGAGCCTCGTATGATTTTGGAGAAGCATCTGTCGTCTGAGGTATCGTCTAATTTATCTTCTTCGCAAATGGAATTTTCGCCGATACTTTGGCAACTGCCTTTGATGAAATAGGTGGAGTTTCCGTAGATTGCTGCTTTATGCCAAGGGAGTTTGATGATTTGACCGTTGATTGGAAGTGGTTCTAGGAGAAGACTGGTGAATGGATGTGGTAAAATCTGCGGGACGCCGATGATGAAGTAGAGGATGGATTCCTTGAAGAGGGCTCTGATGTCTAGGTAATCGTATGCTTGGTCTGGATGTAGAATGGTAATATTTTGTTCTTCTAACTTATCTGAGATAAACTTTAGTTCTTCTGCTTCTAGAAAATTCTTAGAAATGATATTTATTTTTGCAAGTTGTATAACTTCGAAAATTGAGTCTAGGTGTTCTTGTATTAGGTCGACATGATAAGAAATTTTAAATGCCTGTCGGATTGCTGTGAAATTTTGATTGACAAGTTTGTTGGTGATTAGAGATTGTCTGGCTGATATAATTTGTTGCTTGATTATTCTTTGTTGTTCATTAACGGAATCTATTAATTTGTTTATACGTTTTCCTAGATGTTTGTTGATAGTTACTTGAATATTATTTTGTCTTATAAGTTCTTGGTTGCCTCGTTTTAAGTTATTTATATCGTTATCTATTTGGATTCGATCTTCTTCATCTAAATTGCCTGTAATCGCCTTTTTGGCTGAGCCTAGAAAATTGAATGCTCCTCTCTTGTTTCTTCTATTTGGTAACAATTTCATATACGTGTTTTGGGCTTTCTTAAATTTGGACTGTAATGTGATATAAACGTCGCTGAAGTCTGTGAATATTTTAAGTCCGTCGATAGTGATAGCGATGTTGTTTAGTAATGGTCTATAGTCTTCCAAGTCTATTGTGTGATATATCCTGTGACGTCCAGTCTTAATTAGTACGTTTCCGGTCTGTAACGTCACTAGTCCTGGGTTTCTGGTCAGGTCATGTATTTGTATCGTTCTCGATGATGAGGTCGTGATGAACGTCAGCGTAATTAGTTTTAGAAGTTGGCTCCGCAACATCTATAATTTAGAAAAATAATTTGTATGGTTTCATTTTCGCCGAATATTTTCTTTGTGTATTTCTCTGCCAGAGTGGTCCAGAAACGTTCTACCTTTATCTTGGACAACTTTGACTGGGAAATACATTTCTTTTCCTTTGTTCCTTATTCCTTGTCTTCTATTATATACGGTTTCTTCCTCTCGAAGAACCGGTGGGTGTTCTCTCTTCTTATTATGGTAACCCAAATTTTTATTTTTAGTTTTATCTGATTGTACAATAATTTCATTGTAGAATTTGTTTCTGTTTTCTAAAATCTTTTCCATATCAAGAGGCCTTTCCTCTCCATCCCTTATTCCGTAGAATATTTCCCGGGGTTTGGTTTTTGTGGTAGAGTGGACTGTGTTGTTGTATATGGTGCAAGCTATTCTAAAAACTTCTTTTTCGTTTATGTCGGGATAATTAGGCTTAGTACAACGATAGATTTCGCCCAAAGTTGAGTGAAACCTCTCCACTGTACCATTACTTGAACTATGGTTTCCAGAAGAGTTTTAATTTCGATGGATTTCATTGAAGGTTCGTTGTCAGTAACGATCAAATTTGGGGTACCATAAATGGAAAAGTTAAATACTTAATCCTTTACGTACATCTTGAATGTTCCTAGATTTGATGGGAATCAATGTAGCGTATCTCGAGAATTTATCTAAAAAGGAAAGGAATATATTAGGTTGTTTTAAGAATATATCTAGATGTATTAAATCTAAAGGCTTTTTTGGGTCCGGAGTGGGTCCGAGCATGATTTTGTATGGATGCCTCTCGTATTTATTTTTATTACAAATGCGACAGAGCCTTACAAACTGTCGTATTTTTCTTTTCATTGCTGGGAAATAGTACCTGTTTGCTATTTGTCTATTATTTTCCCATACCCCTCTATGTCCATTTTCGTGGGTTTGTTCTATAACAATATTTTGTTCCTCGGCCGTTTTCAGATCTATGAGAATTTTTTGAGAAAAATAAATTTTGAAAGGTTTGCCTCTACTGAAGTAGTTTCTATAGACGATTTGAATCGTCTGTATCAACTTTTCCGGGCAAAGGATGCAGTTTGATCTTTTGGGATCAATGTAATCTTTAAACATTTTAATTAGGTATGGAACTCCAAATATCAATTTCGTAATTTTTCGTCGGAAAACTCGTGGAAATATTTCTTCATAGGTTTCTTCTTCGTTGGGTCCGATTTTTAGAACAATCTGATTACAGAACTCGTTTAATGGTTTTTCTGTGCCTGGGATAAAGTCAGAATCGTCGGTATCAGCAGAGTGGGCCGTGGCTCCGTCTGACGAAGTGTCGCTTTCAGATGTGGAAGAAGAGTTTTCTTCCGCTTCATTGAGGTTGATTTCCTCTCGTACTCTGGAAAGACTATCGGCTACGATGTTCTGCTTTCCAGGTCTGTTTTTAATCTCGTAATCAAATTCTTCTAAATAGAGGCGCCAATGAATGAGTCTGCTATTTGAGTTTTTAAGGTTTAAGCTATATGTGAGAGGTTTATGATCGGTGTATAGAGTAAATTTTCTTCCGTAAAGATAAGGACGGAAGTATTTACATGCCCACACGATCGCCAAAAGTTCTTTCTCGATTGCGGAATAGTTTTCTTCTGACTTATTCAGCGTTCGAGAAGCAAAGGCAATTGGTTTGTCACTGCCAATTTGCCCCTGTGACAAAACGGCTCCAACTGCGAAATTGGAGGCGTCTGTTGTCAAAATAAATGGTTTGTCGAAATTCGGGTACTGTAATATATCACTCGATGTAAGAATATTTCGACATCGCTCAAAGGCATCTACGAAATCCTTAGTGTGAGTGATAGCTTCTCCTTTTCTCAACGTTTTTGTAAGTGGTTTGGCTATTTTCGCAAAGTCTCGAATAAACTTGCGGTAATAGCCTAAAATTCCTAAGAATCCTCTTAGTTCTTTTTCATTCTTCGGAAGTGGCCATTTTCTGATGATTTCCATTTTTTCGGGATTTGGCTTTACTCCTTCACGAGTTACGATGTGGCCTAGAAAGGCTACTTCTTTGTGAAGAAACTCGCTTTTATCGAGTTGCACCTTCATATTGAATTTTCTAAGACTATCAAAAATTTTCTTTAGGTTGTCAAGGTGTTCCTTTAGGCTGGTAGAGAACACGATGATATCGTCCATGTACACAAGACATCGGACACCAATGTGCTCTCTCAAAACGTTATCCATCACGCGTTGAAACGTTGATAGAGCATTTTTCAAACCGAATGGCATTCTTAAAAACTCGTAGTGTCCGTTTTCGACACTAAACGCAGTTTTTTCGATGTCACTCTTATCCACTTCGATCTGGTGAAATCCAGATGCCAAATCAAGTGTTGAAAAATAAATGCAACGGCCAAGCTTATCAAGAATGTCGTTAATATTAGGAATGGGATAACGATCATCGATCGTTTTCTCATTCAGCTTACGATAATCAATGACAAGTCGCCATTTCTTCTGGCCGGATGCGTCCATCTTTTTTGGGACTATCCAGACTGGTGAAGTCCAAGGGCTACTTGAAGGTCTTATAATGCCTTGGTCAAGCATTTTCGAAATCTGTCGCTGAACTTCCTCTCTATGGCAGAAAGGGTAGCGATAAGATTTCGTGTGAATCGGTATATCGTCTTTTGTGGAAATTTTATGTCTAATCGCGTTGGTGAAGGTCAGTTGTTCGCCTTCTACATAAAATATACTCTCATAATCTGCAATCACTTTCATTAGGTTAGATTTTTCTTCTTTGTTCAGATGATCAACTCTCAATTGATCGAAAATGGGTGTCCTGCCAAATTGAGTTACATAATCTTGGTTCGGTTCCTCTAAGGAAAAATTGTTAAGTTCAACATCTAGAGGACGTTTTATTAATACTTTTGAAGGGTTTTTTGATATGTTTGATACAGTGAAAAAAGCATGGCTATCTTTTGAATTGTAGATACCAGAGTGTATAATAATGTCCTTAGAGAGAAAAATGTCATCTTCCAAATAAAATTCTCCATTATTGATGATAGTTGGTAAATTCACAATTTTTGTCTCATTGGAATTTAACTGGATTATTGCCGAATTTGGATATTTTCGAAACATTTTCAGTACGCCAGTGGGGAATTTCAACTCATTTTGATCTGTTAATATGTTGACTTTTAGTTCACGTAAGGTCTCGTATCCTATGAGACCATCGAAAAATTTGTGGAAGTCGAATATGTAAAATATTTGTTTTTTTGATCCTGGTATTGTGGAAAAGGGGTTGAAATTTACGAATTGATCTATATTTTGCGAACCATTAACGTTCGTTACCTTTACAGGTTTGGTGAACTTGCATTTGTCCAAATTGACATGTTTCGGACTAATGTAGTTTTTGTTCGCTCCCGTATCGATCAAAAACTTCAGTGGTCCTTTAGTGGTATTGATTTGTATGTACGGTATAAAATTGTTTACGGAGGAGTTTCTTGGGCCGTAATTATCTGAAAATTCAGTTCATCAGTGGAAGTGGTATTTTCTTCGACACTCTCTTCCTGATTGTTTACCACAGGTTGAAAAGATGTACTAGCCATCGATTCATTGTGATAATTATCCTGCTCATAATTTTCTTCATCATAGGTTTCGTATTCACAATTTGGTCCTTCGTACGGGCCGTAAGGATCAGACATATTTGTGCCTTCGTGGTAATTGATTGCTCTCCGAGGTCTATTCATATAGTTTATTTTATTAGATCTTATTGAAGGGTCTACATCCATGGGAGTAGGCTTCGGCATCTGAACTGGTCTTGGGGCGAATACGTTTCGCGGAGGAACTTGCGGTTGATTTAGAAAGCTTTGGTTCTGATGTTGTTGGTAAGGTGTGTGGAATTGATTCATTTGAGGTCTTTGAAAATTTTGCCGTTGATTAAAAGGATTCATTTGTAATCTCGAAAAATTTTGCTGTGGATTAAAATGATTCGTTTGAGGCTGATACTGGGCTCTTTGGTAATGATTAAAATTATTCCAGTTCTTTTGCCTTGGTGGGGGAGGTGGTGCTACAACAATCGGTTTTTGGAATCGATTTGTAGTTTCCATCTTATTAAGACCGCATTTATTTTGATAGTTTCTCTCTTCAATAGAAGCATCGAAAGCTTCTTTTAATTTTTTTGGTTGGCGGGCTCTTACGTTCCCGCCGATGGGCTCTTTTAGTCCTGCTAAAAACACTTGAAGAGCATTCTCCTGGTGTGTCGAGATTCTGTCCGTTCTCAAGTTGAGATCGAATGTTGAAATATTTGTATGGTTTATCAAAAGCGAAAGCAATTGATGAACCGAACTATAAAAATCTTCTATTGTTCCAGCTTGTTGCAGTTGGAACAATTCGCGGGTAAGCGTGACAGAATCACGCTTGTCGTTATAGTAAGCTATCAGGTTAGCTTTAATTTCTTCCCAGATTAGCGGTGTCCCGTATGTTTCTAAAACTCGGTCCGCATCTCCGGTTTCTTTCGAGCGTATGGATTGAAGCCATACTTGCTCGAAGGGTGTCCCTTTAAGAGTTTCTAAAAAGGGCAACAGATTTTCCACTGCTCTAATGAAGCAGTGTAATTTGACGGGGTTACCGTCGAATTGCGGCAATTCGCGGATTGCCTGGGGCGTTTGCATCGCCTTTAGGATTTTCTCCGCCTTGTCGAACATTACCGCTGTTTGAGCAATTCTGGCGGCTTCTTCGTGTTCATTTAAATTTTCCTCCTGTGCTGAGGTATTGCTCCTCGGTAATTCAGGGGATATGTTAAAACTGTTTGGGTTCATTGTTTTCGCGATTATTCACAAAGCACTCCAAGGTAAAACTTAAATCACTCTTGTTAGATTAGCTAGTTTTTTTTTTTCTGATTTAACGTTTGTTTTTGTTTTAGATTAGTAGTTCACTTTTGTGATATAAAAAGAGTCGTTTACGGTGTTACCCGGGCTCGTCTCTCTGAATTAGTAGTTTTTGTTATATTTTATGGATGTGGATACAGCTTTTTTTTGTTTCGGGTAAGCTTTGTACCACTCCGATTAAATGATTGTTAATTTGACTAAGATCTAATTACTTACTTGATAAAAAGGTATCACTCGTGCGTCCGTTGTAGTTCTCCAATCGTCAGCCACTCGATATTCGTTCGCGCGGGAAATCACTTTCGCGAATTGGATCTACGCGTGAACACTTGAACGAGCGATCCTACCGACTGCGCCAATTAAGTTACATGAGGATATCGAAGAGTTTTTAAAAAGGAAAGACCGGTTTCGCAGAGAGTACAAGTTAGACTGATTTTATTATTGTCAATTTTACATCATGAAGCCTAGCCATTTACCTAAAGCCCTTACGCTGCACATTCTATCCAGTCCGTTGTCGCGTCAGGTACAGAGTCCGAATCGGTGTTTTACGTTGGTGTCCTAAATTGTTGTTTCGCTTGCGTTTGCGAATTGATGCTACCGATAAACTGTTCCACAGTGATCGGTTCTGTTGCTGTGGGGAAAATGATGTTGCTTGCGTTAACTTATATATATATATATATATATATATATATATATATATATATATATATATATATATATATATATATATATATATATATAAATGGAGTGATGACTGTCTGTCTTTCTGTCTTTCTGTCTTTCTATCTGTCTGATTCTTATGGACTCGGAAGCTACCAAACCGATCGACATAAAAATTAGTATGTGGGGATTTTTGGGGTCGAGGAAGGTTCTTATGATAGTTCGAGACCCGTCCCCCTCTCTACGGGGGGTTGCCATACAAATGGAACACAAATTTCGGCATTACTCGAGAATTAATCAAGCAAATGCAACGAAATTTGGCATATGGAGGTTTTAGCATAGAAACGAAACGTTTCTATGTTGAATCGACACTTCTCCTCCCTCTCTAAGAAGGGCTGCCATACAAATGAAACACAAATTTCTACATAACTTGAATACTAATCAAACAAATGGAGCCTAGTTTGGCATGTGAAGGTTCTAGGGGGCACGAAACGTTCCCATGGTAGATAGACACTCATGCCCTCTTTCTGAAGGGGAGGGGGCTGCCATACAAATAAAGCGTACATTTCTGCATAGCTAACAAAATAAATCAAGCAAACGGAACCAAATTTGGCATGTGGAGATTTTAGGGAGCAAGAAAAATTTCTATGGTGGTTCAGGCGGGTTCAGCATTTTGTTTTTGTTTCATTTTGTTTCTTTTCATCACTCTGCTTCATTGCATCTGTCAAATTTAGCCTTCTTGGGCGAGTCTCGCATAACGAAACGATATATAATATTTATGTAAAAACAACTATTCCGTTATATTTTCAAATATATTTATCAATCTACTGATAACAATAACCTAAGTAATATTAGCTTAGCAAGAAATTCTGGTTACTTCCAAAACTTACCGAATTATTTTCGCACAATCTCACTCTCCCAACTTTGCCAAAACAATCACTCCCTCGGCAGGGACGATACAACCAATTACAGCGACGTCATTTCAGATGAAGTTGTAGAACAGGATAAGTGAACGGTCCGCCGCTGCCACACTGCAACCTGGGTGAAGAGCAGAACGGCCAAGGTTGTTGGCTTCGGTATGCGCGTCCATGAAGTATTGCTCTGTGGTGTGCCAAGCAGATGCCTGCCACTATTGCGGTCTGTGAGGATTATCACCAGAGAGACGGCTGAGTTCGTGAAAGAGAATGCACCGATTTTGTTCCTTCCCCCGTCGAAACTATTGATTCGTTCAGGGCTATAAATTATGTGCCATTATTATAAATGATATTTTGAGAATTAAATAATTATGGTAATTTTTCACCGATGCGAGGTCAATCGAACCGGCCGAAGCCAGCAGCGAATCGATAATGTCGGATGGGACGCATTGTAGTAAATGGAGGGAAAAAAACGATCGCACGCGTTGACGGATTACAGACTGCCAGTAATGATTGTGTAATCGTGTCGATGGTGAGCGCAAAAAATGAACCGCAAACCTATTGACCGGATTTGAATCATTTTCAACCAAAGTAAAGTTAGTCCAAAATGCGTTGTTCGAATACGTTGATTCTAGAACAGACTGTGGAACAATCGAAAGATTTTTCACAGTTATTGAACGTTTGAATTCCCCAAAGTGCAGAAAAATACTCTCATCCGAGCCGTATCATTGTTGCATTTCTGTCGGAAAATTTTACATCCGATCTGCATATTCCTGGTGGCTGACGGGGTTGGCCGTTCCATCGGGAGAGCGGTTGGTGGATGCCGCGCGCTCGGCACACCGGTCCCATTCCAGGAATCGACAATTGAAATCGCAATGCAAAAATATGCTGAAATTATGCTTCGCTCTGTCTCTCGCACTGCACTGTTTGTCCTTCGATTTGTCCGCCGCTTATTCATGCCGAGAATGATGCTATTGACTGCGTTCCGCTTCTTACTTTCCGCCCTATTATTTGCTGTATTTGCTCATAAATGTATGAGACCCATTGTGTGGTGCGCCGCGGTGCAATGTTTCTTCGGGGAACAATTTGTGGTTACATGAATTTACATAAAATGAGTCCCGCAGCTATGACGGTTTCCATTGCGAGATATTCTTTATAGTGAGAGAGGCTCATGAAGCCGGTTCAACTTGTTAGGCAGGATTCAGTAGGACTATTCCAAAATATTTTGCCACTCTTCGAGGCTTCCATTTATGTCAGCATGAAGCATGAAGCTCGATATTTTCTTGAGATCATCCGGATGAGCTTTTTTAAAAAATTCCTGCTGCCAACAAATGTTTTATTCAATAGGTTGTGAAAAACTTTGCGGATCAATCAAACCTCCAATCCTCTCTCCGAAATTATCATCATTGATAAGGCCGGGATGTTGCGTGGGAAGCTATAAAATATATAGACGTAAAGAGATAATATGCTGAAAAATAGTTGTTAAAAAACTTAGAACAGTCTTATTCCTCCTCCGAGAGCGAACGAGACGAACTTGCCGATAGTCTCTGACCGAACTTGTTTCTTCCAATAAATGATATACAGGTCGGACTCTATTAAATATAGTCGACCAATTCTTTTCAACAATTATTTTCAAATCCTATACATGATCGAATCTAAAGAAAACAATTTTTTCATTAATGTATGAATGTGAATGAAATTGCGATTATATATAATCGAGTCCGACCTGTAATACATATAAATACACAGATGTAGAAATATATGATAAGAGAGCTTTATTTATCCACTTTGGGTTTATATATAATTTGATGATGCTAATAGATAGAGGAAACAGATGAATTTAAAATATATCTATGTATATCAAAATGGAATGTTGTCTGTCTGTCTTTCTGTCTGTCTGATTCTTATGGAACCGAAAACTACTGAACCGATCGACATGAAAATTGGTGTGTAGGGGTTTTTGGGTTTGGGGAAGGTTCTATGATAGTTCGAGACCCCTCATCCTTCTCTAAGGGGGGGGGGCTGCCATACAAATGAAACACAAATTTCTGCATAACTCGAAAATCAATCAAGCAAATGGAGCCAAATTTGGCATGTGAAGGTATTAGGGGGTAAGAAACGTTTCTATGGTGAGTAGACACTCCTCCCCCTCTCTAAGGGGGGCTGCCATACAAATGGAATACAAATTTCTGCATAACTCGGAAATCAATCGAGCAAATGAAGCAAAATTTGGCATCTGAAGGTTTTAAGGGGCAAGAAACGTTTCTATGATGAGCAGATACTCCTCCTACCTCTCGAAGGGAAGGCTGCCATACAAACTCTGCCCTCCTCTGCCTGCCATACAAGGCTGCCATACTCCCTCCTCTGGAAGGGGGGGGAGGTGGTCCCGTACAAATAAACCACAAATTTCTACACAACTCGAGAATTAATAGAGCAAATGGAACCAATTGGAATGTGAGGATTATGGAATACAAGAAATGTTTGTATGATGGTTTGGCAGACCTCTCTCCTCTGAAAGGAGGGTGGTCGCATCGCTTGAGAGTTGATAATGTGAAGTGCTGCTAGAACTCTGAAATCAAAAATGAAATCAAAATCCGCGGAAATCTTTTCATCAAAACATATTTTATCGCGTAAGTGGATAAGTTTATCGCGTGATAAGGAATCATCCTCTTATTGGAAATTCGACTTTGCACGCATCACATGTAGCGACGCTCGCTCAAATCAATAAATTCTTTTGTTTTACTTTTTTATATTTTCTGAAGCGAAAATGACGTGTGCACTTTTTTGCCACTGTTTTTTTTATTTCAATGCAAATCGATTTTTTTTCAATATGTAAAACTTTTTTTTATCCCAGAAGTGAAAAAAAGAATAATAAAAGAAGAATAAAAAAAATATATAAAAAATAAAATATTTAAAAACAGTCTCGTGTGTTCGCTCTATTTTGAGCCACATAACGAAAGAGATTCAAAAAATGATGAGGTGGGTACTTTTGTGTGTCAGTGTAGTTTTAACATAAATGACTTCTTTTTTGCTACGAACGGATTTCAATGATTTGCATGACAATCGAATAGAAAATTCTCTAAGATGCTTTTGACATACACGGAATGTATGCCATATACGGAATGTATGGCTTCAATGTATGTAATTAAAAATGTATCGTCAAAACTCATTTTACAATGTCGTGATTTTATCTATAATTCACGATCGAAATGTACACGAAGTAGACAAGCGAATGACTGCGACTCCTACGACACAATCTACAGAAGCGACAGGAGAGAAACTACACTCACTTGCAAAATGCTACCATGAGCAACGCCGGGACCGCCTTTGCTATTATCAGGCTAAAGTACAAGTGTAAGCAAGAAAAGTGTATTTGTTTCATACTAGGAATACCAATCTTGATAATCCTCGATTAAATAACACCGACAAAATAATGCGATACCATATTGGTCAGTACGTCAGCTCCAATTAAGTTTTCTGGTGTATCTTTAATTTTCCAATTTATTAACGGTACCCAGAGGTTATACATTTGGCCGTCCAATGAAAATACGCACCGCCACTTCCTGTAGCATATACATCATTTTGTCCAAATTGTTTCATTTGTTCTATTTTATCGTTCATACTCGATTAATGTTACATATCGTTAGAACATTGAAACACACTTAAAATATATTAGTATTTTTTTATTTAACTACCAAAATATAAACAAGAAAAAAATATATGGCAGAACAACGTTTGCCGGGTTAGCTAGTTAATTTATATTATAATGACTAGGAAATTTATAGTAAAAGGAAATTGTGAAGGGCCAATGAAAAGATCAACCAATGAAGAGTTCTGCGATTGAATCCACAAACGTTCGCTTAGTAAGAAAATGTATGTGTGCGAAAAAATTTATATCAAAAAATCAATTTTGGGCGGGACGAAGTTCGCTGAGTCAGCTAGTATATAAATAAAAATAATTTATTGTTCGTTACTCACGATTTATCTCTAGAACGGAGCAACGGATTTGAACAGTCAGTATCAGGATTAACGTGTCTCAGTCTACGTCAGGTTTATATGCTAAAAATAATATGAAAACCCATTCGGAAAGTTGCAAAATTGGAAAGACATTTTTTCAGCAAATTTTGTATATCTACACTCGACAAAAAATCAGAGCTGTAACTTCGTGAAAAATCAACGCATATCGATGGAATGCGCATCATTTCGAAGCTACAACTTTCAGGTATTAGAATATTTTTCGTACATATTTTTATCTGGTGTATGCGTAGATATAATGGGCAAAAATTTTGGGAAGAAATGAAAAATCGATTTTTCTTTGTTTTTCCATGAATATTCTAACTAACACAATTTTTTGCTAATCAACTCAACAGCAAATTCCATTAAGCTTATCAACTAGCATGAAAACAAACATTACGAATCTTTCGTTCTGAGAGTCGTGTAGGATTTTGTACTTCTGATACGAGTTGCGATTAAATGCTCCTCTAATTTACTCCAAACTTTGAAAACCCTGCTAGAAAAAACGGCTGAACGTATCAATATGAAACGTTCACAGGTGTTCAGGGAATACACTAAGCTAAAAATTTGTCTTCAAGCATTAGAATTTACTAGTATATTTGCGGAACAACATTGAATTATGTAAAGCACTATAAAAATCCTGTTTTTTATACTGGCACATTTTTGAAGTCGACGCGAAAAATTATTTTTTTTTCGTTAAAGTAACAGATTATCCTTATGCAGAATTTATTGGAGTTTTCAAAACTGCCTTTCGATTTGCGGTACGATAGTTGTTTATTGAATTATTCATCATCAAAGACGAAGGGGTAATTTTTCATACAAACTGAAATATCTCTGTGAGGGAAAGTCCTAGAGGAACATTCTTATAACCAAATAAAAGCTAGTTGAAGAGGTTAATTGAATTTGCTGTTGAGTTGGTTGGCAAAAAATTGTGTTAGTCCAAAATATTCTCGGAAAAACAAAGAATAATCGATTTTTCATTTCTTCCCAATATTGTTGCCCAATACACCTACACACATCGAAATAAAAATATGTACGTAAAATATTCTAATAACTGAAAGTTGTAGCTTCAAAATGATGCACATCCCATCGATTTGCGTAGATTTTTACGAAATTACAGCATGCCAAAAAGCACTTCAAATTTCAGGCTTCGCTCTCTGTTCCTCCATTTTTTTGTCGAGTGTATATAAATAAAAATGATTTGGTGTCCGTTCCTCACGATTTAACTCAAGAACGGAGCAACGGATTTGAACAGTCAGTATCAGGATTGATGTGTCTCAATCTGCGTCAGGTGTATATGTCAAAAAAGAAACCGCGAATATAGATCGCGTACAGAAAAATCATTTTCGGGGAACGTGAGTGCTCGAAATTATTTGAATCAGAAAAGCAATTGAGGGCGCGACGAAGTTTGTCAGCTAGTTATTAATAATATACAAGCTAGCATAATGTTAGTTCATTGGATCGGATATTGTGTTCAGATTTATTACATGCACGGAATATAATTTCTAAATACACTATCATCAAAAAAATTCAGTACCAAACAATAGTCGATCAAAATAGAAGAGAATATAAATTATAGAGGAAAATTTATATAAACAAAGCACCCAGTTTCAAACCATTTGTTAACTACGGCTTTAGCCGTACTGCCCGGCTTAACTCACCTCATTTCTTATTCTCAGGGTCGACTTTGGCCCTCGAGAAAACTGTTTTTGGTGATAGATGTAGAAGGAAAAGTTAGTTGTACTTTTCAAATTTGCATTTTTTCGATGTTTGGTGTTGATATGGTACCGTGATCGTTGGGGCCCTTCGCTTCGTCCTTCGTGGTAGTTGTCGTCCCACTGCTATTCGTCGTTGCTGCTGGGAGGAGGGATGCTGTCAGTCCTGACGAATGAGCTCGTCGTGATCCGTTTGCAATGAGGTCGCTCTCGCAAGAATATCGCTTTGACGGTGGTAGGTGGCCGGAGCTCCTATACAGAACCCACGAGGGAATGGTTTGGCTCTGGATCCTATTGAAGTGGTCAGAAGAAGGTCTTTCTTCTCAACTTCTTCACTACACACTACAAGTCACTTTCCTTCTACTTGTACAACTTTTTACTATGTCGCTTTTCAACTCACTATCTTTCCACAACTTATCTTCCTCAACAAATTTCTCTTCCAACTTTTCAATTTCCTTGTCGTTTCCTGGCTCCGGACTAAGTGACCGAGTCAACTCAATCTCTCCTTCCAAGTCACCTCCTGCCCTTTTTTCCAGCTCATTTCCTCCTCCCATTTCCTTCTCCCATTTTCTCCCGGAAAGACATCTGCCAATCCTGAGCATATAAGGAACCTGTACATAGCATGTGCCGTATGTTTAACCTTTGTAGCAGGGCTAGTTATTTTCGAAGCTAATAAATGTGATTGAATTTTGTTCATACAGCTCTCACTTCCACTACAGTCATTTTCGGTGGATTAATTTCAGTGTATCGGGGTGAAGTGGAAACGAAATATTCTCTACGCATACAGTAACATTGATTCTTTTGTTTCGTTCCTTTCCTCTTTCGTTCTCTTACAAGTATAAAAGCAAAAGCTTTCACTGACGATTAAAAATGCTTGAACGGGTTATATTTATTTTCATTTCGCATGTTAGAGGATGCTTGCTGCTTTCAAACGTAAGTTTTATTTTACCAAAATGGATCGTCGCGGACCGTGCTCAAAATTCTTCAATCACTTGTAAATAACATGTTTCTCTGTTATTTGGAATACATGTTTGTTACAGAAAATATAATAAAATGAAAGACGGCACAGATCGGACTATTCCTTTCTCGAGTTTTAGGGGGCAAGGAATATTTCTATGATTTCTACCCTCTCTAAGGGTGAAAGGAATAGTCCGATTTGAGCTGTCTTTATTTTATTATATTTCCTGTATCAAACATGAATTCCATGTTACGAAGAAGCATGTTATTTGCAAGTACAATGGATTCATTTTTATGCGTTTTTTGCGTGATATTTTTTACGCTATTCGCTCAAAATTACGCTATTTTTTTATGCGATTTGCTTGAAATTACGCGATTTTTTTACACGATTTACGCGATTTTCGACTAGGTCTGCGCTTTCAGCGTGCCCACGCAGAATTTCGAGCGCACGCACAAACGCATACACAACGCCGGAAGCACGCGCACGCACATACCAAATGCGTACACAAACGCGCACACACACGCGCAAACATGCACAAACATGTGCACAAAAACGCGAACGCACACAAACATACAAATGGACGCACAGGTGCGCATAAACGCGCACAAACGTGCACACGCACAGACGCACGCACGGAAAGAAACGAGCACGCGCGAACATACATAAACACCCACACAAATACACGTGCACGCACACAAACAAGCACAAACACAAACATCGAGCTGTCGAATACTCGGCTATCCGGACTCGAAGCTGACCGGTATCCAGTATCCGACAAAACCACTATCCGTTTCATCACTAATTTCACGCTGACAACTAGCACCGGTAAATAATTACTCCTGCACCGTTTTCATTAGTTTCAGTGAATAAGTTTCGAATGCAACAAGGAAACATTCATTTCTATAGAAACTGCCAGAATACATGGATGCTTCAAACTAATTTCCAAGTGACGATTTCTAACGTCGCTTTTGTTTGCAGAATGAAAGGAATCAACGTGAAATGAAAGGAATATGTACGAAAGAGACGAGATATTTTTCTTATTGTGCGTGGAAAGAGAATAGACATATTTTTAGCCTGCATGGTTCTGGTTCTGTTCTGAGAAGCGATAGACACATTATTGAGTGACGATGTGCTAATTGAAGTGAAATTGTCAGGCCCTGCTTTGTAGTACTAATTTCGACTATCATATGCAATAGGATTTTTATGATTGTTAACACTCCTATACTCGCGCATTGGGCTGTCAGAACGAGAAATCAATAACTCGTTCATTTCTCAGAAAATATCAACACTACGACTTTGCGATTCTCTCTAGCTTCGTTATTCGTCGTTCGTCATCGTTTAGCGTATCGCATGTGTTGGAAAAAAGCGGACATGTGCCACTTTTTTAACACTTTCGGTCTGACACACCGACGCGAGTATAGGTGTAACTTTTTTGGACAAGTGCCTTTTTTCATATTCTAGAATATTTTTGAATGAAATGTATGAATTAATTAGTTTTTAGTTATTTTTTTAGTTAGTTAGTGGCGTGGAATATTTATTGAATATAATGCATAAGATCATTACCGGACTATTCTTATTTGATATCAGTCCCTTTTGTAACTGGATTGAACGGATCCATATATTAACTATTCGTCGATATATTCGTCGTTAGATTCATACGTTCAAAAGCAAAATATAAATGTTTGACTCTCGTATAGTTATTCGCTAAATATAATGGTCATACATATACACACTTGTGAAAGAATTTCACTTGTGGAAGAATTGTAAACAGTAAATTATCAACTAATCGGTAGCTTATGGTAATTTTTAACAGTTACAGTTTCGGGGATATTTTTTTACTATGGACAATATCGACAAGAAAACAAGAAAAAGGAAAGGATGTTCCTAGAAATCCTTTTATATCATCTTTTTATGCCCCATCTAAAAAAAAGGCATTAGTTTTTAGTTTACCAAGAAACAGAGACAAAGAATATTAGAAATATGCAAACTTTATATTCCAGAACATTTATCATCTGGTAATTATCTAGAAGGTCGCTACACATTCTTCTCTTCGATAAAAGACCCGAAAAACACGCAACAACTGCATGAAATGTAAAAAATATGTTTGTTTCGAGCATGCAGTTATGCTATGTTCTGATTCTTAATCCAATGAAACCACAATCGATTAATACCTTTTTATGTTATTTTATAGCTCTTTATACTTCCATGAATTATATTCAGTTACATACTTTTAGTCAATAACAGTGAAAACTTCGAATTTCGTTACTCGTATCGGAGTATCAAAAATTACTCTATTTTGAGGAGGCTGAATTAGATGACTATTAAAACATAATAAAGACGAAGAAAACATATTTTTTGGAGTTTTTTCATTCAATCATACTCTCTTCTTCAAATAGATGCCGATAAAGCCTGAAAAATACGCAATGGCAACATTACAGAGTAGTTCAATTTTCGGTCTGTGACACCGTGTGCGAGTATACGTGTTACGATTTTGCACGCGAGTAGAGGAGGGTTAAATTAGTTGGTAGTAATAGTATATAAGTAGATTTAATTGAAAGCATTAGGGTATCTATGTTCAGCCTGTTGAGTTTGTGAATAAATTGAAAATTTAAAATTGGACCAGTCAGGTTTTAGGGTACAATAAATGTTTCTATGGTGGTTAGATACTCCTCCCACCTCTCTCAGGGGGGGCTGCCATACAAATGAAACGAAAATATCTGCAATACTCGAAAATTAATCAAGCAAATGAAACGAGATTTAGCATGTGAAGGTTTTAGAGGGCAATAAATGTTTTTATGGTGGTTAGACTATCCACACCCCCCTTTTAGGGGGGCTGCCATACAAATGAAACGCAAGTTTCTGCATTACTCGAGAATTAATCAAGCAAATGAGACCAAATTAAGCGTATGGGAGTTTTAGGGTGCAACAAATGTTTCTATGGTGGTTAGACTCTCCACCCGCCTATCTAAGGGAGGGGCTGCCATACGAATGAAAGACAAATTTCTGCATAATTCGAAAAATAATCAAGCAAACGAATTTTTTCAGGGGACACGAAATGTTTCCATGGTGAATAGACACTCCTCCCCTCTCTCTGAGGGGGGGGACTGCCATACATATGAAGCATACATTTCTGCATAATTCAAGAACTAATCAAGCAAACTGAACCAAATTTGGCATGTGGAGATTTAGGGGGCAAGAAACATTTCTTAAGTGGTTATATGGAGGTTTTAGGGTACAATAAATGTTTCTATGGTGGTTAAACACTCCCATTTGGGATGTGAGGGTTTTTGAGAAATATTTCTATGGGGGTGTGACCCACCTCTCTCCTCTGGAATGGAGAGTGAAAAGAAATATAAAAATATTACACAATTCTCAGCCAAACTAATCCAACCAAACATGACAATTGAAAATTTTCAGAAAACTCTGAAGGAAAAAGGGAAAATTTGGAAAATTAAATTCCCTTATGTTCTACAATTACATAGTGACAAATGCTGTTAGTCCATTTGATGTTTGCGCTAGCGAAATTGATCTTTGTTCGAAACTGGAATTGGATTTTAATGTGATGAAACGCACTCCTATATCTTCCTTTATCTATACCAATAAAAAAGTATCGCCGAATATGTTGATAAGAGCAGAACTCGAGGAAGGAATGGTTCGATTTAGGGCTGTCTTTATTCTATAATATTTTCTGTATAAAACATTTATTCCAGGTAACGGAGAAACAAGTTATTTGCAAGTGGTTGAAAAATCTTGAACGAGAATTGTGTCTGAAAATTATCTGATATTATATTTTGTTTTTTCCAATTCATTTATTTGTAAGGCTCGATCGCATAAGCTTTGCGGGGCCGCTAATTCAAGGTTTGTTTATACAAAGTTTCAACTAATTGCTATGTTTAGTAGGATTCGACCGAATTCTCGCAGTTTACTCGAGGTTAAAAGGGCAACAATTTTTGTGGGACGGGTCAGGTTAGGGATATGGATATGAGGTATCGTTGTCTCAGCCGAGAGTTGCCGCACGCACTGTGGCATTGTGCTTAATGACCAGGGATAGCATCTGGTGTTCGACTATCTGTCGAGGGTGGGCGACGGAGAGATGAGAGGACAAGACAAACAAACTAATAACGAAAAAGAAAAACACAAAAGCATTCAATACTCATACTAGACCGTTTCACAAACATATAGATCAACTGCATATAGCAGATGTCGCGAGTTCCCAACACGTCTCAAACAGGAACATAGGGTTGTTTTCTTTGGGCCTCAAGGGCATTCAAAAGGTACTCTCTGGCTGCGTAATTATCCGTACATTGCCAAACTGCGTGATCGATGTCATCGTAACCATTTCCACACCGACAGACGTTGCTTTGAACAAGATTTATTCTTGGAGATGCACATCTAGCGAGTAGTGGTTGGACATAAGTCTACTCATTACACGAATGAAGTCACGACTTACGTCCAAACCTTTGAACCACGCTCTCGAAGAAACCTTTGGAATAATTGAATATAACCACCGCCCAAGACTTCCAGTGTCCCAATCGGGTTGCCAGCTCAAGAGGAAACTCCTGATATTATAATGATGAGTTTTGTTAGTAATACTAGGAATTTTATAGTAAAAGGTAAATTCAACGGGGTCGATTAGAAGATCAATCCATGAACAGTTCTGCGATTGGACCCATGAACTTGCTCATAGTAAGGAAAGGTATTTTTTTTCAAAATATATATTTTATTAAGGCACATGTGGCGTTAGCCTGCCGGGGCCGGGAGTCCAAAATTTTGACAATTTTTGTCTTACAACTATGTTAGTAATATGTAACCGATTACTCACGGTTGGCTCGAGGTTAGTATTACAAGTGTTCTCATAATTGGTATGTTGCAGTCTTCGATGCTCTGTACGTGTGCCCGACACGGGATACTTTCTATTGGGATGCAGCTGACCATTAATCAGCAACGCCCCCCTAGTCTGTACCCCATATCTAGCGTGGTGCGTCTTTCTCGACTCGAGGAATCCAGGATAGAATGGTCACTAGCCGGCGCAATCATCAGCTCGTGTAGAGTTGTCATGAGCGGTACAACCTTTGGCTCTTGTTGAATGATCAGTGGACTGCACAACCTTCGGCCCGTGCATCTGTAAAGAGTGTGTGTATGTATTGCCGCGACTAAGTAAAAGTTTATCGATCGGATAGGAGGGATATGAAACGGGGACACAACGAAGGAAACATCATTAAACGTTGACATCGGCGTTTCTGAGGAACAGGTATAGATGAAGCAGAAGATCAGGATCCCGGCTACCTAAGATATCCCGGACGGGGATATCCGATTGTCTGCCTTGTGCTCTCAGTGCTCTAGAGAGCTGAGAGCGAGCAGCATGGAACCGGATACACGACCAGACAACATGCTCGATGTCGTGGTAGCCATCGCCACAATCACAAAGATTGTTTGCTGCCAGCCTAATGCGATAAAGATACGCGTTTAGGTTGTAGTGATTAGACATAAGCCGAGATATCATGCGAATGAAATCACGACCTACATTCAATCCCTTAAACCAAGCACTCGTCGAGACCTTAGGGATAATCGTGTGTAACCAACGACCGAGCTCATCTTCACTCCACATGCGCAGCAAACTAACGAGTGTGTGCTGACGAGGAATGTGAAAAAAATCGTTATAAGCAATTTGCCTATCAAAAAGTGTGCCTTCTGAAGCGCCCACTTTAGCTAGCGAGTCCGCTTTCTCATTCCCCGGAATCGAGCAATGAGAGGGAGCCCATGCTAAGGTAATCTTGAATAATTTTTCGACCAAAACACTCAATAGTTGTCTTATTCTTGTTAGGAAATAAGATGAGCGTTTATCAACTTTCATTGAGCGGATTGCCTCTATTGAGCTGAGACTGTCTGAAAAAATAAAATAGTGGTCGATGGGCAATGTTTCAATGATCCCTAATGCGTAATATATCGCACCCAGTTCAGCGACATACACGGAACAAGGATCTTTGAGTTTGAAAGAGGCACTGGAATTTTCATTGAAGATGCCGAAGCCAGTGGACCCGTTTATGAATGAACCGTCAGTAAAGAACATTTTATCAGATCCAACTTTCCCATATTCTGCCGAAAATATCGGCGGAATAGAATCGGAGCGTAGGTGATCTGGGATTCCATGGATTTTTTGTCGCATGGACAGATCAAAAATGACAGAGGAATTGCAGAAGTAAGGGAAGCAAACTTGGTTGGAGAGGCCGGGGTGAGGGTGCACGTCGTGGGTAAGGTACTCATGGTATAAAGACATAAAACTTGACTGAGGAATCAGTTGGAGTAGATTTTCGAAGTTATCAATCACCAATGGATTCATGATCTTGCAACGGATGAGAAAACTGTAGGATAATTCTGTGAACCGAAGAGTAAGCGGGGGTACTCCTGCCAAAACTTCGAGACTCATCGTATGTGTCGAATGCAAACACCCCATGGCTATACGCAAGCAACGATATTGTATTCTTTCCAGCTTGAGAATATGAATCCTGGCAGCTGATCGGAAGCAAAAACTGCCATATTCTAACACTGATAATATCGATGTTTTGTACAACTGAATGAGGTCTCCTGGATGGGCACCCCACCATGTTCCGGTAATTGTTTGGAGAAAATTGATTCTTTGCTGGCATTTCTGTTTCAAATACGCAATGTGTCTCCCCCAGGTACACTTAGAATCAAAATATACACCCAGGTATTTGAAAAACATAGAGTGTTGGATCGTTTTGCCGGATAGGTGAAGCTGGAATTGGGCGGGTTCGTGCTTCCTAGAAAAAACGACCATTTCAGTTTTCTCCGTAGAGAATTCGATACCCAGCTTGAGGGCCCACGTGAACAGATTGTTCAGGGTATCTTGCAAGGATATTTGCAGAACGACGGGATTAGTACCCGTGATGGAAATAACTCCATCGTCTGCAAGTTGTCTCAGCGTGCAGTCTCTAGTTAGACAATCATCCATATCATTGACAAAAAAAACTGTACAAGAGGGGGCTTATGCAGGAGCCTTGTGGTAGGCCCATAAAACTGTAACGAAAAGATTTCGAGCTGCCATGAGAGAAAATCATGTGCTTTTCTGACAGTAAATTGTACAGGAAATTGTTGAGAATTGGAGAAAGTCCACGATTATGAAGCTTCTCTGAGAGAATTTCCATGGAAACTGAATCAAATGCCCCTTTGATATCGAGAAAAACGGAAGCCATTTGTTTTTTGCGAGTAAATGCGATTTGGATTTCAGAAGATAGCAGCGCGAGACAATCATTTGTCCCTTTACCTCGGCGGAAGCCAAACTGCGTATTTGACAGCAAATTGTTCGTTTCGACCCACTTGTCCAAACGAAGTAGAATCATTTTCTCTAACAATTTACGAATACAGGATAACATTGCAATCGGCCTATATGAGTTGTGATCGCAGCCTGCTTGTTGGGTTTCCGTATGGCTATCACTCTCACTTGTCTCCAGTCATGCGGGACAATATTCAGCTCCAGAAACTTGTTGAACAAGTTCAGCAAAAAGGTATTTTTGAAGGTATTGATAACAAAACACAAATTTTGGGCGGGACGAAGTTTGCCGGGTCAGCTAGTTTCTAATAAATTTGCCCGAATTAAAGTTTTTAAAAGAGTGTTGTATTTTGAAGCGTGTAGAAAAAAATGTCCGAATCATCATAGCTTTCCGTATATCGGTCTTATAACGCGTCCCAACATAAAACCATCATCTATGAAAAGTCTCCATCCAGCTACGTTGGATGTCATCAAACCAATCATTCTCCACAAATAAACTCGTCAAACTGAGCGGATTTGTTTGTAAATCCATTTGTGATGCACATAATCTTTCTTTTCCCTTCTCCGCAGCGCCGGCCTTTGATCTCAGCCGAATGTACACACCGTTCGAAGATTACATGATAATCTCAATCTAAATTAATTAAACAAATGACAAACATTACGTGGTCGTTGCGTTTTGCGCTTGTTGACGCCTGGCTGGCTGGCTAACCCCCCCGTGTACATATTTGTCGCACAGAAACTGACAAAAATAAAGCGAGAGCCGTAAAATTATGTTTATATGGTTATATCGTACCTGCGGTGGTTTTTTTTTTTTAATTCTACTTCATGGAAATTCGGCATGGTACCGTTTAAAGTGTCCGCAAATATTGACCAGTTTCTTCGGCACGGTTATATAACCGCGATATCCATGTTTATTTCCGCGTCGCTATTCAATCGGAATGTTGCCCGCGGCTTCCAGGCTTTATTCAAGCTGATCAGTTTCCTGATCCCAACGGCTAAAAAAACATACAGATCATCCCAATTTGCCAATCCCCGCTTCGGAGCATCGTTCTGCTATCTCGTGTGAATTTGATAGAGTTGTTCCGTTCAACTGTGGCAAGAAGTAAATCACGTCCGTGACGCCGAAATGATAAACACCATCTCTCTCGTGATGCTGCACCACTGAAGCCGCATTCCGACTTCAGTATTTGCGCCTGCTTTTTCCCTCAATGGCAACCAGACAGACGAGAGGCAAAGGTTTCAATCCGTGAGCAAATGAAATAAATGTGGATACAAACGAATTGTGATAAGATTTAGTGTTCCAACTCACTAACCTGTGGAAGACACAGACGGAATTTCCCGGAATCATGGCTTCTCCTCGCCCTCCTGTCTTTCGACGAAACCGCTTAGCTTCCAGAAATTCAAGAAAGACATGGCACAGTGCGGTTCACATGCTCCATGGCACGGCACTCCAGAAGAGACGAATGAAAAGCGAAATCGGAAACTTAATCTAGAGCACATTTATTATCTCTCCTGGTTGGATGGTTCGCTCCAATGTGCACCAATGTGTCTTCGTCGTCCCGTGAGCCTTCCCCAGGACTGAGTAGAGACAACGATTCCGCCGCGCCGTGATGGCAGTGGTTTATGTGTGAACTTGAGACACTCGGAAAAGTGGAACACTTGAAGGATTCTGAAGGATGTGCAAACGAGAGAAAATAGCTCTAATTAATCGAAGTCTGGCAGCGGAGCAGGGAGGAGCAAGCCCAAAGTGGATACTTATCTTCTGTTGAATCTGTAAATATTGAAATTGCTTAACTGCAAACAAGGAGCAGCGAAGTTGAAGAGATCTAATGGTCTCCCGATCACGGTTTTTGGAATGATTGCAATAGATATTGGATAATCGGTAACAGTCCATTGCTAACAATTAGATTTGAATTTTGACGCGTGTTTTATCTTGCAGAGTGAATGAATCGTTACGAAGTTTGGATCAAGTTGCGTCAATTTGCACCGAGCTACGTTGGATACATTACACTGAATATTATAAAGCAATTCCACAAATGGAAAAAAGTAATTGATTTTATGTATTACTAGCTGACCCGGCAATTTCGTACCGCCGAAAATTTGTTTTTTGTTATCAATACCTTCAAACATTCACGTTTTCTTACTATGAACAAGTTCATGGGTACAATGGCAGAACTGTTCAATGATTGATCTTCTATTCGTCTCCGTTGAATTTACTTTGTACTATAAAATTCCTAGTATTTCTGACAAAACTCATCATTATAATATCAGATTATTTTCAGACACAATTTTTCAACCACTTGTAAATGAAATGTTTCTCCGTTACATGGAATAATTTTTTTATACAGAAAATATGATAGAATAAAGACAGCCCTAAATCAGACAATCCCTTCCTCGAGTTCTGATCTTATCAACACATGTAGATATAGGAGTGTGTTTTATTACATTAAAATCCATTTCCACTCTCTAAAAAAAATCAATTTCGATGGAGCAAATATCAAATGGACTAACAATGCTTGTCGCTATGTAATTATAGAACATATGGGAATTGAATTTTCCGAATTTTCCCATTTCCCTTCAGAGTTTTCCGAAAATGTTCAATTGTCATGTTTGGCTGGAATATTTTTGGTTGAAATATGTGTAATATTTTTATGGGACCCCCTCTCCATTCCAGAGGAGGGATATCCCTCACATCCCAAAATGTGCTTGATTAGCTTTCGAGTTATGCAGAAATTTGTGTTTCATTTGTATGGCAGACCACCCCCCTCCACCCTTAGAGATCGGGAGGAGTGTCTAACCACCATAGAAATATTAATTACATCCTAAAACCTCCACATGTCAAATTTAGTTTCGTTTGCTTGATTAATTCTCGAGTAATGTAGAAATTTGTGTTTCATTTGTATAGCAGCCACCACCTTAGAGAAGAGGGAGGAGTATCTAACCACCGTAAAAACATTTATTGCATCCTAAAACCTCAATATGCCCAATTTGGTTTCATTTGCTTGATTAATTCTCGAGTAATGCAGGAATTTGTGTTTCATTTGGCAGCCCCCCCTTAGAGAGGGGGGTGGAGAGTCCAACTACCATAGAAACATTTATTGCACCCTAAAACCTCAATATGCCTAATTTGGTTTCATTTTCTTGATTAATTCCCGGGTAATGTAAAAATTTGTTTATAATTTGTATGGCAGCCCCCCCTTAGAGAGGGGAGAGGGGTCTCAAACTATCACGAAAACCTTCCCCGGGCCCAAAAACCCTTACATACCAATTTTCATGTTGATCGGTTCAGTAGTTTTCGAGTCCATAAGAATCAGACAGACAGACAGACAGACAGACAGACAGGCAGACAGACAGAAATCCATTTATATATATATATAGATAGTGACTTACAACATTTTGGTTTGTCGGGAGTGCGAATTGAACTCATGAGTCATGACCTTTAGCGTGAGAGGTAAGGATGTTGACCACTACGCCAGATCGCTTTCTCGCCTCCTTTTTATCATGGGAAAATAATGTCTATTTCTATATCATCTCAAATTATTTTCGAATTCCCCTCACATCTTGAGATCAAAACCTCAAATTGAACATGACGTTTATTATTGACAAATAACTGCTTTTGGCATAGGACTATGTCATTGATTTCTATACAGGGGGCTCACTCTATGAAAAGTGTAACGATTCATTTTGAGATATACTCAATGCATATTACTCGAAACCTTTATTGCGACATACAGTCTATCGCAAAATTGAGTGTACAAATGCTACTTGACGATGCTTTCCATTTATTTGGTATGAAATATTTTGAATACATTGATTCTTTTGATGCATATTTATTACTCACACATTGACCTAGCTGTACGCGCAATAAAATTCCGAGAAAAGTTTTCTGCTAATTGTTTATTCCTAAAAATTGAAAACAATCTCTATTCTAGGCATCGCAAAATTGAGTGTACACCTTAAATTTCTCCGAACAAATTAGTCTTGTAAGAAGGATCTTTGCGAATTAGCGTACATTTTTTCGTCAGTGATTGGTGTCAACACTTAACCACTGTTTGGGCAGTGTTGGTTTTTGTGTTTTTTGATGTTTGAAATAGTTTTCATCAAAATGGAAAGATAGAGGAAAGGAATAAATATAACAATATAATGATATAACACGTATAATGATAATAAGTATGGATTGTCGTGAAAAAACAATGCAGGAAATAAAAGCTATACTTGGAAGAACCCACTATACAGCAAAGAAAATCATAAACAAATGGAAATACGAAAGAACCATGGAAAATCTCCCGGGTAGAGGACGCAAACGGATCATAACTTCTGTGATGAACGAGTAATTGTGCGATCATTGCGAAAGAACCGTAAAACAATCACTCCTAAATTGACTACCGAGGTAGCCGGCACCATTGGCAGACCTGTCAGCACATACACTGTCCGGAGAGTAGCATACAGGAACAATTTGAGAGGTCGTGTTGGCCGTGAAAAGTCTTTCATCTCAAAGGTGAATATGAAATAAAAGAAGTTAAAAAAGTTGATGGGTCTGAGCCTAGCGACACGGACGGGATCTTGACATAGGACTGTGATTGTGTGTAGTAGTTGCATTTAAATTGAGTTTTTCATTGTTCATTGTATTTTTTTCTCTTTTGATTCATCAAATGGATGCCCTGGAGAAACCGTTTCCTGTATGTATTTGTATCCTTTAAACGGGTTAGATGACATAACGTGGTAGAATTCGGTACCGCATTCTGTTCAAAAATGTATACAAAAATACCATTAAAGCCATTACTGCCATTTTCATCTGTTTATTCAATCATGCAGAAGAAGACAAAGAGTCATCATGTATCATTTTTAAACACAAGTCTAAATAGTTAGGACCTACATAAATATAAGCCTGAGTCAAATCAATCTATGACTACAAAAATATATTATAGATAAAAATAGCATTATCTCCTTCGTTACCACGTTGTCCGGAATATTGATTGTAATAACTTTATAGCCCTGTAAGATCGCGACTACTCAAGTTATCATAATCTGATTTACGTGGGTATACCCTTTCGATCTTCTAAATCAGCAGCCATTTAAATTAATTTATTGCATTTTCACATAACCAAACAACATACTCGATATTATGACATCCTGGACCACAATTACACAAATTGTTAGTAGTGAGACCTACACGATAAAAACATGAATTGAGCACAAATTGATTGGACAACATACAATATAATATAAAATTAATGCCTATTATCGGTAAATGAAGAATAATTCACTTTACGCATCAACTCACATTATGAGCTAACGCCCGAATTTAGGCAAAAAGATTGCTCGTTGCGTCGGGGAGGAACCGAGTGGATAGTGCAATCGAGAGAAATCATACCCAATTAAATAGTCAAATTGTTAACTTTTTTTACTATATTCACTGTTCATGTTTCAAGCAAAAAAAATCTGGATAAATTTCCTGTCTAATGATATATAACACAACATATGTCGCAATAACCATTTTGAGTAATATGTGTTTGAAAACTCTTAATAAATCGTTACATTGTTCATAGAGTGACCCCCCTATATAGAAATCAAAGACATAGTCCTATGTCAAAATCTTTTTAAGTTAAACGGCTTAATGTACTAAAAACTAGAAAATAAATGGGCAAGTAGCAATTAGTAGTTATCACATCCCTTCCTTCATTAATCTATGGCAATGATGAGATAGCGGCCATCTTGGATTTGAATTTTCTATAAATAGCTGTGATCTACTGGTCAAGCCCCTTCACGTGATATCCATTTTGATGAGGTTTGGTCTGAGAAAATATGTAATCCGCCATTTTGTAGCGGCCACCATCCTGGGTTTTCAAAATCATGAAATACGCAGTTTTATAATGACTGCAGAGATAAAGGTGTGTTCCAAATTTCAGATCAATCGGTCAACAGGAAGGGGTTCAAATTTCTATTAATGTGGTAAAGCGCTACAGACAAACATGTTACAAACATACAAATTACAGGGTAAGCTAAATAAAACTGCCGACCCCTGAAATATAAATATAAATGACTAGCTAACCCGGCAAACTTCGTCCTGCCCAAAATTTGTTTTTGTTATCAATACCTTCAAACATCCACGTTTTCTTATTATGAGCAAATTCATGGGTTCAATCGCAGAATTTCTCATTGATTGATCTTCTATTAGACTCCGTTGAATTTACCTTTTACTATAAAATTCCTAGTATTTCTAACAAAACTCATCATTATAATATCAGATTATTTTCAGACACAATTCTCGTTCAAGATTTCCAACCACTTGCAAATAATATGTTTCTCTGTTACATGGAATAAATGTTTTATACAGAAAATATGATAGAATAAAGACAGCCCTAAAGCTCTTATCAACACATCCGGCGATCCTTTTTTTTTTGGTATAGATAGAAGAAGATATAGGAGTGCGTTTCATCACATTAAAATCCATTTCCAGTTTCGAACAAAGATCAATTTCGCTAGCGCAAACATCAAATGGACTAACAGCACTTGTCACTATGTAGTTGTAGAACATATGAGAATTTAATTTTCCGAATTTTCCCTTTTTCCTTCAGAGTTTTCCGAAAATTTCCAATTGTCATGTTTGGTTGGAATATTTTTGGTTTAAATATGTGTAATATTTTTTGGGACCCTCTCTCCATTTCAGAGGAGAGACACATCCCAAATTGTGCTTGATTAGTTCTCGACTTATGCAGAAGTTTGTATTTCGTTTGTATGCCAGCCCCCCTTAGAGAAGGGGAGAGGAGTTTATTCACCATAGAAACGTTTCGTGCCCCGTAAAACCTCCACATACCAAATTTGGCTCCACTTGATTGATTATTTTTCGAGTTATGCATCAATTTGTGTTTCATTTGTATGACAGTCCACCCTTAGAGAGCGGAAGGAGTGTCTAACCACCACAGAAATATTTATTGCATCCTAAAACCTCTACGTGCCAAATTTGGTTTCGTTTGCTTGATTAATTCTCGCGTAAATCAGAAATTTGTGTTTCATTTATATGGCAGCCCCCCTTCGAGAGGGGGGAAGGAGAGTCTAACCATCATAGAAACATTAATTGTACCCTAAAACATCAATATGCCCAATTTGGTTTTATTTGCTTGATTAGTTCTCGAGTAATGCAGAAAATTGTGTTTTATTTGTATGGCATTTGCTTAAATAATTCTCGAGTAATGCAGAAATTTGTGTTTCATTTGTATTGCAGCCCTCCCTTATAGAGGGGGGTGGAGTGTCTAACCATAATGGAAACATTTATTGCACCCTAAAACTACAATATGCTTAATTTGGTTCCATTTGCTTGATTAATTCTCGAGTAATGCAGAAATTTGTGTTTCATTTGTATGGCAGCCCCCCCTTAGAGAGGGGGGAGGGGTCTCAAACTATCACGAAAACCATCTCCGGCCCCAAAAACCCCAACATACCAATTTTCATGTTGATCGGTTCAGTAGTTTCCGAGTCCGAGAATCAGACAGACAGGCAGATAGACAGACAGAAATCCATTTTTATATATATAGATAGATAGATATATTTCAAAGCAAAACTTAACCGGGCAAACGTATGCCGTCCGACGTTCGCTAACGCTCGGTCGGACCTATCCGAAGAATCGTCTCCTATGTTTCAAACTAACCAGGCAATCGATGGAACACAGGTTTGTTTGCGAAAGGCCGCCGCTTCCGACGGCGGGTCGGCGGTCGGTGTTAACATTTCTGAACTGATTTCAATTTTCTTTTCAAAAAAAACTTGAACTGTACACTCGATTTTGCAACGCTAAATTGAAGATTTTTTGTTTGTTTTTTTTTAAACATGAAGTAGAAATATGACCATTTCATTTTTTCTTATCACTACATGAGAGTGAAAATGATCCATTTTACGATGAATATGAGTCGCTTTCAATTATTTACTTTTTAATTCCGAAAAACTTAAAAATAACAAACTAACACGGAGTGTATACTTGATTTTGTGATTGACTGTAAAAGCCCAACACACTACTTCATCAAGCCTAACAGTTGTTAGGTCGTGTTATTAGTGAATGTGAATGCCGGTCATCATGATTTCGATTTGTAGTGAAGTAAGTGTACCTCCTCTCAGATTACCATCTCTGAAGACAGTTCTAAGTTTTTCTTAATCTCAATAAAAATAATTGATTGCTGTTCTTAAAACACGTAATTCTTACTCTCATTCGACCAGTATTAGAATGATTTCAATGCACTTACAAAAATTTCAATATTATGATACAAAACCATTATCAGAAAAAAAAAACTGTTCCAGATTCCTTGGAGAAAACTTGATACACAACTAAATAGGATATTTATTCTGAACCAAAAAAAAATAATATTCGTTCATTTGCTGTTTATTCAAACATGGCAAGAGTTTAAAAATTCGAATTCGGCCATCCGGAAGCATGGCTGAATATTTTTTCAATAGCGTAATCTACTGATGCTCCCGTGGCCGGGTGGTTAGCGTCATAACTAACATGCCGGGTGTTCGGGTTCGATTCCCGTTCTGGTCGGGGGAATTTTTCGTCAAAGAAATTTCCTCCGACTTGCACTGTGATCACGCGTATTCTAGAGCTTGCCACTCAGAATGCATTCAAGGCATGTTATTTGGCATAGAAATCTCAACTAAGTACTAATAAAAAATGACGCAAGTAATACTACATTGAGACGGCGAAGTTCCTCTAGGAACGTTAGTCCAATTGAAGAAGAAGAAGAATCTACTTAAAGTTATTTTATTTAAATCGTTTATTTTTACAGGCTCAGTTACATAGGTTTAAAGGAGCCGAACTGCTTCTTAAAGTTATGACCACCGTTGAATAAATCAATTGAAAATCGTTGACAACAATACAGATACAAAATTTAGAAGTACTCTCAAAAACTTTGTTACAAACCGTTTGATAGTGGTAAATTACCTCAGGTAGGGACAAATAATTACAAATATTGTTTTGCCATTACAGAAGCAATTACTCTAAACACTAAAATCCATCAAAGATCAACTATTCTGAGTTTGAGAGAAGATTAAGTTAACCATCATCATGCATGCAAATACTGAGTTAGTAAAGGATCAATTTTAAATCTGAGTGCTAAGGCAAGATCATATTCGTAGCAACACTAGCTTACCTTTTCGCACAACCATTTTCTCCCTCTGTCACTCGCTCGAAACTCGTGAGAAGTGAACGAACGTTTTCCACTTGCCGGCATTCTAAATTTCTCACTATCTGCGAGTAACAGCTGACAGACTCTCTGAGTAGCGTCCATTCATGTTTCTCAAGAGAACACGCTCAACAGCATCTCCCGTTTTTGGGACTCACTCTCTAGCGATTTCTTCTCCGACTGAGAGAGAGAGCTCATCACTGCTCTGCTCAACGCATCTTTCCGACGATCTCCGCCAAAGGGTAAGAGTGGAAAATAAAAACAAAACATCCAGGTTCTTTAACAGCACCGCACATGAAAGAGCAGATTGCAACTTCCTCCCTCCGGTGCTCTGTTTTGCTTTCATGATTCATTCCTCTCCGGATATTTCTTCCAGCGGGAGCGCAATCGCTCAACTTGCTCACTTGCCATCATAATATACACACCGTGCCGACAAAGAAGCTGCGGGAAAATACTGACCGCTCCGACCCCGCGCCACCCCCTCCCTCATCAGAATACCCACCCGGACCTGTTCCTGGGCCGCCGATCCTTTGAAACTCCACGCAAATTTCCCTTTTCCGACCTGTAGCTCACATCTCTCTGTGCTCCGGCTATTTTCGCCTGCGACGCTGGCAGATGATACTTCCTTTACTGTTGCCTGCCGCTGCTACTGCTGTGTGTGCGCGCCGTTTCGGCCCCGAACTCAGGCTGCCACAGGAATATATGATATTCAGTCAGCATCCATCCAGCATCCAGTCGCCGTCGTCGTCGTTCTCCGGGCTTTATTTCGTCCCACACTCTATCATTAGATTCACGCGTTTTCACAATTTCTCCGACGAATATCCGAGGTCCTTTTGGAAGCAGCATCACGTGGAGCTGTTATCTCGGCGGACGCTTTCTTGACGCGTGGCCGCAGCCGTAGACAAAGTGTCGACCGGTTGTTGTTGGTGGTGTTCGTCACTTGCAGCTTCCATTTCTTCGGGCCGTTTGTTTTGCTCGGTTCCTTCGCTGCTGTCAACCGCATGGTTTCGCTTTTGCTGTGTGTGACAGCGAGCGGACGTTGAAAAGGGAATTCAATTCCAGAGCCGCGGGCCGCCGAGCGCGGGAAATGGTGCGTGTGTAATGTGAAACATGTGTTTGCGGGGTTAATTTTAGAATCGTGATAATAGGATGATTAAAAGTTGTGTCGCCGCCAGGGAAATTGTTACGGGAAATCGGTAGCTAATTGATTGTGTGAGTGCTGCTTGCAGCGTGAGTTAAGTGAAGCCTCAGAACGTTGTTACACCGTTAGGGTGTCCTGTCGGTTTCCGGGAATGAGGTCACCCGCAAGTGGAGTGGAGTGTGGTAATTAAAATTCCATGTTCGATTCGCTTCCGTCGCGCGACCAGCCTTAATGTATGCGACAACGGTAATTAATTAAAATTTTATGAGAAAAACAGATTTCGGCGCCCACTTCACCGGGTAAAGGGCAATTTGTGGAACAATGGTGCGTTTCATTTGTTTCGATATGGTTTGTTGGTCGAGTGTCCTGCTGTTGGCGTTTGTGGCTGCCTCCCCGGATGGCTATTTGAATATGTTTCCCCTTCAGTCCCAATATGATCCCTGCTACGATGAGGACCGATCGAGACGATGTGTGCCGGACTTCGTAAACGCCGCTTTCGGTATGCCCATAGTGGCTTCATCCACGTGTGGACTGTACGGACCAGTGGAAGTCTGTGACAGTCAGGAACTCCGAGGGCCCTGCCACCAATGCGATAACTCCGTCCCGCGCAAACGGTTCCCTCCTTCCGCTCTGACGGATGTGAACAACTCGAATAACGTTACTTGTTGGCGCTCGGCGCCAATTCCAACTCCCACTGGCATGAACGATCCCCCGGATAACGTCACACTGACCTTATCTCTGGGCAAAAAGTACGAACTAACATATGTGAGCCTAACCTTCTGCCCGGGGGCTGTCAAACCTGATTCGATAGCAATCTACAAGAGTGTAGATTTCGGAAGAACCTGGCAACCGTTCCAATTCTACAGCTCCCAGTGCCGACGAGTGTACGGTCGACCAAACCGAGCCATGATCACCAAAGCGAACGAACAAGAAGCTCGCTGCACTGATGCTCACAGGCACACGGGCGAATCAACCGGCATCCAAGGGTCACGGATCGCTTTCAGCACACTGGAAGGTCGACCTTCGGCATCCGATTTCGACTCCTCGCCAGTTCTCCAAGATTGGGTGACGGCAACCGACATTCGGGTGGTTTTCCATCGACTTCAAATGCCACAGGAATCGCTGGAAGATTTACTCCTGCTCGGATCGCCACAGGTGCCGCCCTCGTTTAGGCCGAATAAAGATCCCTTCGGATTCAACGGTATCGAACCGTACGGTAGTGCAACAAGTCCAACGATTACGACCTCGACAACGGTTCCACCCCTGACGCATCACTACGCGGTTTCGGATTTTGCCGTTGGTGGGCGTTGCAAGTGTAATGGACACGCATCGAGGTGTGTCCCCGGGCGTGAGGGTGAGCTGACCTGTGACTGTAAGCACAATACCGCCGGAAGGGATTGCGAGCGATGCAAGCCGTTTCACTTCGATCGGCCCTGGGGACGAGCCAACGCGAGGGAGTCCAGCGAGTGCAAAGGTAAGTGTTTATAAGGGGGGTTGAAACGATCGTAATTTTTTTCATCCAAAATATATATATGTTTATTAAGGCTCATATAGCGTCAGCCTAACGGGGCCGGGAGTTCAATATTTTGACAATGTTTGCTTAGAACTATGTTAGTAATATGTAACCGATTACTCGCGGTTGGCTCGAGGTTAGTATTACAAGTGTTCTCATAATTGGGATGTTGCAGTCTTCAATGCTCTGTACGTGGGCCCGACACGGGATACTTTCTATTGGGATGCAGCTGACCGTTAATCAGCAACGCCACCCCTAGTCTGCCCCCCATATCTAGCGTGGTGCGTCTTTCTCGACTCGAGGAATCCAGGATAGATGATGATCACTAGTCGGCGCAATCATCAGCTCGTGTAGAGTTGTCATGGGCGGTACAACCTTCGGCTCTTGTTGAATCATCAGTGGACTGCACAACCTTCGGCCCGTGTGTCAGTAATGAGTGCGTGTATGTATTGCCGCGACTAAGTAAAAGTTTATAGATCGGATAGGAGGGATATGAAACAGGGACACAACGAAGGAAACATCATTAAACGTTGACATCGACGTTTCTGAGGAACAGGTATAGATGGAGCAAAGATCAGGATCATGGCTACCTAAGATATCCCGGACGGGGATATCCGATTGTCTGCCTTGTGCCATCAATGCTCTGGAGAGCTGAGAGCGGGCAGCATGGAACCGGATACACGACCAGAAACATGCTCGATGTCGTGGTAGCCATCGCCAATCACAAAGATCACAATCACAATCACATAAGCCGAGATATCACGCGAATGAAATCACGACCTACATTCAACCCCTTGAACCATGCACTCGTCGAGACCTTAGGGATAATCGTGTGTAACCAACGACCGAACTCATCTTCACTCCACATGCGCTGCCAACTTACGAGCGTGTGCTGACGAGGAATGTGGAAAAATTCATTATAAGCAATTTCAAAAAGTGTGCCCTCTGAAGCGCCCACCTTAGCTAGCGAGTCCGCTTTCTAATTCCCCGGAATCGAGCAATGAGAGGGAACCCATGCTAAGGTAATCTTGAATAATTTTTCGACCAAAACACTCAATAGATGTCTTATTCTTGTTACGAAATAAGATGAGCGTTTATTAACTTTCATTGAGCGGATTGCCTCTATTGAGCTGAGACTGTCTGAAAAAATAAAATATTGGTCGATGGACAGTGTTTCAATGATCCCTAGTGCGTCGTATATCGCACCCAGTTCAGCGACATACACGGAACAAGGATCTTTAAGTTTGAAAGAGGCACTGGAATTTTCATTGAAGCTGCCGAAGCCAGTGGACCCGTTTATGTATGAACCGTCAGTAAAGAACATTTTATCAGATCTAACTTTCCCATATTCTGCCGAAAATATCGGCGGAATATAATCGGAGCTTAGATGATCTGGGATTCCATGGTTTTTTTGCCGCATGGACAGATCAAAAATGACAGAAGAATTGCAAAAGTATGGGAAGCAAACTTGGTTGGAGATGCCTGGTGAAGGGTGCACGTCGTGTGTAAGGTACTCATGGTATAAAGACATAAAACTTGACTGAGGAGTCAGTTGGAGTAGATTTTCGAAGTTATCAATTACCAATGGATTCAAGATCTTGCAACGGATGAGAAATCTGTAGGATAATTCTGTGAACCGAAGAGTAAGCGGGGGTACTCCTGCCATTACTTCGAGACTCATCGTATGTGTCGAATGCAAACACCCCATGGCTATACGCAAGCAACGATATTGTATTCTCTCCAGCCTGAGAATATGAATCCTGGCAGCTGATCGGAAGCAAAAACTGCCATATGCTAACACTGATAATATCGTTGTTTTGTACAACTGAATGAGGTCTCCTGGATGGGCACCCCACCATGTTCCGGTAATTGTTTGGAGAAAATTGATTCTTTGCTGGATTTCTGTTTCAAATACGTAATGTGTCTCCCCCAGGTACACTTAGAATCAAAATATACACCCAGGTATTTGAAAAACATAGAGTGTTGGATCGTTTTGCCGGATAGGTGAAGCTGGAATTGGGCGGGTTCGTGCTTCCTAGAAAAAACGACCATTTCAGTTTTCTCTGTAGAGAATTCGATACCCAGCTTGAGGGCCCACGTGAACAGATTGTTCAGGGTATCTTGCAACGACTTTTGCAGAACGACGGGATTAGTACCCGTGATGAAAATAACTCCATCGTCTGCAAGTTGTCTCAGCGTGCAGTCTCTAGTTAGACAATCATCCATATCATTGACGTAAAAACTGTACAAGAGGGGGCTTAGGCAGGAGCCTTGTGGTAGGCCTTGTTTTTTGTTCTAGCTTTATTTTTCCGCGATTTCTGAAGCACTGAAACTTATTTTTGAGCGACCCTCGTACAATAAAAGTAATGGACAGTTTATAGATTGACGACATTCCGCCACAATCATCAAGTGGCTTCGAAGCTCGATCAACACCTCATCAGCCAGTTCACCTCAATCGGTTTAACGCCGATTCCTTATAAAAACCCGCCGATATGATCTTCTATTACCTCGGGGTTCATTTATCAAGCTTATCTCGAATACCCGCATATCCAATCGATGAATCGCTCGGTGTGTTTGCATGCACCTTATAACTCGCTACATTTTTGCAACATAAGAATACACACAAGATGGGACATATGTTCTGCAAGCTCTCCGGTCCGAAGCCCTCAGAGCCTCCATAAATAAGCCTTTAATTGAAAAGTTAATCGCATCGATAACTCCCGTTTAACACCGGCCATTGGCACCGATCCGCTCATTTACCTGACCTATGCCACGGGTACGAGGCAGGCAACGACACAGGGGGACACAGAGAGGAGCAGGGGGACAAGAGTGTCCAGCCAACAACACAAACAGCAGCTGGGTTTACGTTTTGATTACTATCACCTCATCTTTTCCCGCATCCCGTGTGTCCAAGGCGACCACCGCACCGGTGCCTGAGACAGGGATTATTCCAGGAGGAAACATCCCGTGAGAGAGCAAGGTCGTATACGCGGGGGAACATCCCAAGGTGCTGCCTCCCATCGTTTTCGCGCGAAGGTACACATGAATGCTAAATGAGGCGCCGTGGAGAAAGTAATTCTTGCGTTGCTCTGTGAGTTGGTTTAACATGAAAAAGGTAGATCAAAGCTGAATCAAGGCGGGAGATGTTTTTTTTTGCGCTGTTTAAGTTGATTAATGGCATGAGGAGGTGCTAAGGTGTGTTTTGATCAGCGTGGTTAGCAGTTAGCTCGTTTTGAAAAGCGATAATCGTTTATTGAAACAAAAATGAAATGTTGTTTCATTGTACATTTATTGACGAAAACGAAGTTCATTTTTAGTTCTACAAATATACAATTTCACCTAAATTCACTTGTTCATACGGGCCATCATTTTGAACTGAGCAACTGAACGAGTAGCTCTGACCGAATTCCAGAATATTCCATCCCCAGTTGCTTTCGTTATCATGCCAACTAATCAGATCGAAACGAACTAACAAAATTTGTCCAAAACAGAATGAACTAATTTCCGGGCAAAACTTTAGGAATAAAATCTGCACTCTGCCTGAGAAATGTTTCGGTCCCATCGCATCCTCATAATCTCTTTCTAACGAAGTACACGCTCAACCCGGAGGGGGGATAACACAAAAGTTCCCCCGTTTCAATCGTTTGTAGACCACGTTGCGTTGCTTTGGTGGGTGGTTGTGGGGGTGCTTTTCCAAGAGCAAAGGAAACAACAGTCATGTTATATTCATATTTAATTAGTCGCTTACATTCTGATTTCCTTCCTCCGATCCCAAGCATTTTGTCTGGCACATGAATATAAGGGACAAAAATGGTCCACACATAGATTCAGTGCCTCCGAGATAGATCTATGAGGGAGGGAAGACAAGATGATGGCACAAAATGATGTAATGACGATGGTGGTGATGACTATGGTTGTAATAATGATGATGACAATGATACTATTGCCGCTGCTGATGCTGCTGGCAAAACACCATATTTAAACTATGACCCTTCGGATTGTTAGGAAGTGCCTGGGCAAACGCACACAGCCTGGCCGAGCGTTAAACGAGCGTAACTGAACCGAGAGACTATAACTATCACTAGAAAATCGTCGTCGAATGCGGGGGTGTGGCAGGGTCAAAGGAAAATACACACGCCGCTTTTATGGCCGTGTTTTGCTTTATTTCTCCCACTATATTTCGTTGTGGGGTGCCATAAAAGGCGTTATACACAGTCCTCCCCCGAAACGCCGCATCGTTGGAAATCTTTCGAAACTTATCAAAATACCATAGCCAGTTTACCCATTCCGTGAGTTCACGAGCCGAAAAGGGTGCAAATTGAATCGACAGAATTATCTCCCGCAGTTTGTGCACCGAATTAGGTTAGCTAAATAGGGCAAAGTTTGAACTCTGGCCGGTTCGGGAAACTAGGAATTTGAATGGAGTGTTACGAGCCTCACTCTTTCTACCGGTTGGGTTTTGTACATATTGCCAATTTGGAACTAACTATCGAAGGTTTGTTCACTGTGTGAAAGTAACAAATAAATTGATATCCCGAATGGAATGACATCATACGCATTAAGAGCCAGCTGTTGCAATGAAAATGGAACCAATCGAAAATCAATATGATGAATGACATTTAAATACAGAGATCGAACTTCGTTTCAATGTCTGATGTTACATTGGATGTGGTTTACATAATAAGTAACCCACAGTAAATATGCAAAAGAAATCAGAAAGCGAACAATAAAGATAGTTGTGAGTATCGAAAAATGGGTTAAATGTAAAGTGAGGAGAATTCGTTTAAACGCAAGCTAATTTTTGCTCGAAATCCTCAAACAAGCGATCATAAATCTGTCTTCGCAACTATACTTGATTGGTCGTCGGATGTATAGTTCAGACCTTCAATCATTTAATTTGACAACTTTGTATACCTTTAATAGGAGGCAAAATTTCATTTTGAAGAGGGAAATTTCTTCAAACGCACACGGTTCAATATAAGCGACTAGCACACCTATGACACCGAACACTTTGGCAATTCTTTGGCACTTTGGCGTTGACGGCATTGAGCTTCGTTTACTAGTTTAGGAGCGTAGAGAGCGTCAAAGGATAATTGATTTTCAGGAGAAATGAACACGTTTTTAAAATTAAAAATTGTGAATGAAAATTAACTTTTCCGTATCAAATCCGTATCCTATTTAAATGGATAACACTTTTTTTTTGCAAGAGGTGATTTTCAAATTTAATTCGAAAATAGTTTTTGAAGACAACTTCATATTATAATGAAATTATTCATTATTGATTCAAGAAAATCTATATCTATCTATATATATATATAAAAATGGAGTGATGTCTGTCTGTCTGTCTGATTCTTATGGACTCGGAAACTACTGAACCGATCGACATGAAAATTGGTATGTAGGTGTTTTTGGGGCCAGGGAAGGTTTTCATGATAGTTTGAGACCCTTTCTCTAATGGGGGGCTGCCATACAAATGAAACACAAATTTCTGCATTACTTGAGAACTAATCAAGTAATTGAAACGAAATTTGGCATGCGGTGGTTTTAGGGTGCAATAAATGTTTTTATGATGGTTAGACTTTCCACCCCCCACACTAAGGGGGGGCTGCCATATAAATGAAGCATACATTTCCGCATAATTCAAGAACTAATCAAGCAAACGGAACTAAATTTGACATGTGGAGGTTTTATGGGGAAGATACATTTCTAAGGTGGTTAGACACTACTCCCTCCTCTCTAAGGGGGTCTCCATACAAATGGAACACAAATTTCTGCATAACTCGAGAACTAATCAAACAATCGAAACCAAATTTGGCATATGGAGGTTTTAGGATGCAAAAAAAGTTTCTATGGTGGTTCGACACTCCTCCCCCCTCTCAGGGAGGGCTGTCATACAAATGAAAAACGAATTTCTGCATAACTCGAAAACTAATCAAGCAAATGGAGCCAAATTTGGCTTGTGAAGATTTTAGGGGGCAGGAAACGTTTCTATGGTGAATAGACACTCCTCCCCTCTCTCTAAGGGGAGAAGAGGGGAGGGATATGTCTTTACTCTATCATATATTCTGTATCAAACATTTATTCCATGTAACGGAGAAACATGTTATTTACAAGTGGTTGAAAAATCTTGAACGAGAATTGTGTCTGAAAATAATCTGATATTATAATGAGTTTTGATAGAAGTACTAGGAATTTTTTAGTAAAAGGTAAATTCAACGGGGTCGATTAGAAGATCAATCAATGAAAAGTTCTGCGATTGGACTCATGAACTTGCGCTTAGTAAGAAAACGTGAATGTTTGAAGGTACTGATAACAAAAAACAAAGTTTAGGCGGGACGAAGTTTGCCGGGCCAGCTAGTGTATAGATAAATTGTTGAGTAAATATCAGAAATAGGTGTCTCAAGTAACTGAATAACATGATGTAAAAATTTTCATTCAAACTTTAACATTTGAAAACTGGCTTCGTGTCTTCTAATTTGATAGAGTTTGGGACCCAAATTAAGGGCCCTAATTGAAAGTCGCCACCAGACGACGACACTGCGCTACCATCGCGGATTTGCCATTTCAGTTGTTGTTGTGTTCGCAAAACATTTGTTGGTGCTGGCAATTTGTTCGTCGGGGATGAAAAATGCCGAAAAAAAATATTGGAGTGAATTAGAACAAAGAGTCGTTCATAAACTGAAGAAGACTGGTATGAGTGACCGGAAAATAGGAAACATCGATTCAAAATGTGCTGAAGAAAAGTAAAATATATGGCGTTAAGAAGAAAACTAAGGGTAATACCAAAATAAGTAATCGCGACAGGAATCAAATTCTAGAACTGGAAAGTTCAATCGGAAATTAAGAAGGAACTTGAACTCTCGACTACCAATGAGCGCATTGCACAGATATTGCGGGGATCTGGTAACTTCAAGTTACCAACGCTGCTGCAACGCTTGAAAATCTCATTAATTCCATGCCGAAGAGATCACGGAAAGCAAACTGAATATTGACTATTGACCCATTCCAGCGTGACGTGACAACGTTTTGACTCACTAAAAATAGGTTTTTTTCTCGTTTTCATGTATAGATCACACGATTTCCAAATAGTAAACGATATTAAAGTAAAACAGAGAAAATTTCTTACAAGAATCTTCAGTTGGATTATTTTATAGTTTAATTCGCTTGTTGCCAGCCCAATACTTTTGTGACGTCACAACACCTGTCTTTTTGCGGTTGCTGACTTTTGAACATTAATGTTGTATTTCCAGTTCCGTTTCAAACATACAAATAAACTTTGTTCTATGATTTGTCAACAAAAGATGAACGGTGATTCCTGTATATTCAGTTTATTAAAAAACTCGCATTGCAAAAATCGGCATTCGTTCTGTGACGTGACCACGCGCTCTGTGCAAAAAAAAAACAGTCTCCACGAAGCGTTGTCAAGTCACACAATCAATAAGTTGTATTAAATAAGAATTTCACCGTATTGTAGCAAGCTATATACTATTTTTTTATGTTTTCTATTACTCTAAATATTTCTCACTTTCCTCTGAGATCTCCCCTTCCCCTTCCAAAGGTCCATCCTATAGATGAATGTGGTCCTAACGCGACCGGTGATCCTGAATCTACGCATCTTTGTATCTCAGGAGCGAAGTATCGAATACCGAATTTTCAGTAGTGCCTAATGAAAGGTGTCATAACGCTGACAACTCGATAACATGGTGACTTTTTTCTGGCTCTCTTCATTCCAGCGTTTTAGCACCATTTTGCGTTTTTATTGCTTCAAAAGCAGAGAATTGAATCTACCTGTTACCTGTAATACACGGTATGCCGTTATTTGGACAATTCGGGGTGGTCCTAAGCCGACCTCCAATTTTTACATTGTGATTGTTTAACACGTTCACTGTGGTGCTTGCCATCAATGGCTAGCACAATCCCGGTTCATCGAGTGACGCTCACTACAGGGGGAACGCATTTGATTTTTCTATCAGAAATTTTTGATAAGCTCTTTGTATGTATATATGTGCATGTGCGCATACCTGTGCAAGGGCGTTTATGTTTGCGTGTTGAAGATGACTTTGACTTTGACTTGGACGTTGACTTTGATCGTTAACCGTTGACATTTGCGTGAGCATTTGGATGTGTACTTTTTTTGTCTAACTCCACACGCGTCGCTCTAAGGCAAAGTTTTTACCACTCAAATATTATCTCCCTCTCGCTTGACACCTATCTGCTCATTATCAAACTTAATTCTTTTTTTTTTCATTTTTCTTCGCGTACCCATAGATATATGCCGTTCCTACCATTCACGATCGTACTGTGAAATTTCATGCCATTTTCGGTCTTTTAGATCCGTTTTTAACGAACCGGAAGTCACCAACCTCGTTTTTAAAATGACATCGTAATACGATATCCTACTTCCGCTTGTAAGACACCTGCAACGAAATACCCAAATCGTATGGGGTTTCCATATTTTTTGTCATTCAATACTACGAGTATTACCAGCAAACCGGAAGTCGAAACAAGAATCAATTCTATGTTGTGGAATCTACGTTCATCTATTGTTGACAAAACAAAGAATAAAGTTCATTTGTATGTTTTGAAACGGTTTCAGTTCCGTTTCAAACATTAATGTTCAACAGTCCGAAACAAAGCCAGGTGTTGTTACGTCACAAAAGTATTTGACAGACAACAAGCTAATCTATCTACAAAATATTCTCCAACTGATGATTATAGTAGTAAATTTTCTCTATTTCACTAAAACAAAGTTTAATTTTGTGTGTTTCATACATAAAAACGCCGAAAAAATGTTTGTATTGAGTCAAAATATTACCACGTAACGCTGGAATGGATCGTATACTTTGCTGACGTGACAACGACTTCTTGGGACAGTTGATACTCCTCTATTTGTGGACCGATCTTAACCAAATTTTGTGGGTTGTTGACTCCCATTGTTTGCTCAGAGAAGCCCAAGTATAAAAAGGTTTGAACTTAGGTTCAGCTGATAAATTAAAAAAATGCTCTATTTTGTGACGGGACAACGCTTCAAAATACCTGTTTTTCAAATGCATGTTTCTCATAAATTACAAAATGAAATCTAGATCAACCCACGGCTGTTCAAATAAGTATTTAATTATCCATTCAATGGTACATAGACATTGAATTTTGGTTGAGCAAGGGCAGAGATATCTCAAGAAACATAAAAATACTGAAAACCTAAAATATTTTAAATATAATTATGTAGGTTTTCAAATTCGCTCTCTCAGAGGTTGGCGCATAAAAATCAAATTCGTTTCAAGGAATTTATGATATAACTAGTGCTCGTTCAAATTTCGCTTTAATTTTTTCCCAAAAAACTAAACTTGAAATTTGGTTAATTGGTACACAACCTCATGGTATGGGTCTATTGTTTTTCCTTAAAATGTTAACTAAATCATTGTTTTCATTATTAAAAACTATATTGCATTCAAACCAATTTCTTCTCTAAAAACCTATTTTTATTTTTTAGTAGCTGACCCGGCTAACTTCGTTCCGCCCAAAATGGATTTTTTTTTGTTATCAATACCTTTAAACATTCATAGGTCCAATCGCAGAAATGTTCATTGATTGATCTTCTAATTAATATTATTTTACTGTAAATTTCCTAGTACTTCTATCAAAACTCGTCATTGTAATATCAAATTATTTTCACGCACAATTCCTTCCTCGAGTTTTGCGCTTACCCCTTTGCTTGACTGGTTTTCGGATATGCAGTAATTTGTATTAAATTTGATTGGCTTCTGTTGCACTTCTATTAAATATTTCTGAACCACCCCAATTATTTTATCTGGCAACGCAAGGAAGAAACATCAATGTTTGCGTGTGATTCAAAAATACAAAAACACTCTTCACTAGACGAGATGAGAATCGAAACGATGCTTAAGCTGCACACAATTGCATCACTGTGTGTGTTGGATCGATTGGAGGAGAACGGTTCTTCGATGGAAACGTGCCCTTGCAGATCCTCAGCGGAAACTCTTCTGAAAAAAATAGTTCTGAGAAGAAATGACCTTACCTTCTTTTGCGTGGTAAACGATGAAATAAAACGCGTTGTATTTTCGTTCAGGTTGTGACCAGGATTGCCATAATAAAATCTGTGCTTTTGGTTTCAAAAAATCTTTTTATCTAAGTTTTTCTATTTTTTTTCTCAGAAAATCTGTATCGAAATCTGCATTAACCCATTGCGGTCATTTGTCTGCTATCAACCACCACAGCAAAGATGTATATTAATATTATAATTTATGCAACAATGTATCAGTTTACATTTTGACGTAGAACTACGTCTTTCAGGAAGGGTGCCAAATCAGAAAACAGGTCACGTTTTTGTGAAATAGAGTTAACGTTAATAACTATTTTCACAGCGAACAAATTCTGATACTTTGCACATCAATGGAATCGGAAATTCTCCATGATTCTTTTAATATACTATACAGTACAATCCACCAATGCCTAAACAGTTTAAATTAATGAAAACTGGAGGCATTCTCATTTTCCCATACATTTGTTCTGCTGATTTGTGTGCATTTCCGAACAGAGCTGTTAATAACGAGCAACTGATGCATTCGTTTCTGTCCGTTTTCAACATATTCGATTCAAATAAGCCATCCGCGATTTGAAGCCACACCACTTCTCGTTTGGTGGTCATCGAAGCAACAAGCCGCAGAGCATCGAGCGGGAGAGGCTTGTTTTCTTGTCGGTGAAGGAGGAGTATGGAACAGAGTTTCTTTCCACAAGGGCCCTTCTCAGGGCTAGAGGCGGAAACCAAAAATAGAACAGAATGAAAACACAGATGCGAGTGAGCTAGCATAACACAACAAGCGGATATCATTCATGTCTAATGTTGATTTCACACACTTACACACACAGGTGTGCTACAACAAAGAAGAGCAGCATACAAGAATTTTCTGTGTTAGTGCGGATATGGAAAAGTATCCATAATTTTGGAATATATATATATATATATATATATATATATATATATATATATATATATATATATATATATATATATATATATATATATATATATATATACACACTACATTTATTTAGATAAACGTATATTTCATGAAAGTATGCATTCAAACTACATCTCAAGCGTAATATAGGAGCAAAAGTTTTTATAGTTTGTGATTGATATCTGAGCAGGAAGGAGAAAGTCTGATGCGAGTTGAACCAAATAAACGAGAAATGCTGATAGCTTTCGACTGTACTCGACTCTTTCGAGTCTACTGAAGTAATAAAAAATTAAATAGCGAAAAAGATATTGCAAAAACTTCGATGCATTCTAAAATAATATCCGAAGTGATGAACAAGTGGATTGAATAACATAATTCCGTAGTTCTACGTCGAAAACTGCGGTCGTGTCCTAGATACAACCCATTACAATTTTTTTCTAAACAGATTTCAATGTCTTGTGAACTTACTCACGAACCAAAACGGTGCTACTATGAATAATAGATAACTGCACTCATTATAAAAACAATTTGTCATCCGTACTCGGGGAAATGATTAATGGAAAACTCCACTGTGTAGCACTGTGTAGATGTAAAAATCATTGTTTTGTATGTTCAACAGAAAGATAAAAGGCGAAAGACGTCAAACTAATTATTTTCGTGATACATGCGAAAGATACCACACGAAGAAAAAATTATAGCAAATATTCTTTTAAACATAAACATAAAAACTTTGTTTTATTAAAAAAATATCAAGCATATTTTAGAAAATCATTGAAAAAAAATACTTTAAAAAATTAAAGTTAATTTTTCTCGAAAAAGTGTTGTTTTAAAATTCTGAAAAAAATTGATATGAATAGTTCATACAATTTTTAACAAGTCACCCATACATCGGAAGATGGGAACTTTTACAGGGAAAACAATTTTTCGAACAACAACTTATCCATGTTTTACTTTGAAAATTACTGTTAAAGTTTAATTTGTAACATTGTTATGTAAAAATTATCGCGATTAACATGCTCTGCTAATTTTTTTCTGTTTGGAAACATATCAAGAACATGTCAAACGCGAGAATTTACACACCAAATTTAATTTTTTTGAATATTTCAAGTCTGCAAAGTTGCTTAAAAGACCCATGTGTTTACACCCACAACGTTTCACTCTTATCTGAGATGGTACTGCCAGCTCCTAAGACGAGTTGGCATGAAATTCGTCTACTGTAGAAAATAAGATGATACAGTTTTTCCGAATTTTTCCTTTTTCCTTCAATATTTTCCAAAAAATAAGTCAATTTTCCTCACCGTTATATTGATCTAAGGCCAGAGATGGATCTCAGCTCAAATCGGACAATCTTTACTCGAATTCTACTATCACAATGCGGTGATTCATTTTCAGTTTCCACCTGAAAATTTATTATTATTATCATTAAACATGAATATCAATGTCGTCAAAATTAATTCCAATGGAAGAAATTAACTCCAATTGGACAAATCATTTTTTTCGATTTCACTTTTCACTGCAGTAGCCAATTTTTTTTAAATTTTAATTTGTTTTAATATTCTTCAAAGTATTCTATCATTCGAATTTGGGTGGAGACCAGAGATGCAAACCTTCCCAGACTTTTCAGCTCGCTCCCTGATATCCTGACGAACACTCAATTTATCCTGATTTTTCTGAAATGATCCTGATTTTTCCTGATTTTTGTACTCTTTACATTATCTATATATATAAAAATGGAGTGATGTCTGTCTGTCTGTCTGATTCTTATAGACTCGGAAACTACTGAACCGATCGAAAAAATTAGTATGTAGGGGTTTTTGGGGCCGGGGAAGGTTTTCGTGATATTTTGAGACCCCTCCCCCCTCTCTAAGTGGGGGCTGCCATACAAATGAAACACAAATTTCTGCATTACTCGGAAATTAACCAAGCAAACGAAACCAAAGTTGGCATGTGAAAGTTTTAGGGTGCAATAAATGTTTCTATGATGGTTAGACAGTCCTTCCCCCACTCAAAGGGGGGGCTGCCATACAAATGAAACACAAATTTCTGCATTACTCGAGAATTAATCAAGCAAATGAAACCAAATTTGGCATGTGGAGGTTTTAGGATGCAATAAATGTTTCTATGGTGATAAGATACTCCTGCCCCCTCTCTTAGAGGGGGCTGCCATACAAATAAAACACAAATTTCTGCATTACTCGAGAATTAATCAAGTAAATGGGCGGGACGAAGTTTGCCGGGTTAGCTAGTCTATAAATAAAAATGGACGGCCAAATGTGTTGGTAAGCGCTAAACCCGAGGAAGGAATGGTTCAATTTCAGTCATCTATATTTCGTTGTATACGTCTCTTCCCGTAGATCAATATAGCGGAGAGAAAAATCGGAAAATTCGGTAAATTGAATTCCCATATTACATACAATTAACTAAGCGTTGTTAGTCCATTCGATGTTGGCGCCAACGAAATTGTTTTTTGTTCGAAAGATGAAATGGATTTTCAGACGGAATAACGCATTCCTATATCTTCCATCTATATAAACAAAAATGGAAGGCCAAATGTGTTGGTGTGCCCTAAACCCGAGGAAGAAATGGTCCGATTTTGAGCTGTCTTTATTCTGTAATATTCTCTGTATCAAACAGGTATTTCATGCAACGGAGAAACATGTTATTTCCAAATGCATAAAGAATCTTGAGCGAGAATTGTGTCTGAAAATAATTTTATATTATAAGGACGAATTTTTGTAGAAATACTAGACAATTTATAGTAAAAGGAAATTGTAAAGGGTCAAAGGGTAATCAATCAATGAAGAGTTCAGTGATTGGACTCACTAACGTTCACTTAATAGGAAAACGTGGATGTTTGAAAGTATTCAAATCAAAAAATCTATTTTGGGCGGGATGAAGTTCGTCGGGTCAGCTAGTTCGTAATAAATATACTAGTTTCTATGCCAAAGTTTTCTGTCATGATAGTTCTCCAGTTCGCACTTGTATATATCTTACATTAAGTTAAATTCTCTAGACGCAAAGCTGTACTTAACTTTTTTTATCTATACCCTCAATTGTTTTGTGGCTTTCCAAAACAGTGCTAGAAAATTTCATGAATTTGTCTGACGATTGTCTGACGAATTTATGAAATTACAACGAGATTAAGTTTGAGGAACAACATTGCCTTATCGAGGATAATGTGTATGTAGATGTATCCCCAGGGTTATTAATGTAGAAATACGTTTCAGAGTGTAAAATTATAAAATAAAAAAAATATAAACGATCAAAAGGTCAGGCGAAACACTAGCATTTCCGCTTATGCGAGGATTTATACCATGCTCATTAATTCTTTTACATATGCGGTTTTCGCCCGAAGAAAGATATGTTCTGTTTCTGGTGGGATTTGGAATGGATTATGTATTATGAGCTACTGCCAAGCAACCTGTTTTTCACATGTATGGTTCGCAGCAGTTTTCGGCGAGGAAGCAAATATATGCTAGGAGGATAGAATATTTAAGCTGTGTGAAAGATGGCGAAAGATTGTGAAACAGAAGTAGGGATATAAAATTAAATTATAATGTTTTGATTGAAAATGATGATGTTGTTTTCCCGAAAAACGACATTAACTTTTCGGACAACCCAATATGAGCTATCCTGATTTATCCTGATTTTTATTTTCATTCTTCCTGATTTTTTAAAATTATAGTTGGCAACCCTGGTGGAGACAGACACAACGATATATAAACGACTCAAATCCGATCAACGTTTCTCTTGTGATACTGAGTTATACGTACGTGAGAAAAACCTTGTTTTATATATAAAAGATTTTGAAGCATAATCTTAACTTTAATATCATTGGTTGGCATAGTTATTCAGCCATTCCATGCAAAACCAATATAGTGGTTCCCAGATTTTCGTGAAAATTGGTAGTTTTGTTCTTCATCGCAAAACATTATACCCGTTTTTTTTTTATTTAAGTAGGGTGACCATTTCCATTTTAGGGTTGTCCGAAAAATCAACTTTTTCCTGATTTTTTCTAAAAATTCATAACTTTTCAACTACTGAACCGATTCAGATGATCGACAGCTTTTTCAGCTTTTCAGAAAAAATATAAAAATATAGCGCCCTCGGTTCCGAGACTATGAAAGCAATAAAAAAACGAATACAATTAATAATAACGAGAACAGGATTCGTATTTTCTGCAGGTGTAGTATTTTTTCAAAAAAGATCTGATGATTGACTTTAATTTGCTATGGCGATCGTCTGAATCGGTGTAGTAGTTCAAAAGTTATGAATTTAAAAAAAAGACATTTTTGGGAAAAAGACGAAGAAGTTGATTTTTCGGACAACCCTAAAATGGAAATGGTCACCCTACTGAAATAATAAAAAAAAATACGGGTCTAATGTTTTGCGATGAAGAACAAAACTACCACTTTTCACAAAAATCTGAGCACCACTATATCGGTTTGGCATGGAATGACTGTATTATGAATTTGTATCCACGTGATAATTCGCATTTACTACGCCTTGGTAGGAAAAAGATAAACAGTGTTATTTATTTATTGTGAAGCTAGCCGATGATGCAGACTTTAGCATCTTTTCCCCTTAGATTGAATATGAGAAAGCAGTATTGCACGCTACACATGAATGCCAAAATGACTCTCATCCAGACTGGTTCGAATGCTATATGAATAAAATTAGTGAGTTGAGAAAAAATAACATTGAGATCAAGCCATAACTAACATTATTTTGCAAAATCTGCAAATCGATATAAAAACCCAATAGATCTGTAATCTGTATCTACAGATTCTTGTTTAAAAAAGTCTGAAAAATCTGTATGAACACAGATTATTCTGTAGGTATAGTAACCCTGGTTGTGACAGGAAAATTGAAACTCGTTTGCTGTTGCTAGTGCTGCTGATGATAATGTTTTTTCTATATCATAGTGACCTTCAAACACTTTTGGCCGGTTCGTCACTTTACTTCCTTTTCGGAAGAAAGTCGAGAGTGAGAATTGAACTCGTGATCTTTAACGTGAGAGGTACGGATATTACAACAACCCCAGATTACCTCCACATGATGTTGTTACTGTTGTTGAGGTTATTCCTGTTGCCTTACCACCGCTCCTGTTGCTGATACTGATTTGATTACTCTTCTTCTTTCCGGGTTCTTTCCTTTGGTAAATGATGTTGACTACCACCCGGTGTCAGGAACTGAACAATATGCGATATGTTTAATTATATCAAGCAAAACCTTTATCCGCTCGCTAGCTGGTGCAAGATTAAGGTTGACTAAAGGGAGGTCAATACTTCTATGGCTTCGTCTCCTTATGCTTCGTATTTCCCTTGGATAGAATGACATGCACAATGGATGGCTAAGATTGTTTTCGCAGATTGGGGCAATACATACGTAGGATTTAGCGCGTTTATATAATTCATTCGAATTCTTTCAAGATTTCTTACGTTTTTAGATTTCCATTTCTTCCTATAAGACGCAGCCCTACATCAAAAACTGCTGAGTTTCCGAGTGAAAGAAAATTTAGAAGGGTGTGGGTTAAAACACGATGCGTTGTTAACGTAGGACTACGATATTATTGTCGGCGGGAGAAAACATTATTAAAATTCAAGAACGAGCTACTCGAGAATAAATATTTGGTAGCGAGTTTCATTGACACTAGATCGCTCAAGCAAGTAATTTTGATTGCCTTTCAATTTAAATTAAAATAATGACATAATTTCTTAAAAAGTTGTGACTTTTTGTACAACTTATTAATAAGTTTATATAGTGAGTCTCTCCGCGTATATTTTCATTTAATGGCGCATGAACAAACGGCTTTTGTTCCTTCCGCGTTTTTCTTTAATTGTTTTTCGATTACAGTCATGTATAGTATGTGAAAAAGACACACATGCTGCTATAAGTTGCAGTGCAAATCTAGCAAAAGTTGCTGGGAAGAGTTTTGTTTTTCTGTTTGTTACCGATAGAAGCGCAAAATATTTGATGCCATTTGATGTCTATCGCAAAATTGAGTGTACAAATGCTACTTGAGGATACTTTCCAATTATTTGGTATAAAATATTGATTCTTTTGATGCATATTTATTACTCACACATTTAACTAGCAGTACGTGCAATAAATTCCGAGTCCTGCTAATTGTGTATTCCTAAAAATTGAAAACAATCTCTATTCTAGGCATCGCAAAATTGAGTACACCTTAAATTTCTCCGAACAAATTAGTCTTGTTAGTAAGTTTTTTCGCGAATTAGCGTACTTTTTTTCATCAGTGAATGTTGTCAACACTCAACCATTGCTTGGGCAGTGTTGGTTTTTGTGTTTTATTGATGTTTGAATTTTTTTTTATCAAAATGGCAAGTTAGAGGAAAGAAATAGATATTGTTACATGTACAATGATAATAAGTATGAATTGTCGTGGAAAGACATTGCAGGAAATAGCAGCTGCTGTCGGAAGAACCCACTCTACAGTAAAGAAAATCATAAACAAGTGGAAATACGAAGGAACCATGGAAAATCTCCAATTCAAGTTTATCTTGAACTTAATTGGAGATTTTGATTGAGTTTTTTTTTGTTTGTATTTTAAATATGAAGTCAAAATGTGACCATTTTAACTTTTTTCTTATCACTACATGAGAGTAAAATGGATCTTTTTTTTTTCTGTATTATAGTGACTTTCAACTCATTTGGCTGGTTCGTCACTTTTACTTCCATTTTTGGAAGAATGTCGGGAGTGAGAATTGAACTCGTGACCTTTAGCGTGAGAGGCATGGATGTTACCACTACGCCAGATCGGCTCCACGTAGTAAAATGGATCGATTTTACTATGAATGGAAGTCGCATTTAATTTTTTATTTTTTACCCCGAAAAACTCAACAATAACAAACCAGCACGGGTAGAATACTCAATTTTGCGATTGACTGTATGCGGCTGTGGTTGTTTGCGTTTTCTCGATGAGCGAGAAATACAGGGATCTACAAGTGAAATTGTAAGAGTAATGGCAATTGAAAGAAAGTGTTAACTCGCATTTGTTATGTGTTAGAAGAAAAAGAATTATGCGTCCAGTGTTAGCTGATTTTGATGAATTTGTGTTCTAGTGCAATTTTCTTCAAAGTGCTCTTCCTGCCAGGGTTGCCACATATACAGAATATTCTGTATTTTACAGATTTTTCGCCAAATTTCAGATACAGAATCTCTATATACAGAATTATAGATTTTCAGCAAAAATGCAGAATTTACAGATTTTTAAAAAAATCAATTTTAAATATTAAATTTATTACATTGAATACATAGATACCTGAGTTATGTAAAATGGAATCTTTAAGTTATGTATGACCGTAATCAATCCGCCAATCGTATATTGACTCATTTAAACGATCTTATGACTAAACCGATTATACTGTTCCTAATCTTTGTTCTACAACTCATCAATAACGTCATTCGCACTTTTCAATCAGAAAGTTCTCAATTTTGCGAACTTCATAATAAGATAAAACTGTTATTGTTGATCATGTTCGGTAACTTATGTTTGGAGAGCTTCGTGCAACGATTCGTTGATGCTGACCTTGATGTGAATGATTTTGAAGACTTTCTGAAGAAGCCTGAGGATGTTTGCGTTGGTATCGATGCAAAACAGAATTGGATGCAGCTAGGAAGTTATACTTCAAATCGATTTTTTCGTGACTTCTATATTGAACTGGTGAAACAGAACTGCAGCCTTGATAAACCCTCAAAATTTCGTCAAGCTACTATACCTCAATGATTTGATGCGCCAATTTTCTTAATTCGTCGAAACAGGTAAAAAACAAGGCTTGGATAACGAATTCAGGCTACTCAAGTCGAATCTTATGGGGCATGAATTAAGTGAGTTGAGTGGATATAACTTTGTCCCAGGCTTTGCCAAAAGGCGTGATGGGAAATTTTTGTATCCATTGCTAAAGTCGTTTGCAAGACATTTTTGATGACATTCATCAACATGTGTTGAGCGAATATTTTTGTTTTACAGTGCCAGCAAAACAAAGTCCGGAAATTGGTTGCCTCAAACAATTATGAACTCTATTTTAAAAGCGAAGAACTGTGTATTACCTAATTTTGGTTTTTGCTAACGTAAAAACAATTGTCACCACTCACGAGATGCGACACGAGACTGAGACTAACTATGTATCGGCTCAAGGAGGAGCGTCAAGGATGAAGTTGAAGGAAAATTTGAAGACGCAGTTCAACAAAACCATGTAAAAACATCATACAATTCAGAGGCGAAAAACTTTTTTATGATTTATTTTGTTGTATTGACACGACTTTAACAACCTATAAATAAAAAAAAAATAAGTTTAAGGGGAAAATAAACCTTTATTTTCATTGTTTTCCCTCAAATTTCGGATACAGATTTTTTATACAGATTTTTTGGCTAAAAATACAGATATACAGATTTTTTTAGAAAATTATACAGAATTAAATGTGACAACCCTGCTTCCTGCTCTTCCATTGAACGAGAGAAGCTACCAAAGGGAGAGTTTATTAAAGTGCCGAAGAAAACCGAACATTGGACACGGCTATCGTTTTTCTCTTTCCTTCTTAATGCTATTTACTTGAAAGGTATTGGCTGAAAGGCTGAGAGGCTAATTTTTCTCTTTTCCTCTCTCCTCCTCTCATTTCTCCTGTATTACGTTTGTTTGATGTTCACTGGTGCTTAGGAATAAGTGATGTCTAAATTTTTCATTCTTTCGATTATCGATTAATCGTTGGGACATTTTTCAATATTCGATTCATTCGAATAATTCACGCTTACCTTTTCAATGAAACCTATCAGTTTTGATCGCTTCTCTTCACTGAGTTTCTCTTTCAATTACCACGGCCTGGCATACAGATTTTGCCCCAGTTTTGCCACATAGTTTGATAAACGAGGATCCCTTCTACACTCCTGATCATCGAACAGATTAGGGAGTGCTTTTCCCGCTGAGTTATTAACGATAGAGAATGTCGATGAAGAGAATCGATCAAAACAGATAGGCCCTATTGTAAAGTTGAGCGTTAACGCTAAAGGTCACGAGTTCAATTCTCGCTCCCGACATTCTTCCAAAAATGGAACAAAGTGACGAACCAGCCAAATGTGTTGAAAGTCACTAAAATACAGATAAAAAAAAACATGCGATGAATAATGATATTTACTTCCGATCTTATCAGTTTTAGAACTGTTCTCTCGGTTACCTTCTTAGGTTCCCAAAGATAACTCTCCTCCATCGCAATTAAAAATCGATCGAGTACGCACTTTCAATAACAGAATACATCGTCGATCCACTTAGTTTTAAAGTTCTTTCGGTTACCTTCTCAGGTTTCCCAGAATCACTCTCCGCCATCGCGATTTGAGTTCGATAAAGTTGAATAACGGAATACATTGGCGATCCAGTTGGTTACCTTCTCAGGTTTCTCATATTTAACTTTCCGCTGTCGCGATTGGCTATCGATAAAAAGTAGGAGCAATAAACAATATGATATAGTATTTTTATAGATTTTCCTTCTCAAGTCAATCTCTGCTGGGAGTTTCGGAACTTCGTTTCGGCGAGTGGTCGACAGCTCGAGTTTACATAATCACATCACTCACCTCAGTGAATCCTGATTCGAACCTCCCCCACAAACAACTATCCCTTCCATGATAATCGCTAGGGAACCACGCTATAGGGGCGACCCTTCTGGCTATCGGGCGGCGATTATCATACTAACACTCCTTCCCTTCCTCTGGTGACTGTAAGGAAGTGGCCGGCGTCGTTATTGACTACTTAAAGCTCGATTCACCGAAACTTTTTTTCAATTTCGCTGGTTCAGGTCAATTACGGAGAGCAACTACGAAATGTACAGTCTACCCAAGCTCAACTTATGAAAAAGTTTATATAGTGTTAACGAAGACAGTTCATGCACATTATTTTGCCATGTCCACCGATCTTCATTTGTATCTGTAGAAGCTCAGAAAAGAGGATTTGTATGTCAGGAACGGAGTGTATAGTAAGAAGGTTAGAATTGAATTATAATAACAACATTAACCAACAGAGAAAATACATCGTAAGACTTATATCCCATTCATCGTTCAATCTAATGTCTCCAGAAGACTCAGCTGCATTAACGAAATGCAATGCACGCGGAACGCAAATCTCTCTGCGCTTGATTGCATTCCAAGCTCTTGAAAAACAAACATCTTTAATTAAAATTACGTTCATACTGTCCCCTCGGAACTGTCCAGTTTTACCGCACCGCAGTTGTATATGTGTATATGGATTATTAGTTTCGCTTAGTGCAGCAATTTATCTTGATTAGAGTTGGCTGGCATTACGTGATCTCTGGGTGGGGATGCGAACCAATAAGGTTCGATTCTCGGTACAGATTGGGCCGACGCGGCAGCGGCGGCAACGTATTTCCTCAGGGATCTATTTAGTACGAGTACGAGTCTGGGACAGTGACACACAGTTTCGATGCGGGTTAACCTTTGGCATATATAAAATTCACGCAGACACGATTTTCTGCACATTTTATTGCGACCTGCTAACCGTGTCAACCAGGTGAGGGTGGTTCGCTGCAATTAACGCAGCGCGTGACTTGACCCGGCAGTACGAACATGGTTTTTATTGGGTACACGAGCACGATTCATTTGAAGGCTGGTAGAAATGCTATGGAAGCATTTGTTTGACTCCGCTTTGTGTTAGTTCTCACGGAAATTAAGGAAGATTCACTCCTCGGTGACTGTATTATTGTGACCCAAAAAAAAGTTTAAGACGGAACATCCAATTTTTTTCGGTACATGAAGCTGAACTAAACATTATTCAACCGAACACAATGAGAACCAATGAATTCCGAAATGTTTTATTTAAAAATCAAGCACTTGTAAAAACTCAGCCCATCATTCAATATGCCGAAAAAAAATCTGTACACTCACCACAAACATTGAGTAAACAATTCACCTGTCTGATATTTCCAAATCACCAAACCACAATCGCCCTTCTGCCGCAGCAGCCTCTCAGTTCCCCGAACGAAATTCACTTTTCACTCCGACATAAACCAGCATATCATTGTTTCTGACTAGCCTCTGCTGGAGTCCTCCCTTCTAGCCTTCTGCCGCAATCCGGCAACAGGATGGTGCTATTTACATAATCTTTGATCCTGTTTATCTTCAATTTTCATAATGTTATTGTTCTTCTGGCAGAGCGCGCCAGAGCACTGATTCCGATTCCCGGACTCCACGTTCCTGGCCCCTTCCTGGCCGGGCATCCCCACAATCGCGACGGTGCGATGGGACGACGATGTTGCTGCCGTTCGGTGTGCATGAATATATACCTATATTTTTCCGCCATCAGAAACATGCGGACGGATCTGACTGGCGGCGGCGTGCTTTGGCAGAAATCCGCGTGCTTTGCAAGTTATGTTCAACCGAGCGTGGAGCGTGCCTTCGTGATTTCTGTTTCGAAAAATGGTAACAGTCGTTGCTGCTTTTGAGCGCCGGATTTAATGTTGCGCGCTTAGACGGAGGGAATTTGCGCTCGCTGTTCTGGAGGATTGTGTACTCATATATAATGAATTAAAATCCTGCATAAATTATACCACGAGAACAGGAGCAGAGTGGGTTTGGCAGGTGAACGAAACTCGGAGCACCATTCTACCAGCTTCCGAAGGTTCCGTTCCACTTCCAATATCTCCCATCAAGAAATATGATGTCTATATTTTCCGTGGCACATGTCGTTCGCTTTCAGCAATCGTGGGAACTGGCTTATAATAAATTAATCAGCCATAGAAATGCATTTGAAGCCTACCAAAGATTTTTTTTTTGCGTTCGGACAGAATCAAGACACGGAGCAGCGGAATTAATCAGCGCAGATCTAAAACCATGCGAAATGTCACCAGCATTCCGAGTGGGAACTTTATCTGCGTTAATGACACAAATGTACAGCCACATCACGCTTCGTGTCAATATAAATCCATACGGACACGGAGACATGATGTCGACTTGTAGCCGTCTAAAACTCTGCGTCTGCTGGAATCGAATGCGCACACGCGGCTCATAGCTTGACTGACCGAGGGGATAATTAAAATGTATCACAATATGCTAATTTCCTTCTCATTTCAATATTTATCTCCACCGCACCGAGGCGACAAATGGACATGGCGAACAACGACGATTTCGCATTCTTCCGCACAAGAGAGGGGGAGAGCATTGATTAAATTTTAAATCCGACACTTTGTAATTGCTTGCGACAAATGAAGTAGAGTATCAGCGCAAATTGAACGATTCGCCCAGTGTTTCCAGTGCTTGATTAACAAACCCCCGATAAATGTAAGGTGAAAGCTTCTATCGCTCGATTGATTCGATGACCACTTCAACCGTTCAACCGATCGATCGTCAACTTTGTTATTCCTTTTTAATGCGATGACACTTTCTCAGTGTTTGCAAATAAACGAAAGTCATCAAACAAACTATCATAAAGTCCTTAAGCTTGCGTTTCCTGTAGCCAGGTCCCCCATAATATTCCTTTCAGTGTACACGACACCAAGAGACAAGAAACAACAAGGGAAAAAAAGCGCTTACGATACGTCGGATACGTGTCGTGAGAGGATAGCAAACAAATCGTGAAAAGATGAAACAGAAGCAGTTTGGTATCGGCGTCAATATAAGTTTTATGAAAATGGCTCTTATACGGAGGATAAGGGATGGGGGATGTATCCTTCTGTTTGGAAATTCATTACATTCCCCTGAGAAAGTTACTTCGCTACAGAACTGACATCGATGCGCTATTGAGTAATTCCAAATGAAGTCGACAAATGACAAAACATGAGTATTTTTGACTCGAATGAAAGTGTGTATTCCGTTTGGGTTAGAGGAAACATGAGTTTTCCACAGCAATTTTTTTGACTCAAGCGTAACTTTTGAAAAGGGCGTATCGATTTGAGTAAGAGAAATCTTTGATAATTTATATATCAAAAACTACGAGTCGTACCGAAATAGTGTTCTAGAAAGAGTTATAGAGTATTGATGGTTGAATATGAAAAAAATGTACAATGAGAAAAAAAAATACGTACTCTTTTTTTATTTACAAAATAAAAATTCAATTTGCAATATCCAAAATACATATTTTTAATTTTTTTTAATTTTTTCATACAAAATAGAAGTCATGCAGAAAATTTAAAAAATGGGCCCAAGATGGTAAAACTATTTTTGACGAACTTTGTGGAACATCGAATTTTTAGGAAATTCGAAACTTCGAATTTTTGTATGTTAACAATCATTTTTAGCCACAAATTATGAATCCTGATGTGATTTAAAACAAAAAAGGTTATTATCAATCTCCTTCTAAATGTAGACATTCTCGAAATATTTAATAAAATATTTCTTATTTATTGTCTTTTTTATAGTAAATAATCCCTTTTAATATGTTTGTCGTGTTATATCGTCATGTTCATGAAATTTTATGAATTTGCTTATAATTTCCAACAACTTTTCCAAATACATCATCATGGTTCATTTTTTGACTCAAGCGTAACTTTTGAAAAGGGCGTATCGATTTGAGTAAGAGAAATCTTTTATAATTTATATCTCAAAAACTAAGAATCGTACCGAAATAGTGCCTTAGAAAGAGTTATAGAGTATTGATGGTTGAATATGAAAAAAAGTACACTGAGAAAAAAATTAGTATTTTTTTTTATTTACAAAATAAAATTTTAATTCGCGATATCAAAAAATATGTATTTTTTTATATTTTTTTAAATTTTTTCATATAAAATAGAAGTCATGAGAAAATTCAAAAAATGGGCCCAAAATGGTAAAACTATTTTTGACGAAATTTTTTAAACTTCGAATTTTTGTATGTTAGCAATCATTCTTAGCCATAAATTATGAATTCTAATGTGATTTAAAACAAAAAAGGTTATTATCAATCTACTTCTAAATGCAACCATTCTCGAGATATTTAAAAAAATATTTCTTATTTATTGTCTTTTTTATAGTGAATAATCCCTTTTAATTTGTTTGTCGTGTTATACCGTCATGTTCATGGAATTTTATGAATTTTTTTATAATTTCCAACAATTTTTTTGATTGATTGAAGTTTGTATTTAGATAAAAAAGATTTTTTAGTTTCGCTACGTTTTGTATTAGCCCACATGTCTTCGAATGTTTCGTAACGTAACTCCTAAACATATGTCTTTATCATAACGATATATTTGGAAAAGTTGTTGGAAATTATAAGCGAATTCATAAAATCTCATGAACATGATGGTATAACACGACAAACATATTTAAAGGGCCTATTTACTATTAAAAAGACAATAAATTACAAATATTATTTTAAATATCTCGAGAATGGCTACATTGAGAAGGAGATTGATAATAACCTTTTTTGTTTTAAATCAAATCAGGATTCATAATTTGTAAATAAAAATAACTGCTAACATACAAAAACTCGAAGTTTCGAAAATTCCTAAAAAATCGATGTTCCACAAAGTTCGTCAAAAATAGTTTTACCATCTTGGGCCCATTTTTTAAATTTTCTACATGACTTCTATTTTATATGAAACAATTTAAAAAAATACATATTTTTTGATATCGCATTTTAAAATTTTACATATTTTTTGAGATATAAATTATCAAAGATTTCTCTTACTCAAATCGATACGCCCTTTTCAAAAGTTACGCTTGAGTCAAAAAATGAACCATGATGATGTATTTGGAAAAGTTGTTGGAAATTATAAGCAAATTCATAAAATTTCATGAACATGACGGTATAACACGACAAACAAATTAAAAGGGATTATTCACTATAAAAAAGACAATAAATAAGAAATATTTTTTTAAATATCTCGAGAATGGCTACATTTAGAAGGAGATTGATAATAACCTTTTTTGTTTTAAATCACATCAGGATTCATAATTTGTGGCCAGAAATGATTATTAACATACAAAAATTCGAAGTTTCGGAAATTCCTAAAAATTCGATGTTCCACAAAGTTCGTCAAAAATAGTTTTACCATCTTGGGCCCATTTTTAAAATTTTCTGCATGACTTCTATTATGTATGAAAAAATTTAAAAATATGTATTTTGGATATTGCAAATTGAATTTTTATTTTGTAAATAAAAAAAGAGTACTATTTCAAATCACAAATCAGCAGAACAAATGTATGGGAAAATGAGAATGCTTTCAGTTTTCATTAATTTAAACTGTTTAGGCATTGGTGGATTGTACTGTATACTGTACTGTACTGTATTGTACTGTATATTAAAAGAATCTTGGAGAATTTCCGATTCCATTGATGTGCAAAGTATCAGAATTTGTTCGCTGTGAAAATAGTTATTAACGTTAACTCTATTTCACAAAAACGTGACCTGTTTTCTGATTTGGCACCCTTCCTGAAAGACGTAGTTCTACGTCAAAAATATTAGTGTTCAAAATAATGCAAGCTTTACTACAATAATATTTCTCTGTTAATGGTTATTCTAACTGACTCAACTGCTGAAAACAAATCTGCCTCTTCATTCAACTGACTTCAAACCACATTCCAACTCCCATTGGAGCAAATTTGATATCCGCGTACGCAATCTTATTTTTACGTCCATATAAAGAGGAACGAAAGCTTCATTTCTGATGCAAAAAAGTAGTTACCCCATCAATGGACGGTTTGTTACCCATCGTGAACTCGCACCAACGAACCTAGAAAGTTATCAGGTATGCTATAAAGGTCCTCGCGTTAGTATTAGTAAACAGCGTGCAAAATAGCGCACACACACTGCACGCTATTTTATACGTGTGAGAAATTTTCGTGTACGATACAAAAAAATCTAGCTCACCTGTAGCGTGTGTCAAAGCACACGTTTTAGTCGTTTTGGCGGAGAAACTGCGTGAAGAAGCCAAAAGTCATTGCCAACAAAATATGGATATAGTCAGTCACTGACTATCCTCAGTTGACTATGGGCCTTATTCCCGAATACACTACACGTGAAAACAATGTGGAGTGAGTACAAACTTATTCCGGATTTCACGTCACTGTAAACCTTTGGTAGAATTCATCATTAATACACAGAGTTCATCCACCGTTGTTTGTATAAACAGAGCAATTCCTCGTGCTCATTATAATCGTTGATCATACACTCTCCCGAAAAGTTAGTATATATGATTAGTTTTTTGGTAAACGTTACCAATGATTAGTATTTTTTTTTTGCAATATGAATTATTCGTACCTGGGTCATGCGGACCCAATCGAATCTATTTTTCAAGTGCATTTTGCTTGAAAAAAAAATTACTTGCAGCTTTTTTCACCATGCTGTCAAACGTTTCTCCTATAAAAGGAGTAAACGTTTTCGTGACTCTTCGTGACTTCGTGTCTTTGTTTATTAACCTTTTGTGATTGAACTAGAATTGAGTAAATGTTATAATTTGGGTAATTCGTATTTTTGACGTAGAACTACGTCTTTCATTAAGGGTGCCAAATCAGAAAACAGGTCACGTTTTTATGAAATGAAGTTAACGGTAAGAACTATTTTTGGCGCGAACGGATTTTGACAATTTACATACCAAATGAATCGGAAATTCCCTAAGATTTGTTTTTATATTACTATATATTACAATCTCCTGATGTGTAAACGGTTTATATTGATGAAAACTAGAAGCATTTCCATTTCCCATATATTTGTTCTGCTCATTTGTGAGCTTCCCTACCCATGCCGTCAATAACGAGCGTCCTATCGGCGATCAACGAAGGGAAATGATCTAAAGCCTCCGTGAACAAAAATTAAATATGATAAAAAAGAAAGGAAAGGGGAAGATTAAGAACGAAGTTATAAACAAGCCACTTGAATGAAATAACAGCTTAGTTCTACGTCAACAATGCAGTCGTGTCTTGGACACAACCTCGTAATTTTTTTTAGAAAGAAAAAAGTTCAAATAATATAATTCTAGTGTTCAGAATAATAAAAACATTTGGCGAGAGGTAAAATGGAATTACAATTAAATTTAGAGAAATTTAGGAATAAGTAATACTGAAATTTCAGAATCTACCAAAATATCAGTTGTGCTTTCATGATTTCAAACGCTAGCATTAATTGATGGAAAAAATGTAGTTCATTAATTTTTTTAATTCGATTATTTTTGCCTTTGATAACAATACTTTCTGTATGTCGTGGTTTATTTTAAGAAAAGTAACACTTTTACCCCCTCCTGATTATTGGATCTCTTTTGACATTTCGATTGAATTCTTTTTGACAACCAATTTGATTCTATCCGCATGACCCAGATTTGTACATATAACGCGATAACAGTATAAGCAGTCGGTTCAACGTTGGTTTAACATATACCCTAAACATAACACGAAGTCGTACTTTGGTCGTCTTGAGTTTTTGTTTCTTTTAGGTGTTATCGATTTCAGTGCAATTCAACGAGTGATAATAATAATAATCTGTCTTTAGATATCTGGATTATATTTTAATAGTTAGTTTCAAATTCTTATCGTGCAACGTAATATGTCCAATGTTTTGCACATGTTTTGCGCGGCAGGCAAAATGTCCAATGTAAAATTGTTCGCTCCGAGGCGTCAACTTTAAGCTCAAATCACGGAACAACAGTTACGATTGGTTTTTCAGAGTTGTTATTGACTGTTAGTCGTGAAAATAGTGATGAAGATCGATACGTTTTGAGACAATTTGCGGAATAATGTTTGGGTTATGTTATAGGCAGTATCGATACCTGTAAATGATGCTAAAATGAATCCTATTTCACAAATAATGTCAGGGTTTTTATTATTCAGTTTATTCAATTTATAACATTGAAGTTCAATAAGTTCAACATTCAAGTCTGGACAGCGCAAGCAATCAGTCGTTTACTTTCGCGTTCCCGTAATCGTGATCGAGTGCCGTAAGCTGTTATTAACCTTACTCGCCCTGGTGTTTTTATTATCACGCGTTTACCGTGGTCTTGTGTACATTGTGTTCAACCTCGCAATCAGCGAGTGGAGAAGCCGCAACAAGGCCTGCCAAAGTGGCTGGCTTTTATTTCTCGCCAATTCATCGCCATCGCAAATTGGAGTCGGACACGGTGGTCAGTCGCACGCACACAATATCAGTGTGGAAGAACGCGCTTAGTGGTGTGATACACCATTTCATTTGTGCCGAGCGCCCAACACGCGATCAGCCGATCGCTAAGTTCAATTGTACTGGTGCATCTCGTGTGAATCGCTGTGAGTGAGAACGTGAGAACGAGCACCGGACTGAAAAGTGCACAATCGCAGCGGCGTCTGCAATCATCCGATCGAGCAGCAGCCGTTACCGCAATCATCGCACTGGTGTGCGTTAGCAAGTAGTTTTATTATTTTTTGTTTTTCTTTGTTTTTTTTTTATTAGGTTATAGGAATCATTCAAACTATTGCAATTATCAGCCACATAAATGATGGATGAAGGTGGGGGGTCTTTTAATATGGAGATCTCCTTCGATGACTCCCTTTCCGTTGCACAAAAAGGTGCCGGAAAGTCGCTTAAGCGCGTTCCGTGTGATACAGAAGAGTCGTCGATTAAAAAGCCCCCCTCTAAGAAATCCACAAACCTCGCCACTCATCCCCCGAACCCCCCCGTTTTAACTCAACCATCGACCTCGCATTCCTCATCTGTTGCTCCTGATCCCTCTCAACCATCCACCTCATCTCCCCCCTCTACCGTCCCCGTTCCGGCCCAAACCTCGTCCTCGTCTTCTTCTTCTGTTTTGTCCTCTCCCCGTGTCAAGGTTTATCCAGAGGATGCACCTGGAACTGGTCCATGGGTTGTTTTCTTCCGGCCCAAACCCAACGGGAAATCGCTGAACGTCATTCAGATTATGAAAGATCTGACAAAAAATTATTCCTCCGTGGTCGAAATGAGAAAGGTTAAACCGAACAAACTGCGTGTTGTCGTGGCTGATCGGAAGCAAGCTAACGAAATTGTTGTCGACAATAGATTCATCCTAGAATATCGCGCCTATGTGCCCTGCCATAACGTAGAAATTTCGGGGGTGATTACAGAAACGGGTCTGACGAGCGAATTTATAAAAAAGGGAGATGGCAGATTTAAAAAGATTCCTCGGTCGATAGTTAAAATTTTGGACTGCCAACAGTTAGGAAAAGTGTCCCAGGAAGAGGGAAAAACAAAATTCACGCCGTCCGACTCGTTTCGAGTAACTTTTGCTGGTTCCGCCCTCCCTGACTACGTTATGGTAGACAAATTGAGGCTACCACTGCGACTCTTCGTGCCAAAGCCCATGACTTGCAACAAATGCAAGTCAGTTGGTCACACAGCAGATTATTGTGCCAACAAGGAGCGCTGTGCCACTTGCGGAGAGCAACATGTGGGGAAATCCTGCAGTGCGACTGAGCATAAGTGTCCATATTGCGGAGGATCCCCACACGTGCTCTCAGCTTGTGAAACTTACAAGAGTCGCTGGGAGAAGCAGAAGCGCTCTTTAAAGGAACGCTCGAAACGTACTTTTGCGGAAATTTTAAAGGGCGCTTCTCCACTGGCTCAACAACAACAACCAATCTCAACACACAATACCTTTTCCGCGTTGCCAGTTGATGAAATGGAAGCGGACACAGCTAGCGAGGGCACACCGTTTATTTTCAAAGGGAATCCCCGGCGCAAAAATGTGACCACTCCCAAAGTTCAAGAACAAGTCCCCACGGTTATATCCTCTGTTAGCTTGCCTAAAAAATCGAGTGCAGCGGACAAGCAAAATCAGGTTCCTCCTGGCTTCCGTGGGAATATTTCATCTTCGAACGACCCAGCACTCGAGGGGACATCAAAAACCCCAACTGTCCCTATTTTTCCGCCCAGTTCAACTTCCCAATCGGGATTTATAAAGTTGTCTGACCTTTTGGATCAAATCTTCAAGTGTTTTAATGTTTCCGACTCCATCAGAACCATTGTCATCTCAATGCTTCCAGTATTAAAGATAATTTTGCAACAATTGATGCAAACATGGCCCCTCCTTGCAATGATTATCTCTCTTGATGTCTAATTCAAATAGAGAGGTCGGAGATATCACTGTTTTACAGTGGAATTGTCGTAGTCTTATCCCTAAATTGGATACATTCAAATTTTTAATTCATAACTTCAATTGTGATGTTTTTGCTCTGTCCGAAACTTGGCTTTCTTCGCGAGATGATATCTCTTTCCACGATTTTAATATTATACGCTTGGACCGTGATGATAGATACGGAGGGGTGCTTTTGGGGATCAATAAGTGCCACTCATTTTTTAGAATTGACCTTCCAACTATTGGAGGGATCGAAGCTGTTGCTTGTCATGCAAACATCAGAGGCAAAGACCTCTGTATTGTCAGCTTGTATTGGCCTCCGAGAGCTGCGGTTAGCCGCAAACAACTTGATGACATGTGCTCACTCCTTCCTGAGCCACGATTGATCTTGGGAGACTTCAACTCTCACGGAACTGCCTGGGGGGAACAGTACGACGACAATCGTTCATTGTTGATATATAACCTTTGTAACAGCTTCAATATGACCATTTTGAACACTGGGGAAACAACACGTGTACCTAAACCTCCTGCTAACCCTAGTGCTCTTGACCTCTCGCTTTGCTCGAATTCACTATCGTTAGATTGCAAGTGGAATGTAATCCAGAACCCCAACGGTAATGATCACTTGCCAATCAAAATTTCCATCACCATTGGGTCGAATTCTTCTGAATCTATAAACATGGCATATGACCTCACAAGACACATTGACTGGAAAAAATATGCGGACGCGATTGCTCTAGCCATCAATTCCAGAGATGGTTTACCTCCATTGGAGGAGTATAACTTCCTTTCTCGTTTGATATATGACAGCGCGGTTCGCGCTCAAACGAAACCCATCCCAGGTTCCACCATTCGCCGAAGGCCTCCCAATCCATGGTGGGATAGCCAATGTTCCAAGCTTTATGTAGAAAAATCGAATGCATTTAAAGCTTTTCGGAAACGTGGAACTTCTGAAAATTTTCAAATGTATTTAGCCCTTGAGAATCAGTTCAAAAATTTGATCAAAGGGAAAAAACGTGCTTATTGGCGAAATTTCGTGGGAGGTTTGTCACGAGAAACGTCAATGAAAAAATTATGGAAAGTGGCTCGAAACATGCAAAATCGCTCATCAACGAATGAAAGCGAAGAATATTCACATCGATGGATTTTTAATTTTGCACGGAAGGTTTGTCCTGATTCCGCTCCTGTGCAAAAAATTGTTCGAGACATACCACAAGATAGGTGCGATCTTGATTCCGAGTTTTCGATGGTAGAATTCTCTCTTGCTCTCCTTTCTTGTAACAATTCGGCTCCAGGATCGGATAGAATTAAGTTCAACTTGTTGAAAAACCTCCCTGGTGTGGCGAAACATCGCTTGTTGAATTTATTCAATCGGTTTCTGGAACATAATATTGTTCCAGATGATTGGAGACAAGTACGAGTTATAGCTATTCAAAAACCTGGAAAGCCCGCGTCCGACTTCAATTCGTACCGCCCAATAGCAATGCTGTCTTGTATACGGAAATTGTTAGAGAAAATGATCTTGTTTCGCCTTGAAACGAATTGTCCCACGGTTGAAACGAATGGCCTACTCTCAGATACACAATATGGGTTCCGCAGGGGCAAGGGGACGAATGATTGTCTTGCGTTGCTTTCTTCAGAAATTCAAATGGCTTACGCCGAAAAAAAAACAAATGGCTTCAGTATTCTTGGACATAAAGGGGGCCTTTGATTCAGTTTCAATAGAGGTCCTGTCAGACAAATTACACTCTCGGGGTCTGCCGCCTCTATTGAATAATATGTTATATAATTTGCTTTGTGAGAAACATTTGAATTTTTCTCATGGAGATTCGGCAGTGAGTCGGATCTCTTACATGGGCCTCCCTCAGGGCTCATGTTTAAGCCCCCTTTTGTACAACTTCTATGTGGTGTCTGTCGTAGGATCAAACGAATCCGACCTGCAAGGACCCTTACAAGATACTTTGAACAATTTTTCAACCTGGGCCATTGGGCTAGGGATCGAATTCTCCACGGAGAAAACAGAGATGGTGGTTTTTTCTAGGAAGCATAGACCAGCAAAACCAAAGCTTCAACTTTTGGGTAAACCGATCACTCATGCTATGTCATTCAAGTATCTTGGGGTCTGGTTCGACTCCAAATGTACTTGGGGGCCCATATTAGGTATCTGAGTAAAAAATGTCAACAAAGAACAAACTTTCTCCGTACAATTACCGGCACCTGGTGGGGTGCCCATCCTGAAGATCTTATAATGTTGTATCGAACAACTATTCTCTCAGTGATGGAGTATGGCAGTTTCTGTTTTCAATCAGCTGCCAAAACACACCTCATTAAACTCGAGCGAATTCAGTATCTTTGTCTCCGTATTGCGTTGGGATGAATGCCCTCAACGCATACCATGAGTCTCGAGGTTTTGGCAGGCGTACTCCCACTAAAAGATCGCTTCAATTTATTATCTCTTCGGTTCCTCATCCGGTTTAAGGTTATGAACCCATTGGTGATCGGAAATTTTGAGCAGCTTATCGAGCTAAATTTTCATTCTGGATTCATGAGCTCATATCATGAATTCATCACCATGCAGGTTGATCCTTCTTCGTATATTCCCAACCGTGTTTGTTTTTCTGACTACATCAATTCCTCTGTACATTTTGATCTGTTCATGAAGGAGAAAATCCATGAAATTCCAGATTATCTTCGATCGAGGATCGCTCCTACGATCTTCAAAGCAAAGTATGGGCGTGTCAATTGTGATAATATGTACTTTACTGATGGGTCCTCTATGAATGAGTCCATAGGATTTGAAGTGTTCAACGTATTTTTTAGCACCTCACACAGTCTTCAGTATCCTTGCTCAGTATATTTTGCTGAATTGGCAGCAATACACTGGGCGCTGGACAGCGTCGCCTCACGACCTGTTGAACACTATTACATTGTAACGGATAGTCTTAGCTCTGTCGAAGCTATCCGTTCAGTGAGGCCGGAAAAGCACTCGCCGTACTTCCTTGAGAGAATACGAGAAATTTTGAGTGCTTTATCCAGACGCTGTTATGTCATTACCTTTGTCTGGGTCCCTTCACATTGCTCAATTCTGGGTAATGAGAGGGCTGACTCATTAGCAAAGGTAGGTGCAATTGAAGGCGATATTTATCAGCGTCAAATCGCCTTCAATGAATTTTATTCTTTAGTTCGTAAAAATACCATCGCTAACTGGCAACGCAAGTGGAACGAAGATGAATTGGGCCGGTGGTTCCACTCGATTATCCCTAAGGTTAGCCTCAAACCATGGTTCAAAAGTCTGGACTTGAGTCGGGACTTTATTCGGACCTTCTCCCGACTCATGTCCAATCACTGTTCTTTAGATGCGCTGCTTTTTCGTTTCAAGCTTGCCGACAGCAATCTCTGCGTGTGTGGCCATGGTTACCACGACATCGAACACGTTGTTTGGTCGTGCGAGCTATATTTTGTCGCCAGATCGAATTTAGAAAACTCCCTTCGGGCTCGAGGAAGGCAGCCCAATGTGCCGGTGAGAGATGTGTTGGCTCGGTTAGACCTTGATTACATGTCCCAAATATATTTTTTCCTTAAAGATATCGATCTTCGAGTGTGATTGTTCTTACATCCTTTCCCCCCCCCATTTTCTCCTCCTTTTCGTCCTTCGCGAGCTATCGGTTCCCTAACATTAGAATAAGTTAAATTGTTAATACATATTAGATGTGAGGATAGTTTAAGAATTCAGTGTGATGTGTGAGTATGAATGTGAAAGTGAGTGTGAGTGTGAGTGTGAGTGTGAACATGGTTACAATCTCCTTACATCCCATCCTTTTCCTAAAGAAAATGTGTCACCCTTCTAAACTCGAGTCGACCGCGAGTAATCGGTTTCCTATTTCATTAACCGTAGAATTAAGAAAACATGTTAATAGTAAAAGTATAGTTGAGAGTTTGGCTTCTTTAAACCTATGTAACTGAGCCTGTACAAATAAACGAATTATATATAAAAAAAAAAGTTCAATAAGTTTACATTTAAAAACGAATTGTTCGGAATTTGAGACAAAACATTGGATATTTCAAGAGATAGATAAAAACTTTGTTCTACAAAGATGATTAGAATAATTGGGACTCTAATATTATCAAACTATGTTCACCTCTATCTATAAAGTTAAGGAAGTTAGATTTTTTATCTCATCGAATATTTTGGTCACGCTATTTTTGACAACATAAATATGAGTACTTTATCATATGTAACAACTTTCTCGAAGACAATTGTTGTCTAAAGAATAACTGCCGAGCTCAAGATGCTAATTTCCAATTAAGTGCGTTTCCTGAACCATTGTGGAATATTGAGATTCAGAAGTAAAAAGGTTTACAAAAAGGGGTATGAAATTTACATACGATACGCTGGGAAATAATTGGTGAGCAATTTAATTAGTTCCGTTTTATTCATGAAAAACACATTTATTCGAATAATTAAATGAACTAGTACATTATTCAAAGTATTGACCATAGCTAGCCATTACTTGTTTCCTATCATTCTGGGTGGAACAAAGTAGGATTCCGTCGCGAAAGGAAGCGTTCATCTTTTGAATCCAACCATGCATCGATCGAAACAAACGGTAGTCAGAATGGGCAAAGTCTGAGTGGGAAAACCAGAATATCCTATCCGCAATTTAGATTTTATCTCCGAATAGCATCATGAGGCCGAGCGTTGTCATGATTGAATATCATCGACTCGTGTCTGTTCGCATAATCTGGATGTTTTTCGGCAATAACTCACTTTAGTCCTCCTATAATCGCGCATATGGTCTCACAGACCGAGAATCAATAAGTTTGTTTTGAGGGGGCCGAATAAAATGACTATTGAAACTGAATGAAATTGAAGAAAAAATATTTTCTGGAGTTTTTTTTTTCATTGTATTATGTTTGAATAAATACCAACAACGCCTAAAAACACACAATAGAAATATTAGAGAGACACACACAGTCTTGTGATACAGTGCGCGTTTGTACGAGTTATGATTTTGCGTGCGAGTACAGGTGTCTTAAACGGATCAATTGTTGCCTGTAGAAGTGTCCCTCGATCGTTTAATCGGTGGATGATCGTTTCCAATTCTTAGGAACATAATTCTCTAGCAGTTTCAACGCAATAAAAATTCAACTTGTGCAAAAACTCAAAGACTTCTAAACAATATTTGGTAGACAATTGTCGACATGATTCAGCAAAACTCAGCTATCGCTGTCAACTATTTATAGCACCTTGAGCCATCTTGTGGAACTCAATATTTTGGCCCTAAATTGTTGTTTACTTAGGAAAGCTGGAACTTAACTCAAATGCTTTTGTAACATTGAAATGTTTTTTTTTTGTGTACGATGATAAACTAATTTGTCAATATCTGTTTCAATAACTGGTCTAATTGATTTGTCAGTCACTGCAACAAATAATAATATACATGAAATTGTTAACAATTTTTTTAAAACATCTATTACAAGATACAATTCCAAAATAATTAGAGTGCGCACTTGTTCACGACTACCACTGTTCGATGAAGCTGAGGCTCAAGCTTACCTTCAAATAGTAAAGTGAAGAGCAAAGACCATCTCTCTCATGTTGTTCAAAAATTGGAACATAATACAGTTAGATAAACAGATGTACATTATTTGATACACGTGTTTATTTCCACACAATACACATCTATTGAAAACGTCAACATTGTTTGGTAAAACTTCTATCGGCGCGTGCAGAATGGATCGATAGTTCTACCCAATATGGAAGAGAATGAACCGAACTCGTTTGTACTCGGCCGTTTCCATTCATGAATGAACGGACAGTGGTCAATCATGCATTCCACATTAACAAACAACAGCCAGCCCAAATGAATCCTACACCGATTGTGTAACGGATGGATTTTGCAATAGCAATCGCCCGGTCAGAATCGGACCAAGATTGGAACGGTGATAAAATGTCGTACCGTAAACGCTCGGAGCCCAAACAATGGTCATTCCGTCGTCTATCATGATCGATTTGCCTTCAGTGCCGAAGCAACGTTTTCCTGCTTGGGTTTGTGTGAAGGCGACCTCGGCTCGTTTCGATTCTCTCCTCTATTGTGACAGGAGGCAGTGAAACCTATTGATGGCTCGCCTGTCTATTGATAATCTGCTCGATTCATTGCCATTACCGTTGGCTATTGGGCGCTTGGGTTGGCTTTTGTCTGTCGGTGCGAGGGTTCGGGCCTTTTAAGCATTTCGCATATAAAAATTTCCATTTCGGATTCCAGATCAATCCACAAGGAGATAAACACATCCTGCTGCCCAAAACGGATGCTTTTCTCGATGGTGTAAGCCGTGTTCTTTCCGAAAATCCTATTCTTAGATTGTGATTGATTGTGAATCCGGAAAGATGCTCGCAGGTAACAATCTGTTAGGGTTAAATTGCTGGTTTTCGGTTCAACTGTGTACACATATTCAACAGAACACGTCACGTCGGTAAAAGAGAAAAGGGGTTAAACTCTTTACTGCCGTTGTTATTTTATTTACACAGAACCTCTTTCGACCGGTGGCGTGACTCCGGCGGAGAGTTTAATGATTATCCTTTTATTGGGAGGATTGTTTACGGGGAAGTATTTTTATTGGGTCAGCCTTGAGATGAGCTTATGTGTTTTGTTTTTCTCTTTCTCCAATAATAGACGAAATTTCAATGTTCCATCCTATCAATTTTTCAAGAAACCTGCCCACAAATACCACCACTCATAAGTTGGACGGCGTGAGCCTCCGTACCTTGCGTGTCACTCATCTTGACGGACAGTTTGGTCAACCCCAACCATTAATTCACTTTTCTTTGGTTTTAGCTTTTCGCTCTTGGAGCAGAAAGGTCATCTGGGAGGTCCCCGGCACCGATCACCACGACGACGATGATGATGATGATGAAGATGATGATAAAAATAATGACAACGGCGACTACCTCTTTTCAGTCTGGTGGCTCGTAAAGATAATGAGAATCGGTGTTTCGCTGTCCGTATCTTGTCCGGCAGGAGAACACGATACGAGCAATCACATTGTTACGAGATTATCTCCTGCGCACGCCGCCCGTTGGGAATGGAAGATGTGTTTTATTTGTTTTCATCTTCTCTCGTCGTTTGTTTCATTAAGAGCTCTCTGGCTTTGGAACCTCGACAAATGAATTGGCAGATGCAGCAGCAGTGATTTCGCAGCACAAATTTGTCGAAAAGTTATTTTTTCTCTCCTTCCTCTACCGTTTTTGTTGCCACCTTCGTACATGCGAGAAGGTTGAATTGCTGACATGTTTGCACATTTTCCGGGCATCCGGCCTTTTGTCTGTCGATCAGATGGCTTGATCCTTTGCAAAATTTGGCTTTTGGCTTTGAGCTGCATCTCAACAAGAACTCTTTGAACTGTCCTAACAACTAACAACTAGTATTCTCTGGTCTTCATAGGAATTTCGATTTTAATGGATCAATGTTAAAAAGTCGTTTGCTGTGACCGTTGTCCTTGGCTGTAGTTTGGGGAAGTTGCTGCGTACCTAAACATATCAATTGGCTCGTGTCATTCGATTTTTAACAATGATTTGGGCATGAGGGTCGAAATGAAATTAGTATCCAAGATACTTAATTTTGCTAAGGGTTTGTCCACGTGTTTAAAAAACGGAAGATCAAGGAAATAATATTAGGTGTACCGGTAAGTTTCTTCGGTTTTACAACAGATGGCGTAACTTGATTATTATTCCAGCGAATCATATTTCCAGACATTCGTTGGAAAGCTATTGTCATTGGGCGTCTTTGCAGTATGTGTCAAAAAGTTGAAGCGTAAACAACATAGTTTTATACCACTTCGAATATGTCGAATTTCGTACCAACGAGAGTGTTTTTGCGAGGATTGTTATTTAATTACTTCAAAAAAGCTGCGGAAAGTCATCACATTTTGGTGGAAGTTTATGGTGACCATGCTGACTGAGCGGACGTGTCAGACGTGGTTTGCACGGTTTAAAAGTGCTAATTTTGACTGAGAAGACGTTACGGACCGCCAAAAATGTTTGAAGATGAAATATTGGAGGCATTACTCGATCAACATCCGTCACAAACGCAACAAGAACTCGCAGATACATTCGGAGTAGCTCAGCAAACTATATCCGATCGTTTAAAAGCAATGAGAATGATCCGAAAGATAGGGCATTGGGTGCCGTATGAATTGAAGCCACGAGACGTCGAACGCCGTTTTTTCACGTGCGAACAACTACTCAAACGGCATAAAAGAAAGGGTTTTTTGCATCGAATCGTTACTTGCGATGGAAAGTGGGTCCACTACGACAATCCTAAACGTCGGGCATCGTATGGATACCCCGAGCGGAATATTCACGGCCAGAAGGTTATGCTGTCTATTTGGTGGGACCAGCTGGAAGTGGTGTACTATGAGCTGAAACCATTACGGAAGACCTCTATCGACGACAATTGATGCGTTTTATCCGTGCACTGAAGGAAAAACGGCCACAATACGAGCAAAGACACGATAAAGTTATTTTGCGGCACGACAATGCTCGGCCGCATGTCGCGAAACTGGTCAAAACATACTTGATAACGCTGAAATGGGAGGTCCTATCCCACCCGCCGTATTCTCAAGACATTGCTCCGTTTGATTACTACATTTTTCGATCGATGCAACATGGTCTGATTGACTAGCACTTCTCAAATTTTGATTAAGTCAAAATTGGGATCGATTCGTGGTTAGCCGACAAACCGGCCTATTATTTCCGCAAAGGGATCCGTGAATTGCCAGAAAGATGGAAAAAAGTAGTGACTAGCGATGGACAATACTTTGAATATTAAATTTGTAACCTTTTTTGCAGAATAAAGCATTAATTTCCGAAAAAAAAACACCAAGAAACTTACCGGTACTATTAGAATAATGTCTATATTCAATTTTAAGTTTATTTCCTGTTCCATATTATGATACTCAATTGATAGAAACAAAAGAATAAATTCAAAGAAAATGAATGATATGTTCAAAAGATCTGTACCTTTTTCTCTTGCAGCTGGCACTAATATCTAGTGATTCTAGTGTTTCTGTACATGGTGGCCTTGTCCACTGTGTAATAAGACCTATTACAAGAAAGGCAGGTTCATTTTCAATCTCGATTTCCGATTTACTTTCCTTAACTGTGTTCCTGTTAAGTCGCAGTATCTCAACTGGTGGTTGTCGTGAACGCAATACAAAACCTTTTTCGTGTTCGGAGAAATTTCAGAGAACACGGCTTACTCCATATTTCAGCTAAGAGGTTACCAGCGTATTGCAAATAATGTCCAAATCCTTATCACCCACTCTGCTTGTAGTGACTTCCGAAGTGATCGTGAGGCGATTCAATCCAGACTCAGTGGAACCTTGCTTATTTCGAGGCAACGGAATATTGCTTTATTTAGGGGCCTTCAAAATTAAATGTATTTATACTCAAGTACGCTTCGAAGAGATCATAGGGCATCAAATTAACTGGCCGCTTCCCAGCCCTCGATCGATTTTCAAAAATTTCCTTGAATTTTTTTTGTAGAATCAATAAACTTTATAGAAAAAAAACCTGTAAGGGGTTGTATCTAAGATACGACCGCATTTTAACGTAGAACTACGCAATTATATTATGCAATCCACTTGTTTACCACTTCGAATATTATTGTAGAATGCATCGAAACTTTTGAAGTAACTTTTTAGTTTTTTTTTTTATTGTTACTACTTCAGTAGTAAGAATTTTCATTTGAAATTCATTTTAGAAGGGCCCTTGTGGAAAAAATGGGTGAGTTATATCTATGATATAACGGCAGGGTTGACGTGGGACTACCGTTGTCTTAGTAAGTATTTTTATTGTATTGAATAAATTATCGATTGAATGAAACAATTTTCGGATTCAATTGAATTCAACACATTTGATTTGTAAGTAATAAGTTCGAACAGTTACCATGTAAGATCAGTTCATGCATTGTTATAGATCATGTTCTTCGTTACGAGTAAATTTGATGAACGTTCTTTTACGTATGATATGATGCCTAGGACTACCAAAATATTTGAACGGAAGAATTGTCAAACGATCATTGTATTTTACATTACATTTCCCTCTGAAATTATTGCACATCTCATGTCTACGTAGTTCTCGAACCGCGAAAGTTCATTCAGCTCTAGTATCTGAAATGACGATTTTCCCAGGTTTCTCAGTTCAGGGAAAACACAGCTCGTTGGGAACAAAAATACCCCCGACTTGCATGTATATTTGCAAAGCGGATTTCCACAGGTACGTCGATTCTGAAGTCTGTGTTGGGGAAACCGTAAATCGGGCCAATCAAAACTTGGCAGCTAGAGCGTTTAGAAAACGCATGACCTTTTACAGTTATTCAATTGTTCATCTCATGAAAAATAACATTTTATTAATTGTGATAGACGCGTAGAAATATTTCCTATCAATTGATGCAAACATCTTTTCGATCTATTCAGAAATGGTCGAGTTATAAGCATTCGAAATACGGGTAGAATTAGAACAAATGTATGGGAAGTTCTTCCAGTTTTCATGAACTTAAACCGGTTAGAGATTAACAAATTGTATAGTTCTCTAAGATTTGTTTGTATAGCATATCAAACAAATCTTAGAGAAGTTCCGATTCCGATTCGAAATCATGAGAATTCGTTCACAGTGAAAATAGTTATTAACGTCAACTTTATTTCATAAAAACGTGACCTGTTTGGCGTCGTGCACAAATTACGTAACGCGAGTAGTGGGGAGCGGGGTCGAGGTTTCGTTACTTAATGTGACACAGGGGGGAGGGTGGAAGCCGTGATCGTTACGTAGCAAAATTCCATTTTTATTCCTGGATAAATTCACGCGCTTCTAACTTCGATTCTGAGACCGAAAAAGATGTGTTTCTGGAGCCAAGATGATAAAGCACGTGTTGTAATGGGCAGTAAGCAGGCACCGCTTAAGGGGGTATTCTAGTGTAAAGGCACGAATTTCGGACGTTGTTTCGAGCTCCGAAAAAATAAAACAAAGAATATTTTTACTATCTATTATATCATTATTTGTTTATCTACTTGTGACAATGAAACAAAAATTGAACGGAAAAAATATTCATAATAAGAATAGTTAAAAGCTGATGAAGTGAGGGGGTTAAAAAAAGTTGTGCCATGGCGTACACGATTCCAGCCCTTCTGGTTATCTGAAACAAAAAAAAACAAAAAAATCGAACAGATTCAGTTAAGATTCACATGCTTTTGACAAAATGGCGGCCTTTTGAAGAAAAAAATGCTGTTTTCAACGTTTTTTCTCTTGTTTCCCGATTTTTTAAAAATAATAAAATTTAAAAAATATTATTTCTTATTGGTACACGCGATAGAGAAACGCGTACAGATTGTGTTCGTATAAATACGACATAAATCGGTTCAGTAGAACTTCAGATATCGTGTACGGCAGTTTGAAAAAACTAGTTTCGAGAAAAACGCGTTTGAAGGTAATTGTTTACGGCCGTACCAGGTTAGAAACCGCATCAATAAAATGGCTATAACTCGATAAATAATGGGATTTTCGAAAACGTTATTAAAAAATTGTGTGATCTTTTTCAAATTTCTAGACTAGAATATTGCCTTAATGTATCTCGAATATCGCGTTAACACCTTCGTCGCCCTGTCACCCAGATACGGGTGACACTTTCCTCGTTCAAATTGAATAGGTTTTTTAAAAGGGATTTGGTAGAATAGGCACCTAAGTGTAACTTTAGGATATGTAGAAAAATAATAGAATTATAACCAAACCATTATAATGTTTATACTACACTTTTTATTAGTATTTAGTAGGGATGATTTGTACTGCAGCTTTTTGCGAAACCCATATAACATATGACTTTGGAATGTGTAAAATAAATAAAATATTCCTAGATCATGTAAAAGTTGTTTACAAACTAAGTTTGATTTTCATTTAATAATTTATCCGCAAGTTGGGCTCCGCAAGAAACTCAAAAAAAATAAAAATTAAATAAAGCTAAGGCACCTCGATCATGCTGAAGTAGTTATATGCAGTGTTCCAATAACTTTACAGTTTGTTCAGGATCGGACTGTTCTTCGAACGCATTTTCTCATGGGCTCGATTTTCAATGTGTGTGCAAGCTGCCTGAATTCGAGATTATTCGGTGCCAAAGAATAATCAAGCCAGAAGCCATAATTAATATGGATGGAGGACCAGACGAGAACCTTCGTTTCAAAAAGGTCATAGATATGTTTGATCTATCAATAGAATCTTGATGCAATATTAGTTGCTACCAATTCCCCAACATGCAGTGCATTCAACTGAATTGAAAGTCGGATTGCCCCACTTTCCCGGTAGGTTAAATATTTCTTCGTGATCATAAGAGATATCACTTGGATGAAAAACTCAAAACAAAGTACCTGGAATTGGAAACAAAACATTTTTAGTGTGCAGGGGAATCGTTAGCTGATTTGTGGAATAACCCTAGCGATCGATGGATATTCTGTCAAAGCAGAGTATATTAAGTCCGCAAACTCCCAAATCGACGAAGCAGAATTAGTACGATATTGAGCCTAGTGGTTTGCTCGTCACGTAAAGACGTTTTGCAAGTAGTGAAATGTAACGACAGGAGCTGCTGCATTGAACGAAGGAGTAGTTGCTTTTGTGTAAATCAGCATTAATTTATACTAGTCCATGTTTTTCTCAGCTAAACGCCAGATGGTTTTAAAGCACCAATTTGTGTACAGATTTGCGTTACGTAACATAAGGGAGAGGGTTCGTTCGGTTCGTCATGCGTTACTTTTTGTTACATATGGGGAGGAGAGGGTCTAAAAACCTCATTTTTAGCGTTACGTAATTTGTGCACGACGCCTTCCTGATTTGGCACCCTTCCTGAAAGACGTAGTTCTACGTCAAAAATATAACGTTGTTAAGGAGGAAACTCATTCTGGAAAGTCAATAAAAAAATCTGCATTTTCGGGAGGATTATACCTTCAGATAATATGCTTATTTTTATTCACATGGCTGCCATTTTTCGAAATTCATTTTCAAGATGACTAGAATCTAGTGGATCGATCTGGCCACTAGAAGATGATAAACATCGTCTTCAAATATACCTTAACCAATCATCAAAATGTCTCTACACCCATTTTCAACCGAAAAGATACGAAAATCCATTAGTTTTTGACTTTCCAAAGTAGGGCCTCTCCTTAACTTATAATAAAAAAAGGAAGGGGTTGACAAAAAATTGAATTTATTATCAGAAGTTCAAATATCTGAAAACACCACTCTTCGATAAAAATACATTTTTGTGAGGCAGCCGTTTTGTGCATAAAATCATATTGCAATATGATGGCGGAGAATAATTTTTTTTATCCATTTTTATTTATCTATTTGTTTTTTGTTTTTTTTAAAGCGAATTCATGGAAATGCTTGAAGAAACCGAATTGCAAACTTTATCGGAAGAAGATAATGGTCAAACTTAACAACTTGTAGAACAATTGAATGTATTCCAATTAACCGTTTTTCATCGTTTAAAAGCCATTGGGAAAAAAAACCCTGAATGTTGGAAGATGAAATTTACATTGATTACATTACATTAGTCAACATAATAAATCCTCCCAAACTGTTCTGCGACTCGTTCTTTGACGCCAAACTGTGCCTTCTACTTCCGCTACAATGTTATTCGAAGCATCTACAAAAACCAGATTAGTTTCTAATTTCATATCTGTAGAGATTTTTCCTGAATCCTTGTGGAATGATTGATCCTGCCAAAAGAGATAACCCCGTCGCTTACAGTTTATCAGTTATTTTCAGAAAAGTTTTAGTGAAGAAGTTTAACGATATGAAAGAAATATGAGTATTCGACCTGATAGCACAGTTGAACTCTGATAAATGCGAATAATCAGAGCGGAAAGTATGAAAATTTTGAAAACGAAAAAATTAATTGAACTTGAATATCGATGTGTAATGCATTTTTTAAAATGTTATCAAAATTCCGCATTATATATAGTCCCTTTTCCCTCATCGTGGACAAGCGTGGACATTCTCGGTACCCCCTAAACCCCCTAAAGTTGTCTGTCGTGGTATGTGGACAGTCCCAGAGGAGCTGTTGTCCGCGACGACAGAGGGTCCCAGAGGGTCAATACTGGAAAATAATGGGTTTAGGGTTACGGCGCGAAAACCAACGATCATCCCAAATGGAAGCTGCTGAATTGGAACAGACCACTCAAAAGAAAAAGCTTGACTAGTAGAACACAGTTATTTATGAAAACAAAATGGCGCCATATATTTAGACGTAGAACTACGTCTTTCATTAAGGGTGGCAAATCAGAAAACTGACATATGTCGGTGGGAACAAAAGTTTCCCCAACTTGCATGTATTTGTAATGCCAATTTCCACAGGCACCTTGGTTTTGATGATGTGTTGGGAAAACTGTAGATCGGGCCAATCCGCGTTGACGGCATTGAGCTTCGTATTACGAAATGGGGGAGTAGGCAGGGTAATATGGGTTTGCAGAAGAAATGAACACACTTTTAAAATTAAAATTATGAATGAAAATTACTTTTTCCAAATCAATTTAGTACTTTATGTAAATGAAAATCACTTTTGATTGCAAGTAGTGAAAAAATATCATACAAAAATTGTGTCTAAAGATAATGTTATATTATAATGGTAAGTTTTGGTGAGAATATCTGAAAAGGCAAATAACGCAAAGAAAAAAATCATACAAATTTTAACCAATTAAAACTGCCTTAGAACCGACTAATCTGATAGAGAATAGTTGGCCTCATACAAACTAATGTCGTATCTAGATGTCGACACCATTCCACCGTCAACGCGAATCAAAACGAGGCAGTTAGGGCGTTTAGATAGCGTTTGACGTTTTACATTTTACAGCAATTTCTTATCCCAGGAATAATAACATTTTATTCATAGATGATAGATACGTGGAATTTTTCGTCAAAGAAATTTCCTCCGACTTGCACTGTGATCACGCGTATTCTAGAGCTTGCCACTTAGAATGCATTCAAGGCGTGTTATTTGGCATAGAAATCTCAACTAAGTGTACTAATAAAAATGACGCAAGTAATACTTCTTTGAGACGGCGAAGTTCCTCTAGGAACGTTAGTGCCATTGAAGAAGAAGAAGAAGATACGTGGAAATATTTCCTATCAATTGATGCAAACATGTTTCCGATCTATCAAGAAATACTCGAGTTATAAGCATTCCAAATCTTTCTTTTTTTTCCTGCATGCTCTGTGTTCAAATTTCTGGTTAAACTTCAATAAATCAGGATTCTATACTTGGCATGTTGCTCTTAGTATTGATATGAGAATATATTAACAATACGAAGGAAGAACGTTCTAAAAAACACTGTTTCGCTATTGAAAGGTTATTCGGTGAGAAATCTTGAATGGCACTAACGTTCCCAGGATCTTCTGTCGTCTCAACGTAGGTTCTAACATGCGTTATTAATTAATACCTAGTTGAGATGTATCATGCCATAAAACAAGATTCAAATATGTTCTGAGAGGCAAGCTCTAGAAATTTATTTTACGAAAAAATCTCTCAGTCAGAACGGGAATCGAACCGAATTTCAGTCTTCGAAAACCACTGAGGCACTTTTGCTATTCAACTCGTTTTAGGAGCCAACAACGCAAACATAAGAAAGAATTAAATAGCAATTAAAATCCTTGTCACTTTCAGTTGATTTGAATTTTATTTCCAAAATGGTTTCTGTTTCAATGAAAGATAGACACAGTTTTCGCATAAGAACAGTTCATTCAACAGTCCTCCGTGCTGCTTTCCACTCTAAACTCCACAATAATCCCATTTCAGCAAACTTCGCAACTACTTTGAATATTTGTTAATGATTCCGTCCGCAAGCGTTTGCCCCGACTGGGTAAATATACGATAACAATGCCGAGGGACCCGCCACGGCGGAGATCATTTTTCATTTCATTTACGCTAAGTGATGTAGCGAAGGATGCGTCTGCGGATGGATGGGGATTTGAACGTTGCCCGGATAGACACAGATGGTCAAACGAAGTTGTCGGAAAAAATTGGCGCGCTCGCACCGCGTTTGGAAAGGGAAAAAAATCTTCGCCCCGTTTTATGGAACAGACACAGCGTTGCTCATTAACTTTTCCGGCCGAATTAGAGGGATATTATTCCATTATTTGCATATCTTTGGCATACTCGGCAAAACGATTGCCGGGAGCGCGAACTTCCGCACAATCCCTCCAGCTCATTTATTTGATTGATGGTGATGACCGCCATGAGAGGCAATGCTAGTTTGACGGAAGGGATGCTGACCAAAGCTTTCGAGGTTGGTTATTGTGAAACTTCCTGAAATTTTGAAATTTCAGTGAATGAGGAGCAACTTCATCAGCGGTGACATCTGTTGGAATAATGAAGTTTTCATTCTCGGACTGACCGTTTGTTAATGACTTGAAAGCTGAAATCTGTCCAGCTGTGAACGTGAAAAATGGGACTGTGAAACCCTTCGTCCGAAAGGCGGTTCGGTTAAGTAGCAGCTGAAAACTGCCCCCGCACCAACGCTGGAGGTCACTTCCCATCCCACAAGTGGATGGCAAACACAATTCAGGGTGAAAGAAATGAAAATAGCTTGTGTTGGTTGAAATAGTTTCTTTTTTGTTTCCCTCCGTTTTCCGTGGTTGTTTGTAAACCACAAACGGAAAGTGCAAGTATTTTTGTTTCTTCTGTAAACGATTCCGAAACGGATGAATAGCAACATCTAAGAAGCAATTTCGGTCCGGTCGGCCAGCGGGGAAATCCCCTGCTGTGTGTTTGATTCGGGTCGTTTCAGGTAGTGTGGACCTCGTTAACAACTCGGGCCAAAGGCCCAGGCGAAGTAGTAAACAAATATTTGCCTGGGGAAGGCGCAAGCACTCCAAATTTTTGGTTATTATGGGATGAAATATGCATTCTCATTTCGGCTGCCGTTAGAATCACGTCCATCGGTGTTGTGCAACTCGGCTCAGGTGTCAGAGGAATGCAGGATGTTTATCGGCAGACGGGCATTCCTGGGGAGTTTATGAAAGTGGAGATGATGATGGGGTAATTACTAGAAATCGGTTAGACCAGCGGGAATCTTTGCATTGGGTTTTGTTTTCGATTGATCTTAAAACTGTGAAATTGGAAATGGATGAGGTTTTCGCAGTATAAGCATTAACATATGCTGCGTTGTTAATTTTGAACGACTTCATTTTTTATAAAATAAATTGTTGCTGTTCTTTATCGTTCCACTCAGTTGTGAGTTACAGGGTGTTAACAATGGAAGTCAACAAAATGAAAATTCGGTACATTTTACACTTTTTATTTTATAAATTAATTTATAATGAGCGACGGAACTGCGGATGAATTACTTTCGACTTTCTACGACAAGTTGAATCAAGTATTAACTGAACACGTACCTCGGAGCCTCCGTTATTGGCAAACCATGGTGGACTCCTGAGCTGCGACATTTACGACTCTGCGAGAACACGGAGATCATCTACCCGCGTTCCATTCAATGTGAAATACGGGGAATCTGATGCAAGCTCGAATGTAGAAGCAGCGGAACTCTTCGCTACATTTTTTGAGAGTGTGTTCAGCAAAGTGTCGCCCGTTTGTCGTCGCAATTGCTTTGCTCACATACCATCATATGACATCACATTTCCAGTTCTTCAGTTCTCCTCTGAAAATGTGAAAAAAGAATTTCAGGAACTTGACACCAAGAAAGCATCGAGTGCAGATGGAATATCTCCCTTGCTTCTCAAAAACTGCTCTTCCAGCTTGGCGGGGCCCATCGCTCTTATATTCAACCGCTCTCTGCGCGACCGATCATTTCCGGCTGCATGGAAACGTGCCTGTATTGTTCCGATCCATAAATCCGGAAACTGCGTTTATGTCAGCAATTATCGTGGAATATCAATACTGAGTTGTTTGAGCAAGGTCTTCGAAAAGTTAGTACACAAGGTGTTGTACAACGTGTCATCTTTGATCATCTCCGATAGCCAGCATGGCTTCATGAAACATCGGAGTACCACGACTAACCTCATGTGTTACGTCACCGCTCTATCTCGTGAAATAGAGCCCAGGCGACAAGTAGATTCGGTGTACATTGATTTCTCGAAGGCATTCGACACTGTTCCGCATATTACTGTTGTAATGAAGCACTTGGGCTTTCCCGATTGGTTTATGGAGTGGTTATGGTCGTACTTGACGGATCGTTCCGCGTACGTAATGGTTAATTATACAAAATCTAGACCATTCAGTATCACGTCTGGCGTACCTCAGGGTAGCGTCCTTGGCCCTCTGATCTTCAACCTCTTTGTCAATGACCTGTCTTCACTGCTCTCTTCTTCTAAGCTTTCTTTTGCCGACGATCTGAAATTTTATCGGTGCATCACCTCGCCCCTGGATCATGTCGCCTTGCAAGAAGATATAAACACAGTGCTGACATGGTGTGGCGATAACGGTATGCAGGTCAATAGTAAGAAGTCATATCCTTCGGTCACCGTTACAACGTTGCTTATCACGAATATTTTATGGACGCGGACTCACTTGACCGGGTCAAATCTATCTGTGATTTAGGAGTGACCATTGACGCCCAACTCAGGTTCAACGAACACGTAGGAATCACGACCGCTAAAGCTTTTGCTACTCTTGGATTTATCCGCCGGCACGCCTCCGATTTCACCGATATACACACTTTGAAGTCGATCTACTGTTCTTTGGTGCGCAGTATACTGGAGTATGCTGCTACTGTCTGGTGCCCATACTACACATCGCACATAATCAGTATGGAACGCATACAGAGGAAGTTCATACGGTTTGCACTACGTCAACTTCCATGGAATGATCCTATCGATCTTCCTCCATATCCCGACCGTTGCCAACTGATCGACTTGGAGACCTTATCCAGCAGGAGGGTCAATATGCAGCGCTTATTCGTCTTCGACTTGCTACGAGGCAATATTGACTGTTCTGAACTTCTGGAACAAATCTCGTTCTATGTTCCACCTCAACGTTTCCGGAGTTCGTCTTTGTTGGCACTTCCCCGTCATAGAACCAACTACGGCTACAACAATCCGTTCGACTCGTGTATTCGTGCGTTTAATAAAATCAGTGACGAATTTGATCTGAATATGTCCAAAAGCACATTTAAAATTAAGATAAAGAATATTGTATAGATTACTAACCACTATTCAGTCTGTACGTCTAGGACGAAGACGGTAATAAAATAAATGGCTGAAAGTCGAAAATGCAAGCCAAATCGCTGAAATTGTGAATGGTGTTTATGGTGCCGATACTGTAACAGCTAAATACGATCAATTTTTTTAAAATTTTGTTTTAGTGCAATACACTAAATTAAGATCTCTACTGTCAACAACTGGACCGTATGAAGCCTGCGATTGACCAGAAACGTCCAGAATTGATCAACAGAAACATGCTTGAAACCAGTGATTTTTTTATCCAATAAGGCACTAATTAAGTTTAAATTTACAATAAGGCGTCAAACGGACAATCCTAAAGCTACTTAAATCTAACGAATGTTAATATTTATATTCTCCAAAAAGGTAATAATTTTCCTGCTTCTAGTATAATCTAACCCAAATTAAAATGATTCTATATCAAGTAGCTTAATCTAGGAGTTTGGTTTAGATACGACTATAAACGATAATCTGAATTCAGAACTTTAACGCAGTTGGCACCCGAGAAAACATTCGTCAGGTCTACTACTTTATCCGGATCGGGTGGGAATAGTACAATTATATCAAAAGAGAATGTAGTTAAACTACATATATTTTTCTTTGGGTGTAGTGATTTATGTAATTTATTGACCCAAAAACTTTTTTTAATAACTCAAAAACTGTTTTGAAAGAACACTATTGAAATCACAGAAATCTATGAATATATGAGTACACCCAAACTAGCGTTCGCTGAAAACATTTCATCTTTGGCAGAAATGATGCCATTCCGTGTGCTGGAGGGTCAAATGCGCGAATAATGAGCTGTTTTAATAGCTTAAAAATGGTTTGAATGCAAAAGTTACTTTACACGAACACGCTATCCATATAGCTGCCAGTGCTGTTATATAGAAGCGTGATAATATTACACCTCACCATAAAATGAAGGCGGAAAGTGTTTTCAAAGAGGATAAAGCAGAACATGAACGAGAATATATCTTTCTCTGTCTGGGCCGTGTATTTTGCAAACTATACGAAAAGCTTTCATATGCTTTCATTGAAATATGTCACCTGTTTCGCTCGCTCACATTGGCTCTAGTACATATTATAAAAATGATATACATGTATTGGGAAGTAGAACAGTTTCTGTTACTTTTCAGCTCATTTAATGTAATAAATAGGGCGCTTGCAGCGTGCATATGTATTAGCGATCTGTTGGGCAGGCAAAAAAGATCGCTGCATAGGCTCAATAATTTAAAAATAATTTAACAACATGTAAGTGTCTTGAATGATTATTTGAGTTACAAAAATAGTGTCAATCCAGCTAGAAGTTCGATGGAAATGTTTATATACAGTCATTCCATGTCAAACCGATATAATGGTTCTCAGATTTTCGTGAGAAGTGGTAGTTTTGTTCTTTATCGCAAAACATTAGACCCGTATTTTTTTATCATTAGGGTGATCACTTTCATTTAAGGGTTGCCCAAAAAAATCATTTTTCCCATTTTTCCAAAAATGCCTTTTTTTCAAATTCATAATTTTTGAACTAGGGCGAATCACCGAAAATTGCACAACGAGAATGATTTGCTAGTCCCAAGCGTCATTCTGTGTGTTCTTTGTGCAATTTCGTTGGTTCAGGTCAATCACGGAGAGCAACTACGAATTGTACAGTCTACCCAAGCTCAAGCTCAAATTCATAATTTTTTAACTAGGGGAGAGGGAGGCAAGCTGGCGACGTTAAGCTTTGGCGAGCCCTGGATCTTGGAATTGTTTTTTTTTTTTAATGTTGATGCTGATTCATATAGTCTGAAGTGTTTTCTATCATATTGTCCACCAAAAAGCTTTGCGCAAAAAGCGTCGAATTCGCCATCTTGCCTCCACGTGGAATGCCTGGAGGCAAGTTGGCGAATATGGTTTGGTCACCTAAAATTCAACAAAATGTGATAACAAGCCGCTGATGTATTTTCTGGCTTTCTCAAAGATAGCTTATGAGCCTTCATAAACATTTCAGCCCATGTCCGTCCAGCGCATGTTCCTTTGAAAGGGTGCGCTATGCCATTTTTAACCGCAAACGAATAAGCAATTCTTCGAAGCTGGACCTGAATGTGGCTTTAAAGCGGTCTTTATTGGACGACGTATCCTGAAATTGATACAGATTTAATATTTCTTGCATAAATAACATGGAAACGCAAATGCTGAATTGAAAATCTAACCTCCATGTCTGGATATTTTGGTTGATAGCGTCTCAAAGTTGGTTCTGGCACACCGAACTGAAGCACCCAGAACAGACAAACCTTCTTCTATAGCTTTCATAACATTCTCCAAACTGGTGTCCGACTAATATTGGTCTCTTTTTCGCTTATAGGCTCTAACCATCTGCAATAAAAAAACCAAAAATTAATATAATGTTGCAGTTAGCCAACTTGCCCCCAAGCGACTTTTCAATATAAAAAAAATTAGCTAAAAAAATTACAATAGAGTACCTTTATCATGTATAAAATTATTTTGAAATTTTAACTTTTCTCATAAAGTGGATAATAAATTTTGAAAAAAACGGAGAAAAAATAACAAAATCACGATTTTTCTTATTTTTATTTTTCACTTTTTTTGTGATAACGTTTTCGGCAGAGTTGCCGAGTACAAAGGTTGGCCCAGTTATGATGCATTTTCAGTAAAAAGTAGGTGGCGCTACCTTCATTACAACGGGTCAAATTACCGATTCGTCATCTTGCCTCCCTCGCCAACTTGCCTCCCTCTCCCCTACTGTACCAATTCGGATGATCTACGTATCAAATTAAATAGGTGACCATTTCCATTTTAGGGTGGTCCGAAAAATTATTTTTTTTAACATTTTTTCCAAAAATTACTTTACTCATAACTTTTGAACTACTTCACCGATTCAGATGATCGGCATATCAAACTAAAGTCTCTTTTCGAAAAATATTATACTTGCAGAAGTTTTGGATTTTTGTCTTTTTTTCCAAAATATATATTTTAATAAAGGCTCATATGGCGTCAGTCAGACAGGGCCGGGAGTTCAATATTTCGACAGTGTTTGCCTTACAACTATGTTAGTAATATGTAACCGATTACTGGATTTTGGCCTTGTAATTATTGATTGCATTTTTTTATAGTTTACATTACAATTTTTTTCTATTTTTTCTTGAAAGCTGAGATTTTTTTAAATAACATATCCAAAATTTAGAGATGCATTACCTTCTGTTATTGTGTTTTTTAGAAATTAACCGATGGGCCGAAATATCATTTTTCCCTTTTTTTCCAAAACTATTTTTTTTTAATTCATAGCTTTTGAACTACTGTACCGATTCGGATGATCTGCATATCAAATTAAATAGGTGACCATTTCCATTTTAGGTTGGTCCGAAAGATATTTTTTTTCTCATTTTTCCAAAAATGACTTTTTTTAAATTCATAACTTATAAACTACCGGGCCGATTCAGATGATCGATAAACCAATTTGAAGCCACATGATATACCACATATGCATAACATTTGGATTCTAGTCGCATAGATGTTGTCCAGCCGCATAGGAATATTGAACGATAACTAAAAACATGTTAACGTTGCAAAATCATTTGAAAACGAAAAAAAAACACTCAGAAGTTGTACAGCGAGGTTCAGACTAAGTACCAAGCCTACTTATACTCAAGAACGACGGAACGTACGCAATGATGACTTCCGGACATGTTTCAGGCCGAATGTTCCATCAGGCAACGGCGCGGGGAAATATTCAAAGTTCTAGTTTGTTGTTGCTGATAAATATGTCAAAAATGACTTCCTCAACCGAATCGGGATAATTTTATGGATATTTTTTGCTGAAAGTGCAATAAGAGTTTTTATTTTGAGCACACAATTTACTGATTTTATCAAATCCATCTCTGATATCTTGCACACAAAATGTGTCGGATTTTTCGTCTGAACAAATATTCAAAAAATGCTTCGATTTGATGAGTCACTGGTTCACTATTTCCGCAGAGATCGAAAATCATTTGCAAAGACGAGCCACACTACACTTTTAATTCCCGGTGTATTTTGTCTCCTAACTGTTATTCCTACCATAAGAAGCAAATTATATTTTGTCCCAAAAACGCAATAACAAACATCATTAGCAATCAGTTGGCAAAGCTCTGGTACGAAAATATGATAAATACACAAATGCTCAGCGCGAGTCGTTTGAACGATTTGCCACACAAACTCCGCTCGAAACACCGCTTCATCAATACGCGGCCTAGAAGTTTACCCTCCTTTTCTACTAAATTTAATCAAAACACCCCCATATTTTCCTTTAATTTGATTTCCTCTTCTCTCATCCGACGCAGGCTCGTGTTTTCCGCCCGACTGCACTGCCAAGTCTTTTTCCAGTTTTTGCAATCATCATGCCGGTTTTCCTGGGGTTATTCTTGCGGGTTAGCCTCACTCCACGGGGCCACAGGCAGCGAATACCTTTGCGATGTGTATTATACCCTATCAAAGTGGGAATTTACAGACGGCCAGACGGAGAAAAGAGGGCGAACGGGAAACGGCTCACCCCTGCTGCCGTGGTGTTTTTTTTGCCTCTCTTGCCGCCCTCTCCCTCGACAGCAAGGTAACGACGAGCAGATTTGAATGATGAAGTGAGATTTATCTTCCACCGTTTCAACCATTTCCGACGCTGCAATTTTCTCTCCGGTTTCTCATCGCATCGGTGGGGTGGTTTTTGACGCTGTGTGTTTTCCCTTCCCTGTCCGAATCAATCGGATTCGATTCGAGCGGAAATGCTGCTCGCTTTGGGGAGTCTATAGCGATTTGGATCTTTAAAGTGCCTTACCATCGAAATTTGTCACTTAATTTCAACGCTATCGGAAGCATCTTAAATGGAATTAACATTCTTCTAAACTATCCTCGATACCGGCAGCAAACGGAGCGGCAAACAAGTCGACTTGAATTCAATTTTACGATAATCTACACAATCTAATAAACCGTCTATCGGATGCTGCCGTCGGATCGTCGTTGGGCACTTTTCACAGCTAATTAGTTCGGCCAACTTCCAACCGGGCAGAAGCTCGATCCACGTTTACCCTCGTATCCCCTCGATCATCAGCTCTCCTGGAGTCCACCTTTCTCAGTCGGGACTAGAGCAGCGCCAAAAATGAAGGCAACGCACTGAGGCGAGCGAGAAAATTATACTAATTAGCATCTTTTCCGCCGCTGCTGCTGCTTCGGATCAAATTTGGTCGAGCCCGGGTTCCCGGACGCTGGACCGGAATTTATTTCATCAAATTTTAATTTATTTGATTCCTGCTAACCGATAGAGCGGCAGAAGGAAAAGTTTTCGAGACCGTCGCAAGCGGCAGGAATTATGGCTTTATACGGCTTTCTGTCGGGTTCGGTGGTTTGCTGGTTCCTTGCGTTGGATGCAGTCGGAAGCGGAGATGCTAGATTTTTTGTGTAAATCGTCTTCTTTTCACTGGCACTAATGTACCTAGAGAATGGATTACTCGCGTCATTCTATCGGTACTTGGTTAAGATTCCTAACCCAAATGATACGCCATGACTAAACCGTGAGTTGCAAGTTCCAGAATACGTGTGTATGTACCAGTGCATGCCTAACTCAATTTCGAGAACGAAGAATTCAACGGCCTGAACAAGAATCGAACGATACTCGCGGCATCATATTTGTGACATTGATATTTGGCCACGGAGTTACATCAAAACATTATTTCTCGATCAAAGAACGAAACCATATTATTACTTTGATATGGAATATCTCTAAATACGAACACTAGGGTGGCGATGAAAATGGTCATTTCGCATTTCAAAAAGTTACCCCATAAAAAATGTTCACCACCACTAGTGTCATCTTGAATAAAAAAAATTGTCAAAAATCGGCACTCTGGGACTTGTTTTTTTTTTTGGGATACAAAACGAAAAGTATGGTTTTGGGTGCCAAAACAAATAGTTATCTCGAAATGTTGATTTGCACGCTAATATACCCTATGCAAAATATTAGCTCAATCGGACTTCATTTACTGGTGTCACAAACGTTGAAATTTGAGATAACTATTTTTATTGGCACCCAAAATCATACTTTTCGTTTCGTATTCCAAAAAATATAAGAGGCTGTGTTCAAGATACGACCGCATTGTTGACGTAGAACTACGATGTTATTTTATATAAGTCGCATATTCATAACTTCGGCTATTATTTTATAATATTGTGAAATTTTAGAAATAACTGTTTAGTGATTAGTGATATGATCGCCATGAAATGGTTTTTTTAATCGTAAAATCAGGTGAAGATAATTGATTGATGATTCATTATTGCCCCCGCAGAACAATACACTAGCTGATCGTATGTCGCAATTTGTTTCATATCAATGCATTGAAAATTTACCGAGAACGCTATTCACTATTTCACTATTGACTCTGCTACAGTCGATTATATACATGTTGCACCAGCACCATTATTCTACCTCTCATAACTACAACAATATAGCTTTGGCACCGCATGGAAACAAAAACAATGACAATACTTGCATGTATCAAATATCATGCTACATGTTATTTAGTATTGTCTCAGTGGAATCGCACCTCTAGACATCGTTCGTACAACGTAAACCAAGCGCCAAACAAGCGTTCGCCATAGCATGCATACAGCGCCATATATTAGGCTGCCAAAAAAGTCTTGCGGTATTTCCGCGAGGTGTCGTTGAAGGCGCGTAGTTCTAGTTGTATTCATTGTATCGAGTCATACTATAGCTTGTTGGAAAGGTATGTTCGCGTAGCTATAATATAGTCCTTGACATTGTTTTGTTTGGTTAAGTCATTCGTGAGTTATAGTGTCGCAAATATGGAGCAAAATAAAGAGAAAATCCGACATATTTTACAGTACTACTATGACAAAGGCAAAAATGCATCTCAAGCTGCCATTAAAATTTGTGCAGTTTATGGACCCGATACAGTTTCCAATTCCCCCGCACAACGATGGTTTCAACGTTTTCGTTCTGGTGTAGAGGTCGTCGAAGATGCGCCACGCTCCGGAAGGCCTGTCATCGAAAATTGCGACAAAATCGCTGAATTAGCCGAGAAAGACCGGCATAGTAGCAGCCGTAGCATCGGCCAAGAGCTGGGGATAAGTCGTCAAACCGTTATTAACCATTTGAAGAAGCTTGGATTCACAAAGAAGCTCGATGTATGGGTGCCACACACGTTGACGCAAAAAACATCTTTGACCGTATCGACGCATGTGAATCGCTGCTGAATCGCAACAAAATCGACCCGTTTCTGAAGCGGATGGTGACTGGCGATGAAAAGTGGGTCACTTACAACAACGTGAAGCGCAAACGGTCGTGGTCGAAGCCCGCTGAAGCGGCTCAGACGGTGGCCAAGCCCTCATTAACGGCCAGGAAGGTTCTGCTGTGTGTTTGGTGGGATTGTCAAGGAATAATCTATTATGAGCTGTTTCCCTATGGCCAAACGCTCAATTCGGACCTGTACTGCCAACAACTGGACCGCTTGAAGGTAGCACTCATGAAGAAGAGGCCATCTTTGATAAACAGAGGCCGCATTGTCTTCCATCAGGACAACGCCAGACCACACACTTCTTTGGTGACGCGCCAGAAGCTCCGGGAGCTCGGATGGGAGGCTCTTTTGCATCCGCCGTATAGTCTGGACCTTGCACCAAGTGACTACCACCTGTTTTTGTCCATGGCGAACGAGCTAGGTAGTCAGAAGTTAGCCACAAAAGAGGCCTTTGAAAATTGGCTATCCGAGTTTTTTGCCAATAAGGAAGCGAGCTTCTATAACAGGGGTATTATGAAGTTGGCATCTCGTTGGGAACAAGTCATCGAACAAAACGGCGCATATTTGACTTAAAACAGATGAATGTAACTAATTTTATGAACAAATGAAAATTAAAAAAAAATACCGCAGGACTTTTTTGACAGCCTAATATTTGGTGGCTTAAAGCTACTAAAGGGTGTGTCACATCAAATTGCATCACGGATAAAACGCTGTAGAAATTCACCCAGTAGACCGATCCTTTTGAAAATTTTAGACAGTAAAATAAAAACTATTAAACAACTTTTGGCATTTTCTTTTTATTCATACTTCGAGCCCAAGCCCGTATGCTCGCACCTTCCTCTTTACCCCGTCCATAAGGTTCTGTACAACGTCAGGTTGTAGTTTTTTTTTTGAACAGAAATCCATTTTCTCTTGAAGTCCGCCTCCGATTTGACAACTTTTGGGTTCTTCCGGAGGGCCTGCTTCATAATCGCCCAATATTTCTCTATTGGGCGAAGCTCCGGCGCGTTGGGCGGGTTCATTTCCTTTGGCACGAAGGTGACCCCGTTGGCTTCCTACCACTCCAACACGTCCTTTGAATAGTGGCACGAAGCGAGATCCGGCCAGGAGATGGTCGGGCCCTCGTGCTGCTTCAATAGTGGTAGTAAGCGCTTCTGTAGGCACTCCTTAAGGTAAACCTGCCCGTTTACCGTGCCGGTCATCACAAGAGCAGATCGCTTGCCACACCATGTACTTTTTGGCAAACTTGGATAGTTTCTGCTTGCAAATCTTCTCCGGAACGCTGAATTTGTCCTCTGCGGAGAAGAACAACAGGCCCGGCAGCTGACGAAAGTCCGCTTTGACGTAGGTTTCGTCGTCCATTACCAGGCAATGCGGCTTCGTCAGCATTTCGGTGTACAGCTTCCGGGCTCGCGTCTTCCCCACCATGTTTTGCCTTTCGTCGCGGTTAGGAGCCTTCTGAACCTTGTATGTACGCAGGCCCTCCCGCTGCTTGGTCCGCTGGACGAATGAACTTGACAAATTCAGCTTATTGGCGACATCCCGGACCGAACTTCTCGGATCACGTCTAAACTGCTTAACTACGAGCTTGTGATCTTTTTCACTGACGGAGCATCCATTTTTGCCGTTCTTCACCTTCCGGTCGATGGTTAGGTTCTCGAAGTATCGTTTTAGTACTCTGCTGACCGTGGATTGGACGATTCCCAGCATCTTACCGATGTCCCGATGTGACAACTCCGGATTCTCGAAATGAGTGCGCAGGATTAATTCACGACGCTCTTTTTCGTTCGACGACATTTTTCCAAATTTACGAAAAATTGACAGTGAAGCATGGCCAACGTGATCTATACACTCTTATCTGATTATAAGCGAAAGCTGAAGATATAATTCCTAAAAATTAAATTTCTACAGCGTTTTTTCCGTGATGCAATTTGATGTGCCATACCCTTTAGAATAAACACTTCTCATCATTTAGCACTATTCTCAAAAGAAACGCTTCTGTTAATATTATATTACTGGCCTCGAAAAAAATTGCATTACTTTCTCATGCTCAAGACAAGCGCAGCTGTCATCCTTTGTGGAGAGAGTTTTGCTACTGACATGCGAAACCAAATCAAAGACAACATTCCAGAACATATATTTTCTTGATGAGCCAATGATAGCCAGCTTGACAATTCCGCACACAATTGCGCAACTCAAAACCTCAATGCAATGGCGTCAGTATGATGCAATGATTGCAATGCCAGAGACATCAGCGAGTGAGTGATTTGGTCGCGTCCACAGCTCAATCCGAAACGAAGTCATTTGATGACGCAAAACAAGGAACAACAAGCGATGTTCATTGATTCGATAACAGAACGAGACTGAAAGTGTGCCTATTCTATTCTTTGTTTTTGAGAGGCTTTAAACTTTGCAGTTCATTCGCCTCTGAGGTGTGCCTCAGGGAGATCCACTGTTTATACTCTAGACAAACATTCCCCTTCGTTCTCCTTCTTTTCCTTTGATCGCGGAGACGTTTAATCTTCAGATTGCCCCTTCGTTACTCGTCGATAAGTTGCTCGTTATTGACAACTCTGTTCGGGAAAGCACACAAATGGGCAGAACAAATGTATGGGAAAATGGAAACGCTTATAGTTTTCATGAATTTTAACCACTTACACACCGGGAATTGTAATGTATAGGGAATTTCCGATTCGTTTGGTGTGTAAATCGCCTAAATCCCTTCGCGTCAAAAATAGCTATTACCGTTGATTTCATAAAAACGTGACCTGTTTTCTAATTTGTCACCCTTAATGAAAGACGTAGTTCAACGTCAAAAAACTAAGTCCCAGAGTGCCGATTTTTGACAAAAAAAAACTTTTCGAGATGACAGTAGACCTCGACGTTTCATGCCATTTTATGACATTTGGCATCAAAATTTTGTTTTTCGAAAACCTCGATTTCCTTCACTCCTCCCTTGGGTGATTTTTAGATTTGCAAAAAACTCAAACTTTGACCGCGTTGCGCCACTCTCCCTTAAGTCCGATTGAGCTGAAATTTGGCATAGGGTGTTTTTCGTGGTGGGGAACGTTTTGTAAAGGGTAACTTTTTGAAATTTTAGGGTCGATTTTTTTCCCCATACATTCATTGGCACCTCATTCTCAATGATAGCGCTTGTGGAAAACAGGAAAAATTACTTTTCGAACTGGTGAAATATCTTCATGGTGGAAGATAGATGGAAAGGCGTGCTTCAGTTAAAAATTGTACGTCAGAAATCAGCTCTTTCGCGAAATAGCTTTGATAGTATGAAATGTTGTTGGCCACAAATGAATGTTTTTAATTGCGCTTTACGAAAAAAAAATCAGAATTTGTTTCTTTCATATTTCCATCTCTGCATCATCCCTTGACTCCTTTTTCAACAATTAGTTATAAAATAAATTATTTTTACTCGATTGAGCTAAATTGGTATCAATTGGGAGGGGTTGAGTGGTTTCGATCAAATCGACCCCGTTGTTCAGTATCACCGAAGTGTCCAAACCTAGCCAAAACTTCCCCTTTTTTAGGGCGTTCTTCCTTATAAACCTTGGAATTCGTAATCTGATTTGTAACTGTATTTCCAAATCCATGGTTGTTCTTAGAAAATTTATCAACAAAAATTCAAAGTTATATCTTCAGGGGTCGTTGCCTGATGAAGAATTGCAATTAATTATTCTACTATTTACAGCAAGGGTACCAATTACTCGCAAAGGAAAAACAAAGGGTATAAGGATATATATATATATATATATATATATATATATATATATATATATATATATATATATATATATATATATATATATATATATATATATATGTATATATAAATCGATAGCTTTAAGGAAAACACATATTTAGGACATATAATCAAGCTCAAACCGAGCCAATACATCTCTCACCGGCACATTGGGTTGTTTTTCTCGGGCCCGAAGGGAGGTGTATCTGGCGACCAGATACACCTCGCACGACCAAACAACGTGTTCGATGTCGTGATAACCTTGGCCACAAACGCAGAGATTGCTGCTAGCAAGATTGAAACGGAAGAGTAGTGCTTCTAACGAACAATGATTGGACATGATCGAGAGAAGTGATTGATGAATGATTTCGAAACAGGCTGCATTTAATTCGTGAAGCTGTTGACTTTTATACCGTTTGTTGGTACAGGATAGTGTTTTTCCAGTCCCATTAGGATCATCTAGGGGTGCTATTTATGTCGGTATATCATATTTATTGAACTACTAGCTGACCCGGCGAATTTCGTCCCGCCCAAAATTAATTTTTTGATATAAATTCTTTCGAACATACACGTTTTCTTACCAATCGAACGTTCGTAGAACTCGCTATTGATTGATCTTGTAATTGGCTCTCTACAATTTTCTTTTATTATAATTTTCTATTTGCTTCTACCAAAACTCGTCATTATAATATAAATTTATTGTCAGACCAAATTTTAGCTCATGATTCATGATCATGATTCAAGTGAACCAATTGCAAATAACATGTTTCTCCGTTACATGCATAGCTGCTTCATACAGAAAAGTAAATTTTCATTCATAATTTCTATTTTCAAAGCACGTTATTCCACCTGAGAATCTATTGCCATTTCCGCTTCACATGGATGGAACACGTAGTTTAATTCCGCAAACGTGAAATCTAACTGGGCTAACAACGATGTTATTGTAGAACACATGGGATTTGATTTTTTTAGCTTTCTCTCAAAGCTTTTGATAAACTTTAACCATAACTTAAAATTGGTCTATGAGTAGAAATGAATATAACACAATAAAGCCTGCTCAAACCGGACCATTCCTTCCACGGTTTTCCGTAAATAACAGATGGCGCTAAGTTCGCGTCATCAAACTTTCTTCCACACAGGCATCCAATAACCTCGATTCAGCTAAAGCCATGCGTGTTCCCGGCGAGCTGTAAGATTTTTTGAATAAACATAATAATAAACATGAATTATTGAAATTCTACATATTTTACATGCTTTTACATGATTGCAAGATGATAATCACGTTATTGTCATCAACCCTAATATGAAGAATGAACTTCATTGCAACATTACACGTATTCGATCCCACACCTTGTTGGATGTGTTCGGTTGAATGGCAAAAGTGAGGATTATCTTATATGCACATTTTTAATTTGGATAGTCGACAACAACGACGCTCTGAGGAAATCGATAGTGTAATGTCCACAAAAATTCCAGATACGTTTGCTGATCAACTACTCACCCGTATTCTGAAATCCGAGCGAGTCAAAATTAACCGAATCGATTGCAATATCGCATTCTGTCATCCGTTCGACTTCGACGGACTGCGCAAATGTGACAACCTTGAAACGCAATGCGATATAGACGTCATCGAGCTTCGTGTTCCATTTCCGCGAAGCACATATTGTTTCGAATTTTCGAGTGAAATAAACACGCTTTTAGTACAACAATTATAAAGGAAATGTGGGTCTGTTATGTGTTCTAGACAACAAACATGTCAGATTCGTTAATGAACAACAACGAATTAACAAAAGGAACGGTTTGTGTTTTTTTAAATTTTTATCAGTAATAATCACTTTATTCCTCGGTATTGACATACACATGAATACAAGAGTCACGAACGTTTCGCATATGTGTAAATCGTTAAAACATTTAAACACACTTACAATACATTAGTTATTTTTTAATGTTTATTTTTGTGTAGGTATTCACTACAAATGATGTTTATGGCAGAACAACGTTTGCCGGGTCAGCTAGTTATATATATTATATATTTAGTGCAATATATTTATTTATTTAGTGCAATCATCGAATGGACTAACAACGCAACGAATTTCACTAGCATTATTTTCACGTTAAAAAACGGTTATATCTCGAGAATGGTTAGTCCTAGGATAAAACGTTGATTTGGTTTTTCATGTAAAATCGCATGTAGATTCCATTTTCTACGTTACCGTTCTTAAATGGTTGCGATTTTACAAAGTATTGAAATTTTATAAATTTTCGAAAATTCATATCTCCATTTTGGTAAGCTTACCATGGCACAACTATAAGTCAAACTTTGTTGAATTGGAACGGCTTTACAATAAAAATATACAAAACAATATCGAAACAGGGTGTTTTGAGATATAAAAGTTTTTAATATTAAATTAAATTTGTGAGTTAGATTCCTTAAAAGTGTATTCTAAAGGTTTTTTTTTTTGCTAAATAGTTCTTTATTCTTTCAACAACTTTGTCAAACAACATATCTTAATCAGATATCTGAATTTTGAGTAATCATTTTTTGAAAGAAAGATCAATGATTTTGAATAGGCCCTTTTCAAAAATCAATCTTAATTTAAATCGGTCATATTATAAAGAAAATTGTGATTTTAGGTAGTTTCCAGTATAAGTACCAAGTTTCAAATGATTCGGAGAGGATCGGGTCAAATTTTGGGTGTTTTCGGCCGATTTGGCGTGGAATTGCTCTATAAGAAAGCAAAATAAGGGACACTTTGCAAATAAGCACACATCAAAGGTAAAAAAGCTGCTTTCCGTTTTACTCTCAGCAAACTCAGCATAGTTTGTAGTTTGTAGAATATGTTGGTCGCGGAAATCTACACACTAAAATGATACGATTGAAACATTCATAGTAATTTTTCAAAACATGAAAAAAAAGTTGTTAGGAGAACTTTTCTCTGCATCTTCCGATGTATGAATGACTTGTAGGTAACTGTACGGTCCATATTTTTTTCGAAATTTTAAAAACAGATTTTTTGGAAAAAATAAATATATTTCTTTTTAATGATTTTTTTGTTTAACCAACATCAAGTAGGTCTTATAGTTTTTGAGTGAGAAAGTTTTAGAATTTTTGAGTTTGTGTTTGTGCTTTTTTTCGCAAAATCTTAACTCAAAAACTATAGAGTAGTGCGGAGCAAAGGTGTGCATTGGCCATTTTGAAGTAATAGTAGCATAAAATTTCGACAACAGTGTAGTCGTTAGATACATTATTACACATATAAAATAAGATACATTTCATGAAAGTGGCAAAAAGTTATGAAAAGGTGAAAAGAGTTTTGCGATGTTTTGAACTATTTTTTTTCAGTTTTGGAGATGACGATTTACTTACCTAAAATAACCGAAAAGTTCGAAACTACACTGTCAAGGAATTCTATAGTAGATGGTAGTGCGTATTCGTTTTTGTGAAAAAGTTCAAGAGCTTTTAAAAATTCGATTAGTTCAAACATTGCTTGTGGGGCAAAGGTGCGCAGTGGCTGTGGGGTAAAATCTCGCACTAGCGTTAACATGTTTTCAACAAAATATTTAACGGGACCCACAAGAAGAAAACTGATTTGAAGAAATGCACTCCAGAAATGCTCAAATGGCCCTACAAAGGCTTCGGGAGGGAGTCTCGAAGTGTCGGATTGCGGCAGACCTCGGTATTTCTGAATCAGCTCTGAGGAAGAGGCTCATATCAGAAAGTGGTGTATGATTTGAATCTTCTTTTATTGACATTTCTACTTCTGCTGGAATGTGTCAGCGAGCACCTAGTACGGTTCAGATAGGTATTCACGAGTGAGCGGTCTGAGGATCTGGCGGACCACTGCAGGTCACTGGACAAAGTTTTCTATGGTATGACTCTCAAAGATTTGCGTCGTCTGGTGTACGATTTTTCAGAAGCCAAAAACCTCCAGCATGAATTAAACAAAGTTGCAAAACTAGCAGGAAGAGATTGGGCTTCTAGCTTCATGTGGAACCACCGTCTGTCTCTTCGAGCCCCACAACAGCGCAACGAAGCAACAGCGCTGCATGGCAAAGCGTCGGCATCCTCAGAACCGAAATCCAAGATGAGGAACAAAAATAAACAACTGCTTAAAAATAATTCAAAATGAATTTCGAATGAAAAATGTTTTTATTTTCACCATACATTCAATTCAATAACGGTTATGTTTCTTTTGTGTTTGTGTTTTCACAATGAACTTCAAAACAATATTGTTTTTTTTAACAATGAGTTTCAAATAAATCAAATGAAGGTAACTATGTATTTATAAACTTGATCTATATAAATAAAAATGATTTGGTGTCCGTTTCTCAAGAACGGAGAAACGGATTTAAACAGTCAGTATCAGGATTGATGCGTCTTAGTCTGCATCAGGTTCATACGTCAAAAAAGAAATTATATACCGCGAGTATAGATTACGTACATAAAAACAATTTCTGTGGGAACTTGAGTGTTCGAAATGATTTATATCAATATATCAATTGTGGGTGGGACGAAGTTCGCTGGGTCAGCTAGTTTGTTAATAAAAACGAATTCTGTTCCAAATGTTGGACATTTTCGGATTTCTCATATTGTCAGTCTCCTTCCTCCCAAAAATTTCCACGTGGTATGTTCGACTATAACACCCACTCTTCTCCACCCATAAAAAAAACATAGAACACCCCCTCCTGCCTACTGGACGGTGCCAACACTCTCTAGTATTGATACTTCTCCCGCTTCAGATGATAAAACATTTATTTTTGGTATAAGTTATCTCAGAAGTTCAATTCAATAAGTGGGCACCTTTGCCCCCACTATGGGATAAATGTGCGCATTCCCAACTCGGGAAATGCTTGTACTACGTTTCGAAGGTAATATATATAGTTACAATTTGGTAAGCAAACGGAATTTTATTTGCTTTTATTTCAAGAGTTATTGAACGATAACAGTTAGGTGCGTACCTTTGCCCTGCATTACTCTAAGACCTATATAATATTGGTTAACGAATAAAATGTAGGTAATAATTTATGTGCTGAATAAAAAATATCACACAATTTAGAAAGATCATTGAAATTTTTTTTTTTTGAAAATGAAAATTAATTTTTCTCTAAAAAAATTTTTTTTAAATTCTGAAAGAATTTGTTTAAATTGCCCTTACAATTACAAATAAGTTGACCATGCATCGGAAGAAGAGAGCTGCTACAGGGTTATACTTTTCTTAACAATAAATGTGTCATGTTTTTCATATAGAATCAGTTTTTATTTTGACGTAGGACTACGTCTTTCATTTCTATACCGGGGTGTAAAATCAATGTTTCGAAAACGAAAGCGTTACGCCGGAGACCGAGATTTTGAGCGTTAATAGCTCTTAAACAACTGACCGAAATGGTATTATAAAAAAAGATAATCGAAAGATAAAATGTCTACGCGTTATATACTTGTTGTGTCATTCTTCGCCGATTGCCCGAAGTAACCAGACGAAGGAAAGTCGCGTCCAAGTTCCGTTATCGGTTACCGCGTTATTGTTGTATTTTTTTTGCCGCTGAAGATTTCATTTCGCTATCTGGATAGTGAGTGAAGTGCTCTGCCTGCAAGTGGATAGAGGCTTTCATCCTCGGAAAGCCAAGCATTGGTTTTTGTTTTGTCGCTGCTTCGCCGACATTGGAGATTTCGCCGAGTCATCGTGCCAACAGTGACAGTGCGGGTAAGCTTTCACCGACGACTGTGTGTAGTGGTGTCGCAGGCACATTCCCACCACCAACGAGCTTTCAGCACGCTCCCGTTCATCTGCACTGGAGTGCGTTCATAGGTGAATAACATTAAATATACTGAGAGAAAATATTTAATAATTATAAGTTTTTTTTTGTTTTTGTGAATTATTTTATTGTGAAATATTGTTTAAAAAAATACTTAGAATATAAGTGAAAATTTAAAATGGCAGAGAGTGGGGGACCTTCGGATATGGAGGTCTCTGACTCTAGTTCCCTCCTAACGGATAAAAAAAGTCACTCAAACGTGTTCCAAATACGGAAGATACTTCTTCTGGGGACGAGTCAGCTAACCCTACCAAGCCTCCCTCCAAAAAACTAGCAAATCTCCCTTAACGATCCCACTCTACCTTCAACCTCGTCTTCTCCCTCCGTTCTTCCCGCTCCTTTTCAACCTTCGCCTTCCCACTCTCAATCCCCGTCCTCGCCTTCCCCCCCTGTTATTCCCACTCCCCGTGTAAAGGTCTATCCAGAAGATGCGCCCGGAACTGGTCCCTGGGTTGTTTTCTTCAGGCCTAAGCCAAATGGAAAGGCGTTGAGAGTCATGCAGATCGCGAAAGATCTGGCAAGGTATACCTCCGTTTCGGAAATTTCAAAGGTTAGACCAAACAAATTGCGAGTTGTCGTGAATGATCGAAAAGACGCAAACAAGATTGTTGTCGATCAGCATTTTACAATTGAGTATCGGGTCTACATTCCCTCTCACATAGTCGAAATTGAGGGTGTGATAACCGAAACGGGCTTGACGTGCGAATACATTACGAGTGAAAGTACCGGCCGTTTTAAAAAACTGCCCTCGACGACTGTTAAGATCTTGGGTTGCCGCCAGCTCGGAACAGTCTCCCATGAAGGAGAAGAAAAGAAATTTACGCCGTCCAACTCGTTTCGAGTCACCTTCGCTGGTTCAGCTCTCCCTGACTACGTGATGGTAGATAAATTGAGGTTAGCCGTGCGACTTTTTATTCCAAAGCCAATGACTTGTCTAAAGTGCAAGTCAGTTGGTCACACGGCTGCTTATTGTGCCAATAAAGAACGATGTGCCACTTGCGGAGAACAACATGAGGGGAAATCCTGCAGTGCAGCTTGTGAAACATACAAGGCTCGCAAACAAGAAGCGCTCTTTGAGGGAACGCTCTAAACGCACTTTCGCAGAAATTTTGAAGGGCGCTTCTCCACTGGCTCAAGAACAACAACCAATCAATACACACAATGTCTTCGCTACGTTGCCAGTTGACGAAATGGAAGCGGATACAGCTAACGGGGGCACGCCGTTTATTTCTCAAGGGAATCCCCGGCGCAAAAATGTGACCACTACCAAAGTTCAAGGACAAGTCCCTCCGGTAATACCCCCTGTTAGCATGCCTAAAAATCGAGTGCAGCGGACAAGCAAAATCAGGTTCCTCCTGGTTTCCGTGGTAATAGTTCACCTTCGAACAACCCAGCACTCGAGGGGACATCAAAAACCCCAACTGTCCCTGTTTTTCCGTCCAGTTCAACTTCCCAATCGGGATTTATAAAGTTGTCTGACCTTGTGGATCAAATCTTCACGTGTTTTAATATTTCCAACACCATCAGAACCATTGTCACCGCAATGCTTCCAGTACTAAAGATAATTTTGCAGCAATTGATGCAAACATGGCCCCTCCTTGCAATGATTATCTCTCTTGATGTCTAATTTAAATAGAGAGGTCGGAGATATTACTGTTTTACAGTGGAATTGTCGTAGTCTTATCCCTAAATTGGATACATTCAAATTTCTAATTCATAAACTCAATTGTGATGTTTTTGCTCTGTCCGAAACCTGGCTCTCTTCTCAAAATGATCTCTCTTTCCACGATTTTAATATAATACGCTTGGACCGCGATGACAGATACGGAGGGGTACTATTGGGGATCAATAAGTGCCACTCATTTTTTAGAATTGACCTTCCACCTATTGGAGGGATCGAAGCTGTTACTTGTCATGCAAACATCAGAGGCAAAGACCTCTGTATAGTCAGCTTGTATTGGCCTCCGAGAGCTGCGGTTAGCCGCAAGCAACTTGTTGACATGTGCTCACTCCTTCCTGAGCCACGATTAATCTTGGGAAACTTCATCTCTCACGGAACTGCCTGGGGGGAACCGTACGACGATAATCGTTCATCGTTGATATATGACCTTTGTAACAGCTTCAATATGACCGTTTTGAACACTGGGGAAACAACACGTGTACCTAAACCTCCTGCTAACCCAAGTGCTCTTGACCTCTCGCTTTGCTCGAATTCACTATCGTTAGATTGCAAGTGGAATGTAATCCAGGATCCCAACGGTAGTGACCACTTGCCAATCAAAATTTCTATCACCAATGGGTTGAATTCTTCTGAATCAATAAACATGGCATACGACCTCACAAGACACATTGACTGGAAAAAATATGCGGACACGATTGCTCTAGCCATCAATTCCAGAGATGGTTTGCCTCCATTGGAGGAGTATAACTTCATTTCTCGTTTGATCTATGACAGCGCGGTTCGCGCTCAAACGAAACCTATCCCAGGTTCCACTATTCGTCGAAGGCCTCACAATCCATGGTGGGATGGCCAGTGTTCCAAGCTTTATGGAGATAAATCGAATGCATTTAAAGCTTTTCGGAAACGTGGAACCATTGAGAATTTTCAAACGTATTTGAACCTTGAAAATCAATTTAAAAACTTCAAAGGGAAAAAACGTGCTTATTGGCGAAATTTCGTAGGAGGTTTATCACGAGAAACGTCAATGAAAAAATTATGGAAAGAGGCTCGAAACATGAGAAATCGCTCTTCATCCAATGAAAGCGAGGAATATTCACATCGATGGATTTTTAATTTTGCACGAAAGGTTTGTCCCGATTCCGCTCCAGTGCAAAGAATTATTCGAGATATACCACAAGATAGGTGCGATCTTGATTCCGAGTTTTCGATGGTAGAATTCTCTCTTGCTCTCCTTTCATGTAGCAATTCTGCTCCGGGATCGGATAGAATAAAGTTCAACTTGCTGAAAAATCTCCCTGATGTGGCGAAACATCGCTTGTTGAATTTATTCAATCGGTTTCTGGAGCATAATATTGTTCCAGATGATTGGAGACAAGTACGAGTTATAGCTATTCAAAAACCCGGAAAACCCGCGTCCGACTTCAATTCGTACCGCCCAATAGCAATGCTGTCTTGTATACGGAAATTGTTGGAGAAAATGATCTTGTTTCGCCTTGATCGATGGGTTGAAACGAATGGCCTACTCTCAGATACACAATACGGGTTCCGCAGGGGCAAGGGGACGAATGATTGTCTTGCGTTGCTTTCTTCAGAAATTCAAATGGCTTACGCCGAAAAAAAACAAATGGCTTCAGTTTTCTTGGACATAAAGGGGGCCTTTGATTCTGTTTCAATAGAGGTTTTGTCAGACAAATTACAATCTCGGGGTCTGCCGCCTCTATTGAATAATATGTTATATAACTTGCTTTGTGAGATACATTTGAACTTTTCTCACGGAGATTCGGCAGTATGTCGGGTCTCTTACATGGGACTCCCCCAGGGCTCATGTTTAAGCCCCCTTTTGTACAACTTCTACGTAAGCGACATTGACAATTGCCTTACACAAAATTGCAGCCTAAGACAACTTGCAGATGATGGAGTGGTGTCTGTCGTAGGATCAAATGAATCCGACCTGCAAGGACCCTTACAAGATACTTTGAACAATTTTTCAACCTGGGCCATTGGGCTAGGGATCGAATTCTCCACGGAGAAAACAGAGATGGTGGTTTTTTCTAGGAAGCATAAACCAGCAAAACCAAAGCTTCAACTTTTGGGTAAACCGATCACTCATGCTATGTCATTCAAGTATCTTGGGGTCTGGTTCGACTCTAAATGTACTTGGGGGCCCATATTAGGTATCTGAGTAAAAAATGCCAACAAAGAATAAACTTTCTCCGTAAAATTACCGGCACATGGTGGGGAGCCCACCCCGAAGATCTTATAATGATGTATCGAACAACTATTCTCTCAGTGATGGAGTATGGCAGTTTCTGTTTTCAATCAGCTGCCAAAACACACCTCATTAAACTCGAGCGAATTCAGTATCTTTGTCTCCGTATCGCGTTGGGATGTATGCCCTCAACGCATACCATGAGTCTCGAGGTTTTGGCAGGCCTACTCCCACTAAAAGATCGCTTCAATTTATTATCTCTTCGGTTCCTCATCCGGTGTAAGGGTATGAACCCATTGGTGATCGGAAATTTTGAGCAGCTGATCGAGCTAAATTTTCATTCTGGATTCATGAGCTCATATCATGAATTTGTCTCCATGCAGGTTAATCCTTCTTCGTATATTCCCAACCGTGTTTGTTTTCCTGACTACATCAATTCCTCTGTGCATTTTGATCTGTCCATGAAGCAGGATATCCATGGAACATCAGACTATCTTCGATCGAGGATCGTTCCAACGATCTTCGATGCAAAGTATGGGGATATCAATTGTGATAATATGTACTTTACTGATGGGTCCTCTATGAATGAGTCTACAGGATTTGGAGTGTTCAACGTATTTTTTAGCACCTCACACAGTCTTCAGTATTCTTGCTCAGTGTATATTGCTGAATTGGCAGCAATACACTGGGCGCTGGACAGCGTCGCCTCACGACCTGTTGAACACTATTACATTGTAACGGATAGTCTTAGCTCTGTCGAGGCCGGAAAAGCACTCGCCGTACTTCCTTGAGAGAATACGAGAAATTTTGAGTGCTTTATCCAGACGCTGTTATGTCATTACCTTTGTCTGGGTCCCTTCACATTGCTCAATTCCGGGTAATGAGAGGGCTGACTCATTAGCAAAGGTAGGTGCAATTGAAGGCGATATTTATCAGCGTCAAATCGCCTTCAATGAATTTTATTCTTTAGTCCGCAAAAATACCATAGTTAACTGGCAACGCAAATGGAACGAAGATGAATTGGGCCGGTGGCTCCACTCAATTATCCCTAAGGTTAGCCTCAAACCATGGTTCAAAAGTCTGGACTTGAGTCGGGACTTTATTCGCACCTTCTCCCGACTCATGTCCAATCACTGTTCGTTAGATGCGCTACTCTTTCGTATTAATCTTGCCGACAACAATCTTTGTGTTTGTGGCCAAGGTTACCACGACATCGAGCACGTTGTTTGGTCGTGCGAGCTGTATCTTGTCGCCAGATCGAATTTAGTAGTCACCCTTCGGGCCCGAGGAAGGCAGCCCATGATGCCGGTGAGAGACGTGTTGGCTCGGTTAGACCTTGATTACATGTCCCAAATATATGTATTCCTTAAAGCTATCGATCTTCGTGTGTGATTGTCCTTATACCCTTAGTTTTTCCTTTTCCTTTTCCTTTGTGAGAGATCGGATCCCTTCTTAAGAATAAGATGAAATGTAAATACATATTAGATATAAGATAGGTTTAAGAATTGAGTGTAATGAGTGTGATTGAGAGTGTGAGTGTGATCATTGTCAACATATCCTCATATCCCCTCCTTTTCCTGAAGAAAATAAGTCACCCTTCTAAACTCGAGTTGACCGCGAGTAATCGGTTTCCTATATTATTAACATTAGAATTAAGGAAAAATGTATATATACTAGTAACAATACAGTAAGGAGTTCGGCTCCTTTAAACCTATGTAACTGAGCCTGTAAAAATAAACGATTTAAATATATACTTGTTACTTTTTCATCCAAAAACTTGTCTCAATTGCCTTAAAATTGCTTTCAAAACAGCCAATTGAAATCACCAATCGGTATATAAGCGAGCGCCGCTCGGAAATTCACTCAGTTATAATTGAACAGCGATTGGAGCATGTTGTCGCTGTTCTGGTGAAGCTGACTTCGTTCATCATGAAAGCGCTGATGCGCTTATTACCTGATCTGACCTGACCTGACCTGATATTGTGCCTTCAACGTAACGCTCTCGTTTTCGAAGTCCCCCAAATATTCATTTATTCATTCATTCAGAATTGATTCAGATGCAACTAAAAACAAATGATCACTGAATCAACGATAGTCCTACGTTACCCTTGCGGTTATACCACAGATATAACCCACTTCATGTTTTTTGAAAGAAAACATGTTTAAATTGTTGTTAGAAAAACAGAGCCGCAAAATTATAATATATAACTTTACTTGGTTTATTGTCTGAAATGATAACATTTTTAAATAAGCCATTTCCTAAATTAGTCGTGATCGTATTTAAAAAACTAATACCGTAAAATGGCATTGTAGCCAGTGCCGAACAAGTTGGCAAAGTTTCAGCTAAATCAATAGTATGAAATTGAAATGGTGTCGTGTTGATTAGTGGAATGCCTCCTGTATTATATCGGGCAATTATACTCTGTACATGTTTACAGCACTTCACCATACCAGTTATAGGGTAGGACAAGAATTATACTAGCTATAGGCTTGTATGACACTCAAACAGTATTATTTGGTCCTAACATCTCAAGTGATCCAGAAATCCATCACAACATAAGTGTTTCAACTCCGGTTAACCTTGCAAATACGAGAAAATAAAAATGATTTACTAACCAAGGCGCCTAGAAGTATATCCTAAGGTGGGCCAACTTGCTAAAACCACTCTTCAGTCATCTTGGAAGTCTACTGTGTTTTGTTTGTAAACAAAACACAAAACGCTAGTGCCGAAGCTCGCTCGTGATCAGTCTGTCTCTTTCACGCTACAGGAAAATAATTCCGCTTTCTTCCGTACTGTTTTCATATACCGCTCCCCTAACCAATTTAGTGACGAAACGGCCTCACCTTAGGATATACTTCTAGGCGCCTTGTTACTAACAAGCAGAGCATACATAAACCTGAGTCTTACACATATCATGAGTTACGGTCCATTAACCCTTTGCGGTCGTATTAAATTATAGCATGGGTGTCGTACTGGTCGGAATTATTTTTCCTTGAAAAAGCAGTGATAAATGCAAGATTATGAAAAATAAACATTGTTCTTATTTTTTTGTGAATTATTTATAAGTGTTAACTGAACAATGTGTTTTGATGTGGTGTTTTTATATAAAAATTATATATTATAATTCGTCTTCGTGTGAAATCTTCCGAAACTCTCTCCAAGAGTAAATCATATGAAGTATAATCAACACATAATTTTAGTTTTATTATCCGTTGAAAATGAGACACTTTTACCATTGATTTAATAAATGTGTTAATTAATGTCAGCAATGTGTAGGGGGTGCTCCCTTGGCCGAGTGGTTAGCGTCATAACTACCATGCCGGGTGTTCGGGTTCGATTCCTGTTCTGGTCGGGGGAATTTTTCGTCAAAGAAATTTCCTTCGACTTGCACTGTGATCACGCGTATTCTAGAGCTTGCCACTCAGAATGCATTCAAGGCGTGTTATTTGGCATAGAAATCTCAATCAAGTACTAATAAAAATGACGCAAGTGATACTACGTTGAGACGGCGAAGTTCCTCTGGGAACGTTAGTGCCATTGAAGAAGAAGAAGAATGTGTATCCGAAGAGATCAGCACTTTTCTTTTTGAACAAACAAAGGTTTTTTTTTACATTAGATTATTCAGATTACATAATACACTTATGCAAACAATTATTTCGCTCTTTAAAAACAACTACTTCAACATAATTTAAACCAGTAGTTACTCTTCGCTTTAGAAGAAAAAAAGATTTTGTCGCTTGATACACTTATGCGATTATTCAAATAACTTACGACACTTTTGCAAACAGTAGTTCTGATACTTATGAACAACGAAGTGTTACAATGGCTAAATTCTGCTGTTATGATGATTGTCCCACATTCCTATGCATTCGCCGCACTGTGCGTTGTCTCGTGTGGGTGACTACTTTGTTTGATACTGAGTACTGTTATCTATTACTCATAGTATCACCGTATTGATCCGTGAACTTCGTGAACAAGCTTCGTGCAGGATAAGCATGTACTGATACTTGGATGAGTAAAATACAAGATTAGCATGGTTTCTTGCTGTGGTGGCTGAGAGCAGACAAACGATCAGAACGGTAAAAAGGTATGGTGGCTGAGAGCAGTCAAGCGACCACAAAGAGTTGAAGTATAACACACTTCCCACTGACTTGAAAGCCGCCACTAAAAATCGAAAATTTAATGTATTTTAATTACAGTTTTCAAATGTCAGATGAGACACTACATGATCAGGAATGTAAATGAATGTGTTCTATCATAGTGCCAAACACCATACATTTTTACAATTTTTCTGATTTTATAATTTCTTTCTGTCTTCTTTTATTGTAGTTTATATGTAGTCAATATTAACATAAAAGCTTTCATTTTCAAATCGGTGAGTCTTCCTTTTCTTATTGTTTTTCCTTATAGTGAATCCCTCCAAAGGGTCTATGTTCCATTTTGATTTCCGTATTTTTTGTTTTCTATTAGATTATCCACTTTTTTTTTATTTCTGTTAACAAATAGGCTCTCTGTTTGAAAAACATATTTTGCTCAGCCTCCATTATCGTCTTCACATAATTCAATTCCATTTCACAAATCCGACTGTTGTGCAGTAATATTATGTGTGAAAATTTATTAATAAAATTCTGCTCCACAATGGACCAGTTCTTCTTAGGCGTGCGCAGCTCCTGGTGCCACTGGTGCAATTATGTTACTTTTGCAATTGCATTTTAAAACCATGCTCCTAGTTTGCTCCTAACGCAAACATTATCGATTACTAAATAAATGTGCATGGTTTTCATAAACTACAAGACTGTAAAAATTTTGGAAAAAAGTGATTTTATTTTTATTTTATTTATTTTTGTCGTTTTTTGACTTGGACATGAAAGTCACAGGGCGACATAAAAGTTGACTTCTATTTTTTTTTGAATGGAATTCTCATTCAATATTTGCCATGTTTGACCCATTATTGAATTGTTATAATTTCGATGGTGTAGAGAACATTTACAACATCACCAACACATCCCATCACCTCTTTGGTTTGTAAATTGTGGATCGCTCATTTCTATAAAACAGCCCAAAATTGATTGCAACAGAGGAAATAAATATCTGAATTACAGTTGAATTCCTCCCGCTAAGTTTCCGAAATTATTCTCTTAGTGTAGATTTTACTTCACTTGTGTTTGTTTTTCGAAACTTCATTATCCAAACATACCTCATACCTCAATCGCAGTGATGTCTTGCTCAAGTCGTTTCTCATCCTGAAAAGTGAAAAACACATCCCAAACGTTTGAAACTCAACAGATACCGCATCTCGTCTGTTTTCTGTTTTCATCTTCGCTTCTTCCAGCTTTGCGAAACAATCTTTTTATCTCCCCCTCAATTTAGCACGCAGAAGCACGCTGGCAGTTTGTTTCATTTGAAAACTCATTAAGAACTGTTGCATCCAACTGCTGTCTGGCGAATAGAACAGAAAAAAAATAAAGCTCCAACTTCAAGCAGAGCAGCGTAAAAACACATCAGTGAACCCGCGAAAACGCCCGGATCCTTCGAGCCCCGCGCGCGGTTTGCTCCGGAGGAAGATTCCTGGAACGCGGCGGTTGTGGATTCGTTTCCTTATCGCTCTCACTCTATCGAAGACCACCTCCCACCGCCGTTCCTTTTTTTTTTTTTGTTCGATTATGGTGCCCCCTGTCGGTGCGGCTGGTGTCAATGAATCCGGCTGCGACGAGGAAAATTTAATGCTTTCATCGAGTTTGGGGGATCGTTCTGTTTCGGGGTTCCTTTTTGTTTAATTTGCGCTTTGTATCCCGATTTGAAACCACCGAGAATAAGACATAAACAATTGGATGATTTCGTCCAGAGGATCCTGCCGCTAGAATGAGGCGCGTGCAGATCTTTTCCGGCCAGATATGGTTTGTTAATAAAGTAATTAATTGAAGCCGGCGCCAGTCTGTTGCGTTGCACGTTTTTAATTTTACGCGTGGTTTTTATTCGATTGCATTGGATATTGATGATTTTTATCGATGAATTCGTCGATTGGAAAAGGTTGTTTGCACAACGTTAGAGTACACCGATTCAGGGCGATAGGCCTTCCAACATCTGATAAACGCAAAACAAGTGACAGCTGACAAAACGGTCAGTCTTCTTTTGAGAAGGGTCTGAACAAAAATTGCTAGAAAATTTTCCAAAAAATATAACTCAGAAACGGTTGGTTCGATTGATTTGGTGTTTTCCGCAATTTGTTAGTTCATTATTGGGACTATATGGACAATATGTTTTATTTTCATTTTATTCAGACAAAAACACTTAAAACTAAAATTTTTCTATAAAAGGTGTTTCGGATTATTCTTTTAATTTTTTTTTTCATATGTTTCTGCAGACAACCAATAAATTTTGCTGCATAGTACACTAAGATGGAAAAAATGGACAAAAAAATTAAAACTTTTTGAAAAGAAGTGGACTTGAAACTGTCGATAGGATTCTTATGAATGTTTTTTAGCCCGATTTTATGAAAGTAAGAATGATTTGCAATAAAAAAGGCGTACGTATTTTGTTAATTGTTACCGTTCCGTGATTTTAAAATAAAATGTACTGAAAATCACCATGATGTTTGGATGTTTTTGTTTTTGAGTTAATTCAAATAAGAAAAAACAAAGCTTTTATACAATAACTAGCTGACCCAACAAACGTTGTTCTGCCATTTAAATTATTTCTAGAGAATATTTTGAGTGTTAAATAAAACATAACTAATGTATTTTGAGCGTGTCTGAATGTTTTAACGATCGACAAAATTATTCGAATGTGATCGATAAAAAGAACGAATGAAACGATTTCAACGGAAGTTGGTAATATGTTTCATGATGCAATGTATTTTATTAATGTAACTGATATGTTTGATCTCTCAAAAGTTAAATGTGAAGAGAAAAAATTAATAGATTTTTGTCGTAAAGTTGAAAAATGAATATATATTCATATCATTGAGCATTGAGAGTGAAGAAACTTTTGTTATTGTGGAAAAAAAAATGGCAAAATTACATGAATTGGGCTTCGAATTGCTTCCGCATCCACTTTATTCTCCAGATCTTGCCCCAGCGACTATTTTCTGTTCGCAGACCTGAATAAAATGGTCGCTGACAAGAAATTTAAGACCGATGATGGAGTGATTACCGAAACTAAGGCCTGAAAAAACTCTGAAACTTTGAAAAAACCGAAAGAGTGCTATATAAATAGGATCGAAAAGTTGAAAAAATCGCTATAATCGCTGTATAGCCCTCGAAGGCAATTATGTTGAATAATAAAATCGAATTTTGCAAAAAAAATAGTTTTACTGTGACATGAAATTCATACTGCTCTTCGATCACACCAGCGCGATGTGCATACTTTTCGGCACAGTGCTCCGTACAAGGGTAGCACTTCGGCGGAACACACTGCCATAATGAAAGAGTTAAACAGAAACCGAACGCCTTAGTTCGTGATGTAGAAGATATGAAGACTTTCGTGCAGAATACGACGACTCGCGGACTCCACACTGGAATCTAACACTGCAATAATTTGACGGACCTTTCTTCCAATTCGGATCAAGAGGAAAACGTTTCTTACTTTCGCACTTTACTTCATTTCAGAAAACTGGATAGTTTCACTATTTCACTACGATGGTTTATTTGCGACTGAACGAAGTATTGGACATTTCGTACCCTATTTATATGCCCTATATATTCTGGAATATTCGCTATAAACAATGGAGCTTTGTTTTATAGCGGGTCCGTTTCCATTCGTTCCTATTCTATGGCAATTCGATTGTTATTGTTATGATTGTAAAATGTTATTGTTTATATTGTGATGAGTGTGTGTGTGTGTGTGTGTGTGTGTGTGTTAACGAAGAGTCCGGAACGTTCACTACGGAACGGGTAAGTGCTTTTTGTTATGTATTTTGCTTAATATAATAACAATACAGCCATTCCATGCCAAACCGATATAGTGGTTCTCAGATTATCGTCAAAAGTGGTAGTTTTGTTCATTATCGCAAATTATTAGACCCGTACTTTTTAATTTTTTGTTAGGGTGACCATTTCCATTTTAGGGTGGTCCGAAAAATCCATTTTTTCACTTTTTTTGCCAAAAATGACTTTTTTCAAAAATTCATAACATTCGAACCACTGAACCAATTCAGATGTTCGACATATTTAATTAACCCCAATTAGTTGGCCTTTTTTGGAAAAATACTACGGTTGCAGAAAATTCGAATTATGTTTTCGTTATTATTGATTGTATTTGTTTTTTATAGCTTTCATGACTCGGGACCAAAGGCGCTATATTTTTTTTATATTTTTTATGGAAAGCTGAGGACTTTTCACATAACATATTTCGAAACCAGGGAGGCTTTTCTTTCGTTTTTGAGTTATAATTTTTCAAAGTTGACCGATGGTCCGAAAAATCATTTTTTTCCCATTTATTCCACTACAAAAAATCATAACTTTTGATCTACTGGACCGATTCAAATGATTAACATATCAAATTAAAGCTAGTCTTGTTTGACAGAATATTACACTTTGAATAAAAATGGATTTTGTTTTCGTAATTATTGATTATATCTGTTTTGTATAGCTTACATCATTTCGGGACCAAGGGCGCCATATTTTTATGTTTTTTCTCGAAAACTGAGGTTTTTTCACGTAATATGTCCGAATACCAGAGAGGTGTTATTTTTCGTTTTTATGTTATGATTTTTCAAAGTTAACATGTTTCAGTTTTCGTTCAATATTTCTATCCGACTAGACTGGATGTATTGGACTATAATCCAATTAATCGGCAAGTATGTTATTTTTTCAAGGCTAGCTAGTAAACTTTAATTTGATATATTGATCATCTGAATCGGTTCAGTAGTTCCAAAGAAATAAATTTTTGAAAAAAGTCATTTTTGGGAAAAAAAGGAAAAGTAAATTTTTAGACCATCGGGTAGCTTTGAAAAATCATAACGAAAAAAACGCCTTCCTGGCTTCGAGATATGTGGTGAGAAAAACCTTCAGCTTTTCATAAAAATATAAAAATATAGCGCCCTTGGTCCCGAGACCATGAAAACTATAAAAAACAAATACAATCAATAATGACAAAACTAAAACCTGAAATTTTTGCAAGCGTAGCATTTTTCCAAAAATGACTAGCTAATTAGCTTCAATTTGATATGTCGGCCGTCTGAATCGGTTCAGTAGTTCACAAGTTATAATTTTTTGAAAAATGTCATTTTTGAAAAAAGGGGGAAAATTCGATATGTCGGATCACTCTAAAATGAAAATGGGCACCCTAACAAACAAATAAAAGAACGGGTCTAATATTTTGCGATAATGAACAAAACTACCACTATTTACGAAAATCTGAGAACTACTATATTGGTTTGACATGGAATGGCTGAATATTTATATTGTTGCAGGTTTTTGTTCCTGATGAAAAAGGTATGTGGCGGTATTTATTATTTTGTATCGAATGCACTTGTTGATCCCTTTTCCAGGTGCGGATCCAGGATATGTGCTGCAAAATTCAACATTTGAAGTGTGTGTTTTTTGTGTAATTTTGTAGTTTTTGTAAATGAAATGTTTGGTAATTTGACGCGTATTCTCTTTCTTATTTTTTTTTTTTTTGAATTCGACATTTCGGACCGGAGTTTAAGATTCAGAAGTCCCCAACCCATGTCGAGAAATGGAATATGGTCGCATAAAGCCGTGCCTGGAAGTTGTACGACCAGAAGTTAACGGATTTAGATATATTGGTAGAAAGTATTCAGCTTCATCCATCACATCAGCTCTCTTCAAAAATTAATTACCTTGATATTTACTGAATGTATATTTATTTTGTTGAATTTTTATGAGAAAATGATGACAAGTTTATTCACTTAACCAAAGTTTTGGAATTGATTAATAATTTGTATGAATGGGAAAAAACGATGTGCTCCCTTGGCCGAGTGGTTAGCGTCATAACTAACATGCCGGGTGTTCGGGTTCGATTCCCGTTCTGGTCGGGGGAATTTTTCGTCAAAGAAATTTCCTCCGACTTGCACTGTGATCACGCGTATTCTAGAACTTGCCACTCAGAATGCATTCAAGGCGTGTTATTTGGCATAGAAATCTCAACTAAGTACTAATAAAAATGACGCAAGTAATACTACGTTGAGACGGCGAAGTTCCTCTAGGAACGTTAGTGCCATTGAAGAAGAAGAAGAAGAAGGGAAAAAACTACAGATATTATTTTTAAGCAAATTTGGCTGTAAGGTAACACTTCACTCTGGAAAAGGGGTCTGTTGCACAAAATAGTTAGAAAATTCATTGGTATAACTAAACTTCCCTAACTTTATTTCCGATCTTTTAGTTTCAATGAACCGGAAACCACCATCCTCGTTTCCAAAATGGGATCGGAATACGATATTCGGTGCATGTCAGAAGAAATTTCTTTGGCGAAAAATCCTCCAGCCAGAACGGGCATCGACCACTCGGCCATCGGAGAACCTATAGTCACTTCACCCAATACCCATATCGTAGGGGGTATCCATCATTGTTGGCCATTCAGAGCCATTATCAGCAAACCGAAAGTCAAAACAAGATTATAGTCGTTTCCCGCTTGTCAGCTATGTTCACCCATTACCTGTATAATCGGCGAGGTATGACATTTCCTGCCAATTGGGAGTAGATTCGCTGCAAAAAATCGAAGGTCCAGAACAACAATTTTTGAAGATGTCGAAAGAAGGTACTTCCGATTTGGCCTCTGTTTTTTTAACACTCATGAACTACTTCAACCTGTACAAAACATAGTTAAATAATTAACATATTCATTTTAATTCCGAAGTCGCCAAAAAACAAGAATTTTTCTGTGATGCTTGGTCGTTGCAATAAAGTCAGGGTCACCATCCCCTACTGTTTTAGTTTTAATTTCATTGTCAAAAAAATGTTGCAAATGGAAAATAATTTTGTACTCGTGGTTTATGATGGGAACATAAATAACATATACAAACAATATCTATTCCCAGCTTTTTTGAGGCATCTCACCCATACACTGCGTTTGACAATTATAGAACCACTCTTTTTTTTCTAAGTTTCCATAGATATGTAAGAAGTCGGTTGAATTGAAGTATATAGTGTAGGATATAATAACTATCTTCGTTTAAAAGACTGGCCATTTGAACTTCATTGTTGTGTTCAGGCGCGAAACATTAAAAAAACAGAAATTCCAGTGTTTCATAACTGTAGAACCAGATGGAAAAACTCTTACTCTTCTACAAAATTAACGTCAATTCAACATGAATTACAATAAGTTTCTAATACGTAGGTCAGCTTTAGTTCTCAATCAGTTAAAAAAAACCCATTCGGGGAGGTTTTGACCAAGCTGCGCCATGTTGTAGTGTGTATTCCGTTCTACGCAGATGATACTGCCCGTTTAAGCTCTTCAAATCGCTCATACTGCTTGTAAGCGGCATCTACTATTCGTACGATCACTTCTCATAAGAATTTTGATCTGGTAAACAAGCTGACCAGTCCAAAATCTGGAGCATCTATTCAATAAACTATGCCTTGACTTTCCGAATGTTATGAATTGGTGCCAAATTACCCAATTATCACGGTGTTTTTTATGCAAAACGGAAGTAAATGTTTCTGGAGTACTTCATTGCACTTCTGGCTGTACATTTGTGTTGATGAAAAACTATCTGAGCCAGGCCGTTTTGAAAATATTTTCCTCAAACCATCAAATTGCCGCCTGCAAAGTAACGAGTTGAAAAATTACACGACACATTCCGTGAGTCCTTCCAGTATGAAGAAATTCTATTCAAGTAGGATTTCTTTTCATCAGAGAAGTTCTCCTGAGATAGTGAAACCCATGGTATTAGTTTCCACATTAGTTTTTGGACCCGCAGCTTTGGAGATGAGACTTTTTTGGTTTGGGGTGAATCAACATGAATGAACAGTCAGAAGTGCGAAGAAGTACTTCAGAACCATTTACTGCTGTTTTTACATCAAAAACAATGTGATAATTGGGTAATTTGGCATCAATTCATTGAATCCGGAAAATCATGGCATGGTTTGATAAAACAGGGCGTCATATTCTGGACTGGTCAGCTTGTTTACCATATCAAAATCCTATCAAGATCTAATGAGGAGTGATCGTACTAATAGTAGATGAAGATTACAAGCAGCATGAGTAATTTGAAGAGCTTAAACGAGCAGTAATTAAGACTAACAATTTGATAATAACTAAATCTAACACTAGATTAATTGGACAGGATTAGGATTTGGGACTAGGATGAAGCGAGTGAGGTAGTTTGGTTTGTTTAAGAGAGAAGGAATCAAACAGAGATATGATTTCTTTTGATAAAATGGTAAAGAGAAAGCATAAGGTTGAGGTCGCGACTAGCTAAGATGTCTCTAACCGGTAAGTCAGATTGCCTTCCTAGTGCCCTGAGTGAATCCGATAGGTGAGCCCTGACAGAATGAAAGTTTCTACAGGACCAGACCACATGCTCGATGTCATGATAACCATCACCACAAACGCAAATATTACTATCAACGATCCCAATGCGATACAGATGTGCATCTAACAAGTAATGATTAGACATGAGGCGGGACATCACGCGAATGAATTCCCGACCTACATTCAATCCCTTGAACCATGCGTTTGTCGATACCTTGGGAATAATTGTATGGAACCAGCGACCCATATTATCTTCATTCCAAAAGTGTTGCTAATTGGAGAGTACATAACTACGAGGAGTAAAAAAAAATTCATGATAGGTTATTTGTCGCTCAAAAATGGTGCCTTCCAAAGCCCCGAGCTTAGCTAACGAGTCCGCTTTCTCGTTACCTGTAATGGAGCAATGGGCTGGGACCCAGGCTAATGTAATCCTATAAGATTTTTCCACTAGTCTACCCAAGAGTTGTCTTATTTTCATAAGAAAATAACATGAGGCTCTTATAGGTTTTATCGAACGGATAGCTTCAAAGTTCAAATGGCCAGTCTTTTAAATGATGATAGTTGCTATATCCTACACTATATATTTCAATTCAACCGACTTCCTACATATCTCTGGACACCTAGAAAAAATGAGTGGTTCTATAGTTGTGAAACTCAGTGTATTAACAGTATCATGTAGTTGTCAGTGAAGGTCAATGCAAGTTTTAGAATGTTTACACTCATTCGTTCGTTCACTATTTGCATTAGCGCAACCACAAATTATTCCTCACTTTTCGCTTCGAGTTGCTGTCCCCTAGTGATAGGCCATACAACATCAGACAAACGAAACACAAGTGTCAAAACTGCTGCCAACTTATACCTTCAGAAAAAAAACAAATCATCTAGCTTTTCAATTATCAGGTACACCGGTAAGTTTATTCGGTCTTACAACACATGGCGAAACTTGACTAGTATTCCAGTGAATCAAATTTCCAGACATTCGTTGGCAAACTACTGTCATTGCGCGGCTTTTTCAGTATGTGTCAAAAAGTTGAAGCCAAAAACGTTTGAAGATGAAGAATTGGAGGCTTTACTCGATCAAGATCCTTCACAAACGCAACAAGAACTTACAGATACACTTGGAGTAGCTCAGCAAACCATATCCGATCGTTTGAAAGCAATGGGAAGGATCAGAAAGATAGAACATTGGGTGCCATATGAATTGAAGCCACGAGACGTCGAACGCCATTTTTTCACATGCGAACAACTGCTCCAACGGCATAAATGAAGGGTTTTTTGCATGGAATCTTTACTGGCGATGGAAAGTGGGTCCATTACGACAATCCTAAACGTCGGGCAACGTATGGATACGTCGGCCATGCATCCACGGCCAACATCGACGGCCGCGCGGAATTTTCCAGAAGAAGGACAGAAGGTTATGCTGTCTATTTGGTGGGACCAGCTGGGTGCGGTGTACTATGAACTGCTAAAACAGAATGAAACCATTACGGAGGACCTCTGCCGATGACAATTGATGTGTTTGAACCGTGCACTGAAGGAAAAACGGCCACAATACGACACGATAAAGTTATTTTGCAGCACGACAATGCTCGGCCACATATCCCGAAACCGTTCAAAACATACTTGGAAACGCTGAAATGGGAGTTACTATCCCACCCGCCGTATTCTCCAGCCATTGCTCCGACCGATTACTAACTTTTTCGATCGATGCAACATGGCCTGGTTGACCAGCACTCCTCCAATTTTGATGAAGTCTAAAATTTTATCGATTCGTGGTTAGCCGACAAACCGGCCTATTATTTCCGCAAAGAAATCCGTGAATTGCCAGAAAGATGGGAAAAAGTTGTGACTAGCGATTAGCAATGCTTTGAATATTAAATTTGTAACCATTTTTGCAGAATAAAGCATTAATTTTGGGAAAAAACGAAGAAGCCTACCGGTACTCCTATTATAATCTATGAATAAATCAAATCCATCTATCTATTAAAATGTGTCAAGCTTTCACTTTAAATTAAAGGGTGTGTCACATCAAATCGCATCACGGAAAAAACGCTGTAGAAATTTAATTTTTAGGAATTATATCTTCAGCTTTCGCTTATAATCAGATCAGAGTGTATAGATCACGTGGGCCATGCTTCACTGTCAATTTTTCGTAAATTTATAAAAATGTCGTCGAACGAAAAAGAGCGTCGTGAATTAATGCAGCGCACTCATTTCGAGAATCCGGAGTTGTCACATCGGGACATCGGTAAGATGTTGGGAATCGTCCAATCCACGGTCAGCAGAGTACTAAAACGATACTTCGAGAACCTAACCATCGACCGGAAGGTGAAGAACGGCAAAAATGGATGCTCCGTCAGTGAAAAAGATCACAAGCGCGTAGTTAAGCAGTTTAGACGTGATCCGAGAAGTTCGGTCCGGGATGTCGCCAATAAGCTGAATTTGTCAAGTTCATTCGTCCAGCGGACCAAGCAGCGGGAGGGCCTGCGTACATACAAGGTTCAGAAGGCTCCTAACCGCGACGAAAGGCAAAACATGGTGGGGAAGACGTGAGCCCGGAAGCTGTACACCGAAAAGCTGACGAAGCCGCATTGCCTGGTAATGGATGACGAAACCTACGTCAAAGCGGACTTTCGTCAGCTGCCGGGCCTGTTGTTCTTCTCCGCAGAAGACAAATTCAGCGTTCCGGAGGAGATTCGCAAGCAGAAACTATCCAAGTTTGCCAAAAAGTACATGGTGTGGCAAGCGATCTGCTCTTGCGGAAAGCGGAGCGCCCCCTTCGTGATGTCCGGCACGGTAAACGGGCAGGTTTACCTTAAGGAGTGCCTACAGAAGCGCTTACTACCACTATTGGGCCCGACCATCTTCTGACCGGATCTCGCTTCGTGCCACTATCGAAAGGACGTGTTGGAGTGGTACGAAGCCAACGGGGTCACCTTCGTGCCTAAGAAAATGAACCCGCCCAACGCGCCGGAGCTTCGCCCAATAGAGAAATATTGGGCGATTATGAAGCAGGCCCTCCGGAAGAACCCAAAAGATGTCAAATCGGAGGCGGACTTCAAGAGAAAATGGATTTCTGTTCAAAAAAAACTACAACCTGACGTTGTACGAGCATACGGGCTTGGGCTCGAAGTATGAATAAAAAGAAAATGCCAAAAGTTGTTTAATAGTTTTTATTTTACTGTCTAAAATTTTCAAAAAGATCGGTCTACTGGGCGAATTTCTACAGCGTTTTTTTCGTGATGAAATTTGATGTGACACACCTTTTAAACACATCGATTTCGGTTATAATGTTACATTCAATTGTATAAAATTAGATATACAACTGACCCCATACTATTTCCAGATGTCTTTCCTCGCCCAACAGAAAAGTGGTTTAAATTTTGCAACATTCCTAAGCCACTGCTAACGGAAAAACTAGCACTATCTTGGAGGCAATGCCACAGACACGAAAATCCACACTCGTTCGTGTTTCTGCGGTCGAAGTTTGTGGCCAGAACTTTTAGTATCACTTTCGTGTTTGCTCGGGGAAAGTTTTGCTCCCTGATGAAGTTAAAAGCAGCGATGTATCACTTTGTGACTGCCACCCCTTCAACTGCTGCTGGGAGGCTTCATCAGAGAAGGTGTGGAAAATTCCATCATTTGGCGGTCTAATGCTTTTACCGTTTCTTACCTAAAATTGCGCCGAAAAGCTTTCCTGGAGCTTGAAGGAACCGGGGCTCGGTGTCTGAGACGGTTGCGGCAAGTTGGCGAACTATGTAAGTTAGTTATGGAGCAATTTAATTCTTCCTTTCCTCTTGAACTAACAGCATTTGGGTGCAATATCATCCTTCTGCTGCTGGCGGTTGCGGAGGTCTTCCATTCGAACGTTGAAGGCGTGAGAAGGTAAATAAAATTGAATTATCATTATTGCTTCACAAATTGCTTCAGATTGTGGAAAGCCCATCTCGTGCAGACACCTGACGGTAACGATGATGCTGCTACTGATGGAGGTGATGGGACAGTTTTGATTCATCATTGCATTCAACGAGTCTTCCCTCTTGTCATGTGGCATTCGACTTTTGACTCATAGTGATTTTTCTAACCTTGTTTTTTTCCTACTCGGATAGTAGTCACAAGTCATCGTTTAATGTGTTGTGTCTACCAAGATCTTGGCCTTTGAGCCACGCTAATGCAAAAGGTTAGAGTGAAAAATAAGTACTACTCCGGACCAATTTGACACTTTCTCGGCCCCATAATGGAGTGTAAAACATTCGGTAGTCAAACGCAACCGTGTATCGACGCCGTTCATTAACTTAATTAAACACGCTATTAAATTGATTAAACGAGTCATTCGTTCGAATCTTTTGTTGGACAAAGCGGTAAACAATTGGAAACGGGAGGCGAGAGAGGCGAAACCGAGAAAATGCTGCGCACTGAATTGAGTCAATAAATCTTCGGAAGCTGCTGCTGCATAGAATATGGATTTTCTCGCCCTCCCCCATCGACAGATTAAGGCGGATGACAGTATTGTTTGTTTGAAAAGCGACGATTTGGATGATAATGTTCCAAACAAGGGGTTAAATATTTGGATTGTGACAAATTTAGAATTTATATTACAGCTTACCGTGAGTTACGAGCGTATTAGTCGATTAATGAAATTAATTATTGAAACGAAGGGATCACATAATGGTTGAATTGAAATAAATTTCGGGAACGGTTTGATAAATCACTGAAAAATGCATCGTTTTTTTAAAGAATTGTCTCCATGCGGGCAAAATTCTTCGCAGCATCTCAACATCCTCCACCACTTTACGATCCCTATTCAATCCGTGCTCCAAACAACACGCGCAAAACACAAAACGATCCTTGTCACGCCAACCAACGAGGCGTAGAACCAGCATCTCTCTCTCTCTCTGGCGAAATATTGGTGTCGTTAGTAAAAATGAGTGGTGTTTATACATAAAATATCACAACGCATTCAAAAGCGAGCGCACGCCAATTAGTCAAGCCCAGGCCGTCAGCCGAGCTATGTTTGTTATCCACCTATGATGATGCTCCGGTTCTCTATGTGTGTGCGCGTGAGTGTGTGTCTGTCCGTACGAGCGGACCTATGTTCCGCCACACTGTCCTTCGAAAACAGACATTCCGGAGTGTTTTCTGCGTGTGGATTCCAAATCCCGCTCAAGCTCCGGCTAAGAACTGCCGATTTGCTGTTTGGTTTTGCCTGGGGGTATACGGCAAAACGGTCTTGATGCGGTTCTGTAGACATTTGAGGAGTGTTGAAATTTTATGATTAATCTTGAAATTTAATGTTAGTATTGAGCAATTCTAAATGAAATTGACAAATGAAAAAACATGAGGACTTTTTATTCGAATGAAAGTTTGTATTACGCTTGGGTTGGAGGAAATATGAGCTTCCGACAGATTTTTTGACCCAAATGTACATGTTTGATAGGCCGTATCGATTTTAGTAAAAGAAATCTTTGATAATTTATATCTCAAAAACTATGAGTCGTACCGAAATTATAGAGAGTAATAGAGTATTGATGTTAATTTGATATGTGAATCATCTGGATCGGACCAGTAGTTCAAAAGATATGATTTTTTGTGGTGGAAAAAAGGGGTAAAAATTTATTTTTCGTACCATCGGTTAACTTTGAAAAATTCAACTCAAAATTAAAAAAAATAGTGCCCTAGGTCCCAAGACCATGTAAACTATAAAAAAACAAATATAATCAATAATTATGAAAATAAAATCCAATTTAACGCTGGTATATATAAATTTTTTTATCAAAAAATACTAGCTAATTGGCATCTTTTAGATATGTCGATCATCGGAATCGGTCCAGTAGTACAAAAGTTATGATTTTTTTCAAAAAAAGGTCGGTTTACAAAAAAGTAAAAAAAAAAGATTTTTCGGAATACCCTAAAATGGAAATGAGCACCCTTCTTCTTCTTCTTAAATGGCGTTAACGTTCCCTGTGGAACTTTTGCCGTCTCAACTTAGTTGAGATTTCTTAAGCCAAATAACACGCCTTGAATGTATTCCGAGGGGCAAGCTCTAGAATATGCGTGACCACAGTGCAAGTCGAAGGAAATTTCTTTGACGAAAAAATCCCCCGGCCAAAACGGGAATCGAACCCGAACACCCGGAATGAGCACCCTAATATAAACAAGAAAAAATCTGGGTCTAATATTTTACGACAAAGAACAAAACTACCACTTTTGACTGGAATCTGAGAACCACTATATCAGTTTGGCATGGAATGGCTGTAATATATATGCCATAGCAATATAAGAGCAATATCGAGAGGGAAACAGGAAACACATTGCAAATAAGCACGCATTAAATCTTTTCGCATACTCTGCCACATACACAGCACCGACTAGAAGGGTACAGGTTCACGTTTATGCCCTCTTTTTTACTCTTAGAAAACACTATCCATGTATATTTTTAAGATCCAACTTCATGTTGAAATATGATATAATATCAGGGGTGGACAAATTTAAGGGGGGTAGGGGTTAGGAAAATGTCCACGATTGTCCACGGCCAGGAACTAAGAAGTTTAGATAATGTCCACGTGGAATCGGTAAATATTTTTTATGTAAAACATTTATGTGTATAGTCAAAAATGAATGAGATCTGTTCTGTATTTACAAGATATACAAACTATACGCCCACCCTGGGAATTCTGTATTCATCAATAAAAATACTAAGTTGCCTGAGAGTGCTACCTGTTCAAACATTCATATTTTTTCATAAATCTGAACTTCTTCCCTGAAATGTATATTCTGAAAGAAACGCACATGAACTTGGATCGAATAATTTATTCCAATCGGTAATAGAGGCCCATGGATTCCGTCAAGACAAAGACACCCAAAGACACAAAAAATGTTGGAATCTTTGTAGTATTGAAAATCGCGACTTAAGTGCGAGTTTCGATTCAGCTTCCGCTCTTGATGACAAAACTGCTTCGTTTCTATTTTTCGAAATCTCTATAGGTTTTCCGAAAATTGAAACGAACAAAAAAAATCTTACATATTTGCAGTGGCGTAGTGTACGTAGTGTAGATTTAAAGAACATATCCGATGTTTGTAAAAATGACGAGAACCCACTATCTCTCTATGGAGCTCTGAAGTTTTATAACGATTGTAATCTTCGAGCACCACAATCACGTTCTTTACGGCATACAATTCCATCGCCTTTAATTCGCGATTCAGCCGAAAAGACCATTCAACGATTACAGGTTCCCTGCTGAAAGGAAAATTGTTCATCAGATAAACAAGCTAGGCGGAAGAACTAAACTAAAAATGACTAAAAAAAATAAGGCGTGAATGCCGGAGTACTTCGTCGTTTTCATCGGAAATACAAGAGCGGTCAAAATCGTCCAAAGAAGTAGCCGAAATTTTTGAAGCAATTCAAGCTTGGCGCATGTTATTAACATCTGACAGTGACTAAAAACGTCGAAAATTAATACGACGAAGTTTCAGAAAGTGAGTTTTTGTTAGAGATACCAATATTCCGTATTTTAATGCCCCTGAAATCACGTGGACGATACCAATCATTGGACTAGTAAGATTCATAATGAAATCTTTCAAGATACGCTGCCTACAGTGTTAAAAAAACAAAAAAAAACTTGACAACAAGGGTTGATTGGAGGGATGACAACCAAAACATCCGTCTCGGGTGTCACCCGGTCACGCAACGCCACTGCGTAGGTGCACGGACCATATCTCTGGAGTGGAGATCTATTTCTTGCAATGATGTTTTTTTATTGATATCTAGTAATTTTTATAATATAATTCTATTAGGTTATATGAAATGTTCATGTTGCCAGTGATGACAATCAAATCGAGACACTTATCAAGATTAATCCTTGGTTCACGACACATGTATTAGCAAATTTGCTACAGTTCACTAAAACCACCGTTCATGAGTAGAGATGAACCAGCCTTTGGCTGAAAATCTCTTTGATAAAGAAAGAAAAAAAATGGAAGGGGTTGTATCTAGGACACGAATGCATATTTTCGACGTAGAACTACGCATTTCTATTATGCAATCCACTTGTTTACCACTTCGAAGATAATTTTGGAATGCATCAAAATTTTTGCAATAGATTATGTTCTTCGTTACAAATAAATTTGATGAACGTCCTTTTACGTTTGATATGATGACTAGGACTACCAACATTTCCCTCTGAAATTATTGCACATCTCATGTTTACGTAGTTCTCGAACCGCGAAAGTTCATTCACCTCTAGTAACTGAAATGACGATTTTTCCAGGCTTCTCAGTTTAAAAGTAAGTTTTAGGGACACATATTCCGGTCTGCACAACGACAAGCGAGTACAAAAGTACTCAACACCAAAAGATATCCCCGACTTCCATGCATTTGCAAAGCGAATTCCCCCAGGCACGTTAATTTTGAAGTGCGTGTTAGGGAAACACAGCTCGGTAGGAACAAAAATACCCCCGACTTGCATGTATATGTGCAAAGCGAATTTCCACAGGTACATCGATTTCGAAGTCTGTGTTGGGGAAACCGTAAATCGGGTCAATCAAAACTTGACAGTTAGGTCGTTTAGATAACGCTTGACATTTTCCATTTATTCAATTGTTCATCTCATGAAAAATAACATTTTATGAATTGTGATAGACGCGTAGAAATATTTCCTATCAATTGATACAAACATCTTTCCGATCTGTTAAGAAATGTTCGAGTTATAAGCATTCGAAATATAGGTAGGGTTAGCACACAAATCGGCAGAACAATTGTATGGGAAAAAAGGAAGTTCTTCCAGTTTTCATGAATTTAAACCGTTTAGAGATTAGCGAATTGTAATGTAGCATATCAAACAAATCTTAGTAAATTTCCGATTCGATTGGTATGCAAATCATGAGAATTCGTTCACAGTGAAAATAGTTATGAACGTTAACTTTATTTCATAAAAACGTGACCTGTTTTCTGATTTGGCACCCTTCCTGAAAAACGTAGTTCTACGTCAAAAACCGTTCATGAGCACCTGATGAAGCATGGGTAAATAAAGCGCTACAATGTATGGACTACCCATTAACCCATATTCTGGACCCCAATCGGATTTTTTTTTATCCCATTTATTTATTTAAGGCTCATTAGCATTTTAGCTGTAACAGAGCCGAATTTTAATCGTGTACATGTCACATGGTTATCATATCTATAATTAGCACATTACACAGTTGCCATTCGCCAGTATTCATCCTATACCATTACATATGGTACATTCACACAGTAGCCTTTTAGGCGTAAAAGTTATTCTTTCTGTTCTTTCATTATCCAGTTGGACCACCGGACAGCGGAGACAGTTGATTGATCATTGTTGAGTTATTTATAGAACAGTAGCCCGATGTGTCTGGCAGAGCAGAGCAGTTGTATGGATGAATCGATCTTATTTCGACCGTGGATCGATCTCCATCGCTGATGATTGTTGCGTGGACGTAGCTATTCTGTAACAACACAAAGATGGTCAATGAGGGTCCTGAGTTATGAACTCACGATCGATCGCTTACTAAGCGAACGCGCAACCAATGTGAGACCCCCCTACGGAGACCCCCCTACGGAGACCCCCCTCTCAATCGGATTTAACATATCGCAATCCGAACGAGATCAACTTTTACATTCTGCAATCGAAGGTTGCATCATTCGCACAACCCGATGGGATTTGACTTGATCAGATTGAAGAATGCGATATTGTGCTAATTTCAAATCTAATCGTATTCCAGAACGCATCTCAATGTGCAATTCGTTTCATGAACGCAACGAAAATACATATTTGTAGCGAATTGTGAAGGGCTAATCAATCACAATTATGTTAAATTAAAAAAAAAAAGCAGGGTTTCGCCTGAAGAAAGTCATGGTCTGGGTCTGGTGGGACTGGAAGCAAATCTGTGTTATGAGCTTTTACCAAGCCACTAATCTCGATGAATTCCAACTAGGATTGGGCGCTCTTGGATCGATGTTCAGAAGATCGATCTTTTTCTCTCTGATTTCCGATTTTTTGGGTCAATGCTTTGTATTCAAAAAAAAAACACAAAAATCGATCTTTTTTCGATTTTTCCGATCTTTTTGATTGGAGTGTTTTTTTGTAAATTTGTTTTTATTGAACATTGATTTCAATCTCATCCAAAACCACCTGACAAATTTCATAAATGTTTCAAATTTCAAGGTCGTAAATATAGGATATGGCTGTTTTGTAAGTTTGGTCATTACAAAACAAGTGATTACAAATTATATTAACACCATCAGATGGCTCGCCTTCGTCTCATCCACATCGAAGGAAACGATGTCATTCGTGGAATCTGAACAAATGAAGCGTTCACGTTTGCCTCAAAACGCGCGGTCCTTAATGTGTTAACTAGACTGGCAGTAAAAATTGTGAAGAAATTGGATGACATCGAGACTAGCTGAAGCGTTCTTTTCTAGACCTGAGACTAATACAGTAAACATTCACTAACTATGCGAAGAGAGAAAACCAGTTATCGGCATTCGTGTTTTAACTGGTCCGGCATGTTAAACTTTAAATAAAATCGAGGGAAACTTCAATAAATTGTTTGATTCGCATTGTTCATGAAATTGGATAAACAAAAAGATTCCAATGGAAGTTTCGCACTGAGTACGACAACAGGTATGAAATATAGTTTGAGGAAATTATTTTTCTGTAATTTAATCAATGTTTTTGGCATGCGAAAATAATGTCAATTTTCAAAAAAATTCAAAATTTACATTCGAATGCCCCTCACAGCAAATTTTCCATTTGAATATGGCTTTCGCTTATAATCAGATAAGAGTGTATAGATCACGTTGGCCATGCTTCACTGTCAATTTTTCGTAAATTTGAAAAAATGTCGTCGAACGAAAAAGAGCGTCGTGAATTAATTCTGTGCACTTATTTCGAGAATCCGGAGTTGTCACATCGGGACATCGTAAGATGCTGGGAATCGTCCAATTCACGGTCAGCAGAGTGCTAAAACGATACTTCGAGAACCTAACCATCGACCGGAAGGTGAAGAACGGCAAAAATGGATGCTCCGTCAGTGAAAATGATCACAAGCGCGTAGTTATGCAGTTTAGACGTGATCTGAGAAGTTCGGTCCGGGATGTCGCCAATAAGCTGAATTTGTCAAGTTCATTCGTCCAGAGGACCAAGCAGCGGGAGGGCCTGCGTACATACAAGGTTCAGAAGGCTCCTAACCGCGACGAAAGGCAAAACATGGTGGGGAAGACGCGAGCCCGGAAGCTGTACACCGAAATGCTGAGGAAGCCGCATTGCCTGGTAATGGACGACGAAACCTACGTCAAAGCGGACTTTCGTCAGCTGCCGGGCCTGTTGTTCTTCTCCGCAGAGGACAAATTAAGCGTTCCGGAGGAGATTCGCAAGCAGAAACTATCCAAGTTTGCCAAAAAGTACAAGGTGTGGCAAGCAATCTGCTCTTGCGGAAAGCGGAGCGCCCCCTTCGTGATGACCGGCACGGTAAACGGGCAGGTTTACCTTAAGGAGTGCCTACAGAAGCGCTTACTACCACTATTGAAGCAGCACGAGGGCCCGACCATCTTCTGGCCGGATCTCGCTTCGTGCCACTATTCAAAGGACGTGTTGGAGTGGTACGAAGCCAACGGGGTAACCTTCGTGCCAAAGGAAATGAACCCGCCCAACGCGCCGGAGCTTCGCCCAATAGAGAAATATTGGGCGATTATGAAGCAGGCCCTCCGGAAGAACCCAAAAGTTGTCAAATCGGAGGCGGACTTCAAGAGAAAATGGATTGCTGTTCAAAAAAAACTACAACCTGACGTTGTACAGAACCTTATGGACGGGGTAAAGAGGAAGGTGCGAGCATACGAGCTTGGGCTCGAAGTATGAATAAAAAGAAAATGCCAATAGTTGTTTAATAGTTTTTATTTTGCTGTCTAAAATTTTCAAAAGGATCGGTCTACTGGGCGAATTTCTACAGCGTTTTTTCCGTGATGCAATTTGATGTGACACACCCTTTATTCCAAGCTGACGTTCGGTCTGAAAGAAAAAGAGGCCTGCTCCCATACATATAAACATTCAAATCTCTTGAAAACAGGTACTTTTTTTGTTCATTTCACCCTTCAACACACGAAAAAAACATTTATTCTGCCGAAGATGATAAATTTTCAGCCAACGCTAATTTGGTTGGGCTGGCTCTATCATTACAAACACAGTACAAAAAGGCTCAGCCTGAACACGGAGCGAGAGAGAGAGAGAATGGGTCTTTTATTAACACAGACATAGCATCGAGGGATGCCTAGGCATGCGTAGCGGAAAAATCAAAAGAGTATTGGTGTAATGTTGAGTGTTTCAATTTTGCAATAAAAAAAATTAAAACAACTTTTCAAGTTAAACGGTTTAATGAACTAAAAGCTAGAAAATAATTAGGCAAGTAGCAGTCAGTAGTTATCACATCCCTTCCTACATTAATCTAGGACAATGATGAGACTAAAGACCATTGATGAGACCAATGATGATGAGACCATTTAACTTTGTTTGCGACGATAGGGAATTTTGTGCACTCCGAACGTGATCCACACAGCACTGCGATAGCTTACATAGTGATCACGTATCTCGGGAGAGAATAGTTTCAAAAATTCTACTTTGTTCGCTCTTTCGGTATAGCAGACAGTACAGCTAAGTGTGTGCAGCAATAGAATCAGAAAGCAGAGACTCAGAAATAAACCATCGGTAATTGTTCGTCGATAAAATATATCTGTTTGCATTATGTTCTGTGTTTCAAATTCAAATCTGTTTTTCTGTTAAGTATCCGAAAAAATCAGAACGGTTGCGCGGTTTTTTTTTATTTTAAAGTTTTAAGTATTATCTGTATGATTAGTATACTTTTGTACAATAAAACCATTCAACCTTTTTTTTTATTTATATTTCTTACCTAATTTTCTTCGGAATATTTTGATGATGTACTGTATTTTATTAGTCAAATCATTTCATTCGATACCGATATTGAGGGGATTACAAAAAAACACATACACCTTTTTGAATTTATGTTGTTCATAATGTAGTGTGTTCTCCAAGTCAAGCCACTCAGCCATTTTTACCGGCGGCCAAATCGGATTTTTCAAGATAATGGAATACACAGTATTATAATGACAGCAGAGACAAAGATTTGTTCCAAATTTCAGATCAATAAATCAAAAGGAACGGAGTCAAATTTTTATTAATGTGGGACAACCCTACATATATACAAACATACATACAAACAGGTCAAGTTGAATGAAACCGTTTAAAAAAGTGATTCAGTATTTTGTTACAGCGGCCGTCTTCGATTGGAATTTTCATAAATAGCTGTGATCTACTAGTCAATCCCTTTCATTTGATACCCATATTGATGGGGTTTTGAAAAAATATATAATCCGCCATTTTGTGGTGACAGCCATTTTGGGTTTGCATTTTCTTATAAATAACTGTATTCTACTAGACAATACCTTTCATTTGATACCCATACTGATGGGGTTTTAAGAAAATATGTAATCCGCCATCTTGAGATGGCGGCCATTTTGGATTTACATTTCTCATAAATAACTGTATTCTACTAGTCAAGCCCTTTCATTTTATACCCATACTAGCTAACCCGGCAAACTTCGTCCCGCCCATTTACTTGATTAATTCTCGAGTAATGCAGAAATTTGTGTTTTATTTGTATGGCAGCCACCCCTAAGAGAGGGGGGAGGGGTATCTAACCACCATAGAAACATTCATTGCACCCTAAAGTTTCCATATGCCTAATTTGGTTTAATTTGCTTGATTAATTCTCGGGTAATGCAAAAATTTGTGTTTCATTTGTACGGCAGCCCCCTCTAAGAGAGGGGGAAGGAGTATCTTAACACCATAGAAACATTTATTGCATCCTAAAACCTCCACATGCCAAATTTGGTTTCATTTGCTTGATTAATTCTCGAGTAATGCAGAAATTTGTGCTTCATTTGTATGGCAGCCCCCCCTTTGAGTGGGGGAAGGACTGTCTAACCATCATAGAAACATTTATTGCACCCTAAAACTTTCACATGCCAACTTTGGTTTCGTTTGCTTGGTTAATTTCCAAGTAATGCAGAAATTTGTGTTTCATTTGTATGGCAGACCCCCCTTAGAGAGGGGGGAGGGGTCTCAAAATATCACGAAAACCTTCCCCGGCCCCAAAAACCCCTACATACCAATTTTCATGTCGATCGGTTCAGTAGTTTCCGAGTCTATAAGAATCAGACAGACAGACAGACATCACTCCATTTTTATATATATAGATAGATTGATGGGGTTTGGAGAAAATAGGAAATCCGCCTTTTTGTAGCGGTCGCCATCTTGGATTTTTTAAATCTTGAAATACGAAGTTTTATGATGACTGCAGAAGTAAAGGTGTGTTCAAAATTTCAGATCAATCGGTCAACAGGAAGGGGCTCAAATGTCTATTAATGTGGTGAAGCGCCACAGACAAACATGTTACAAACATACAAACCTACAAACATACAAACATGCAAATTACAGGGCAAGCTAAATAAAACCGTTTAATAAAAATCAAAGACAGGTTATTGGTTTAATGTAAAGACAGAAACAGCCACTCATTACGGATGTTTTTTACTCAATTGAAAGATGAAATATAATACGGGGAAAAAATTCTATTGAAAGTTCTTCCACTTTGGCGCCCCAAAAGATCAGCGCCCCCGGCAGATGCCAAGTTTGCCACCCGCACACTACGCTGCTGCACAGTTGTAAACATTTATTTAATACTTTATTTTTAAATCTATTACTATCAAACTACCAAACACAAAATTGGTATACATTTAGTATTTAAAACCATTATGTGGAAATTCGAACCCGAATCCGATTAACAAATACTACTCACAGAATACACAGAACACTATCCGATTAACACGCAAACATTCCAGTCAATAGTAGAAAAAAATAAGTGCAAAAATAAGTACAAAAATACACACTTTCATCTAACTCAGAACAGAAACTGTAGTCCGTTTTGTATTCCTACATCTGACACCACAAAACAATGAATGTAAATTATTTTTTTTTTAGTATACAATGAAAAGTGAAATTATTTCGAGAACCCTACGCAAAAACGATTATGAGTGAGTTCAGACAAACCATCAACATTAATTAATATTCGCTGAATTCAACGAATTTTTCTTTGCCAATTTCATTGAAATATGATCTCCGACATATGGCTACCTCGGATGGCTCGAAGGAAATCTAATCAGGAAGTCCAATCAGTGCTAACATGGCTAATATCGTATTTCTAGGCATCAACCATCAGCGGCGTAGATCAGAGATTCTACTGGGCCCACAACAGTTGTTGAACAGCTGTTTCGTTCTGAGTGGCGTGATTGTTGAAGAACGAACCAATGATTTTACCGGTCCATAAAGCGCACTAAACAGTCATTTGACTAGAATGCAATATTTCGGCAAAAGCATGAGGATTCTCTCTACTACAAATACGTCGGTTACATCACAAAGCAACGAATGCATTTAACCAAAAATTAGCTTCATCACTAAACTTTTTTTTCGTTCAATTCACAATGAGTTTCGTGAACTAAAACATGGTTTACGCAAAAACAAATTTCCAAATTTGCGAGCGTGGTTCAGGTGTCAGTCAGTTCATGATTAAATGAACGAATTTCATGCCAAATCGACTGGTCGTTGGCAGCACCATCTCAGATTTCAGTGAAACGTTGTGGGTGTAAAGACATGGGTCATTTAAGCTGTTGTATCGTTGGCGCCTCAGGGTTGGGATTTCCGGTTTCGATAGCTTGGGTTGGGCCAATTTACAACACTGCGTTTATTCAAATTCACAAATTATTTCTCGACCATTTTTGCGCAACACAATTACTTCCTTTTAAGTAGGACTGGCTTTTATATCTCGGCATACAAAGGTCCCTTGTTCGATCATCGTCGGTAATAGTGTAGGTGATGACGATGACGGTTCATTCAGTGAGGACACTCACTCTCTGCCATACTCCGTTCTCTCCGTTCGCTGTGTAACAACCGCAGGAGCGCGTTTAGGGGTGCGTTTCTACCAAACATAAGCAATTTTGCATACTTGAAATATTCGAAAAAGAATTAGACCACTTTTTGAAAAAAGCCAAAAATGTTTTCTTAATTTTTTACATAAAACTATAACTTAAAAACTATGATACCTACAAAATTCTTGTCAAAAGATGAAATGTAGGAATTTGTTTCAATTTTCAGAAAAAAATAACAAAACTTTTTTGGAAAAAAAAGCCCTCACAATTTTCAACAATTCGTCCATACATCGAAAGAATACAAATACAAGTCGAAAGTCAAGATAGCGATATAGTGTATTCGACAAAGTATTAGATCTCATCAAAACATGAACTTTTGTCGAAGATATCAACTTTCTATCTTTCATAGTTTTTGGAATACAAGTCATTTGTGTATGAAGACTCCTTAAAAAAACCATGGTTTGCTCGTAACATGTTTGTGTGTAAATTCTCACGTTTGACATGTTTCTTAATAGGAAAAATTTAACAGAGCTTGTAAATTGCGATAATTTATACATAAAATGTTACGAATTTTACATTAATAGTATTTTTTCAAAGAAAAAAAAAAGAAAAAAGTTGTTGTTCGAAAAACTTTTTCTATGTTTTTCCATCTTCCGATCTTGTCATCAGTGACTTGTTGGAAACTCTCAGGTCTTTTTATATCTATTTTTTTTCTCAAAATTTAAAAAACACATGTTTTCGAGAAAAATGCATTTTAATTTTCAAATTTTTTTTTCAATGAATTTTTTTCTTCAATTTTTTTTATATTTTTTAATGAAAACCTAAATAATTTCCTACATTTCACTCTCTGGACAACTTTTTGTAGATCTTATAGTTTTTAAATTAAGATTTTTCGATAATAAGCCCACAAAAAATCTATCAGACCTACAAAGTTTTAGTCAAAGAATGGAATGTAGGAAATTATTTTGGTTTTCATTAAAAATTATCAAACAAATTTTGGAAAAAAATTTCATTGAAAAAATAATATTTTGAAAATTAGAATTAATTTTTCTCGAAAACATGTATTTTTAAAATTCTGAAAAAAATATAATATATATATAAATAGCCCTTAGAATTGCCAACAAGTCATCATGTATAGGAAGATGGGCACATTTACATGGAAGATGTTTTTCGAACAACAACTTTTTCATATTTTTCTTTGGAAAAATACTATTAATGTTCAATTCGTTACATTTTTATGTATAAACTAGCTGACCCGGCAAACTTCGTCCCGACCAAAATTTGTTTTTTGACATCCGGCGATCCTTTTTTTATATATAGATAGAAGAAGATATAGGAGTGCGTTTCATCACATTAAAATCCATTTTCAGTTTCGAACAAAGATCAATTTCGCTAGCGCAAATGGACTAACAGCACTTGTCGCTATGTAATTGTGGAACATATAGGAATTTATTTTCCAAATTTTCCCTTTTTCCTTCAGAGTTTAGCGAAAATTTTCAATTGTCCTGTTTGGAGGGGTGTCATACCATCATAGAAACATTTCTCATACCCAAAAACCCTCACATCCCAAATTGTGCTTGATTAGTTCTCGAGTTATGCAGAAGTTTGTGTTTCGTTTGTATGGCAGCCCCCATTAGAGAGGGTGGTTGAATGTATTCACCATAGAAACGTTTCGTGCCCCGTAAAACCTTCACATGCCAAATTTGACTCCATTCGCTTGATTAGTTTTCGATTTATGAAGAAATTTGTATTTCATTTGTATGATAGCCCACCCTTAGAGAGCGGGTGGAGTGTCTCACCACCGTAAAAACCTCCACATGCCAAATTTGGTTTCATTAATGGATAGCCGTTAATTCTCGAATAATGCAGAAATTTGAGTTTCATTTGTATGGCAGCCAATCACCCCCGTTAGAGTGGGGAGGGGCGGGGTTCCTAGTCTTACCACCATAGAAACATTTATTGCACCCTAATACCTCAATAGGCTCAATATGGATTCATTCGCTTGAATAATTCTCGAGTAATGCAGAAATTTGTGTTTCATTTGTATGGCAGGCCCCCCTTAGAGATGGGGGGTGGAGAGTCTTACCACCATAGGAACATTCATTGCACTCTAATAACTCAATATTCTCAATTTGGATTCATTTGCTTGAATAATTCTCGAGTAATGCAGAAATTTGTGTTTCATTTGTATGGCAGCCTCACCTTAGAGAGAGGGGGGGAGAGTCTAACCACCATAGAAACATTTATTGCACTCTAATACCTCAATATGCCCAATTTGGTTTTATTTGCTTGAATAATTCTCGAGTAATGCAGAAATTTGTGTTTCATTTGTATGGCAGGCCCCCCTTAGAGATGGGGGGTGGAGAGTCTTACCACCATAGAAACATTCATTGCACTCTAATAACTCAATATTCTCAATTTGGATTCATTTGCTTGAATAATTCTAGAGTAATGCAGAAATTTGTGTTTCATTTGTATGGCAGCCTCACCTTAGAGAGAGGGGGGGGGAGAGTCTAACCACCATAGAAACATTTATTGCACTCTAATACCTCAATATGCCCAATTTGGTTTCATTTACTTGAATAATTCTCGAGTAATGCAGAAATTTGTGTTTCATTTGTGTGGCAGCCCCTCCTTGTAGAGGGGGGTGGAGAGTCCTACCACCATAGAAACATTCATTGCACTCTAATACCTCAATATTCTCAATTTGGATTCATTTGCATGAATAATTCTCGAGTAATGCAGAAACTTGTGTTTCATTTGTATGGCAGCCTCCCCTTAGAGAGGGGGGTGGAGAGTCTTACCACCATAGAAACATTTATTGCACCCTAATACCTCAATATGTCCAATTTAGTTTCATTTGCTTGATTAATTCTCGTGTAATGCAGAAACTTTTGTTTCATGTGTATGGCAGACAAAACGAATGGCTTCAGTATTCTTGGACATAAAGGGGGCCTTTGATTCTGTTTCAATAGAGGTTTTGTCTGACAAATTACACTCTCGGGGTCTGCCGCCTCTATTGAATAATATGTTATATAACTGGCTTTGTGAGAAACATTTGAATTTTTCTCACGGAGATTCGGCAGTAAGCCGGGCGTTTTACATGGGCCTCCTCCAGGGCTCATGTTTAAGCCCCCTTTTGTACAACTTCTATGTAAGCGACATCGACAATTGCCTTATACAAAATTGCAGCCTAAGACAACTTGCAGATGATGAAGTGGTGTCTGTCGTAGGATCAAACGAATCCGACCTGCAAGAACCCTTACAAGATACTTTGAACAATTTTTCAACCTGAGCCATTGGGCTAGGGATCGAATTCTCCATGGAGAAAACAGAGATGGTGGTTTTTTTCTAGGAAGCATAGACTAGCAAAACAAAAGCTTCAACTTTTGGGTAAACCGATCACTCATGCTATGTCATTCAAGTATCTTGGGGTCTGGTTAGACTCCAAATGTACTTGGGGTGCCCATATTAGGTATCTGAGTAAAAAATGTTCTCCGTACAATTACCGGCACCTGGTGGGTATATATATATATATATATACCCACCAAATATATATATATAGATATATATATATATATATATATATATATATATATATATATATATTTTTTTTTTTTTTTTTTGGAAATTTAAAAAAATACGTTTTTGAGAAAAATGAATTTCAATTCTTAAAATAAAAAAAAATATTTTTTGTGAAAATTTTAATAATTTCCTATATTTCATCCTTTGACAAGAATTTTGTAGGTATCATAGTTTTTAAGTTATATTTTTGTGTAAAAAAATAAGAAAAAAAATTGGCTTTTTTCAAAAAGTAGTCTATTTTTTTCGAATATTTCAAGTATGCAAAGTTGCTTCAATGAGCCATGTCTTTACACCCACAACGTTTCACTTCTATCTATCTAAGACGAGTTGGCATGAAATTCGTCAGTGGCAAATCAGCTGTCAATAAAAGTGTTGTCTTCTTACAGTTATATAAATCTATAAATGCATGAACATTACTTGTGAAGTATATCTATATTTGTATGTCAGTTTGTCAAAACGTCATCGGATCTGATACTTGAATGATTCAAAATTAATTTTCAGTATACTGAAACCAAGACCCTAAAGTATAAACTCTTGCAATGATTTCATAGAACGAACGAATAATATCTTATCCACTTCGCCCTATATTCTACTCTTGAATAATTCATCCGGGTCCGGTCCCCATCCGTAGCACTAGTTACTCCCCCGACAAACCTTTCAGACGATGTCGTTCTCTCAGCCGGAAATTAAAGATTAAATAGGTAACGCAATCTGTCTTTCGTTTCGCCTGCCATGTTCGACGCAGAATCTACTATTCTTCTGGAGGTTATGATCGCGAGATTTCGCGAGATTGTATGCACACGACAGTAAAAAAAACACACACACACAAAAACATCTACCGGGAAGTGATACATTTTTTATGAGCGGCACCGATATTCCGGCCCAACATCCGGACACATCCCATTGTGGACGTCCAATTTCCTTCCCTTTCCGCTGCTGGGTGGCCTCCCACTATTATGATCATAGCGTGTGTTTACCCGTCCATCACTAATGTATACCCTCACTCTTGCTTTCTTCCACAGTGTGCAATTGCAACGGCCACGCGCGCCGCTGTCGCTTCAACATGGAGCTGTACAAGATGTCCGGTAGGATTTCCGGAGGAGTCTGTCTTAACTGTCGGCACGCAACTACCGGGAGACACTGTCATTACTGCCGCGAGGGATACTATCGAGATGCCACCAAACCGATTTCCCACCGCAAGGTTTGCAAACGTGAGTAACTGCTGTGAATTGCATTTTTGATCGAATTATTTTCACTCCACTCATTGCATTTTGACAAAATGTCAACTCGTCCCAAACAACGTCGAATGTCACCGGTAAACCGGAGGAAATTGAAATCCTTCCCCCGTCGTTCCGGAAAGGATTCCGGCATCCGCCTAACCCGTATTCATAAACCCATTTCACGACTTCCCCCTTTATCCAATTTGTCAGTTTACATTTACCCAAATCCCCAAACAGCACTCCGTAAAAAAAAAACTTCTCGAATGACTCGTCCGAATGTGTTGTACGAGCGCTTTCAAAGGGAATTCAGAAATTCCGTCAAAAAAAACCTGTTATAAATAATGAATCACCTTTTACTTTCGGAGGAGCGTTTTGTCAAATGGGGGGAGTGAATGTAAATGATGCAGCTCTTCCAGCCGACGCCTAAGATAGACCACAAATACACAGGCTTGTTGAAAATTTAGCCAAACAGCGCATCAAAACATAGAACACCCGGGGAAAAAATCCCAACGAACAAGACCGCGCCACCTCTGTTCACTTCGTGGTAGACGATTCCCGGCGGAAAACCTCGGTCTTATTCCATCAATTCAAACGGGCGGAAGGCAAATGGCGGAGGGTGAATTCTGTTTCCATCTCCAGTGTGGCCGATCATTTGGTATTTGCAAGCTCATTGCGGTTTCATTTAAGACGAAGAGGCATTTGCCGGCTTGGAAAGGTCACAGAGTTGGGAAGGAAAGCGTCGGCACAAAGACATAAACAGAAAAGTGATGGTAGCTATGAGAAATGGAGTTTGTCCCGAGGGTCCCTGAGGGACCAGCGCCAACACACCGAAATTTTCTCGAGATTGATTAAATTTGGTGAGAATCCCTGCCCGAGGTGGGGGGGATAAGATAAGATATGGTCGATAATTTTTTTTCTCTCTTTTTGTGACTGCTTAACCTTTGGAACACACACAAACCTATATAGATATCACAACCTCTCCGCCGACTCCATCTGCACCGATAACAGTGAACCGCAAATTTTCATTATCCGAAGAGCGCGCGAAACATTTAACCGCCGTGCGTCTCCATTTTGATTTATTTCGATGAGCTCTAATGGGGCCGGGCCATAAATTCAGTTAAGTGCAGCTGCATTTCACTAGGGCCGGGCCTGGGGCACGGACTGTGGGGCACAGTTAGCTGGCTGGCAATAATTCATCTATATTAAGTGTTGAATTATCTGTTCATCGGCTTCAACCAGTGCTCATCGGGAGGCCACTCGAATAAGATTGCCTGCCAGTTTCTTAGAATCTCATTTTGCCTGCCTTTCGCGAGTTCGGTCGGTAATCATCGCCGCCTGGTTTGCTAATTGTATCTAACTCTGGGGGAGGCTTAAAGATGAAATATGGATCCGCTGAAAGCCCGTGCAATATATCACGTGTGTACTAGTTTTGTGAAAAACCTTCGATTGGAAATCCGATGATGTGCACTTCACAGTTTACTAACTCTTGTGTTGGCGCCTAATGTTCCATGTCAACTTCGGCTGCCAACAGTTGGAGACAATTTCGATTGACTCTATTCTAATACACATAGTAATAATCCATCAGTTATTTCTTGTGAAGTTGATTGAACTATGTTATTCATTTTGATTCTGTATTTTTATCAATATACTAGCTGACCTGGCAAACTTCATCCGACCCATAATTTATTTTGCGTTCTCACATTCACGTTTTCTTACTAAGCGCACGTTCATGGGTCCAATCGCAGAACTGTTCATTGATTGATCTTCTAATGTACCCTTTAAAATTACCTTTTCCTATAAAATTCCTAATGTACTAAAAGAAGATGTACTACCAAAACTCCTCATTATAATATTATTATTAGGGGATTATTTTCAGACACAATTCTCGTTCAAGATGTTCCAACCACTTGCAAGTAACATGTTTCTCCGTTACATGGAATCAATGTTTGATACAGAAAATATGATAGAATAAAGACAGCCCTAAGTCGGACAATTCCTTCCTCGAGTTTTGCTCTGATCAACACATTCGGCGATCCATTTTTATTTATATAAAGTCTGCTTCATTTAATATTGGAACAAATTCTTTTGCTCATTGTGGCGCTCCTAGTGGACGGATTTGGAAACTTTTTTCACCCACGTGTCGGGAAATTCATTACCTTTCACCATGTATTTATGTCATAACACCAAACGATAGCATTTTGTAAACAACCGCCATGGAAGCCGAACGGAGAGATAAAATTGTGCACAGTTTTCTTGAAAATCCATTGTTGTCGGCATCTAAGCTAGCTAAACAGCTTAAAATGTCCAGAAATACCGTATGGCGTGTTATCAAGCAGTACAAGGAAACATTGACGTCGGCTCGGAAGCCGCATTCGAAGCGTCGGAGTGGAACTGTCGACCGGAAACTGCGTGGGAAAGTCAACAAGGCCGTCAAGAGGAATCCCAATCTTTCAGACCGCGATTTGGCCAATAAGTTCCAGGCCGCTCACAGTACGGTGCGACGAATTCGTCTCCGGGAAGGAATAAGGTCATTCCGAGCCAGCAAACAGCCAAATCGGACGCTGAAGCAGAACAATGTGGCCAGAATCCGTGCTCGAAAGCTGTACGACCAAGTGCTGACCAAGTTCGACGGATGTATTCTGATGGACGATGAGACCTACGTGAAGGCGGACTTTGGGCAAATCCCAGGTCAAAAATTTTATTTGGCGACGGCTCGGGGGGATGTACCTGCAAAATTTAAGTTTGTGTTTGCGGATAAGTTCGCCCGCAAGTACATGATTTGGCAGGGGATATGCAATTGTGGACAGAAAACCAAAGTCTTTCTCACTGAAAAGACAATGACATCAGAAGTCTACAAAAAAGAGTGCCTACATAAACGGATTCTGCCGTTTATTCGTGCCCACGACCGTCCAGTAATGTTTTGGCCGGACCTCGCAAGCTGTCATTACAGCAAAACGGTTATGGAATGGTATGCAACGAACGGGGTCAGCGTAATACCGAAGGACCTCAACCCCCCAAACTGCCCCCAGTTCCGGCCGATAGAGAAATACTGGGCAATCACGAAGCGGAGGCTTAAGGCAAAGGGAAAACTTGTTAGGAACTTGACTCAAATGAAGAACTGGTGGAATCAAATCGCCAAAACGGTGGACGAAAAGGGTGTGCGCCGCCTAATGTGCCGTATTACGGGAAAAGTACGAGAATTTCTTCGAAACAGCAATGAATAACTTTTTTAATTTTTTTTTATGAAAGAGTAAAGAAAATGCTACATTTGTATGAAAAACAAATTATGAATTCGTTAATAAATGACTGAACTACACGCAATTGTTTGTGTTCCAATATTAAATGAAGCAGACTTTAGATGGAAGAAGCTATAGGAGTGAGTTTTATCACAATAAATTCAATTCCCACTTTCGAACAAAGAACAATTTCGTTAGTGCAAACATCAAATGGACTAACAACGCTTATCACTATGATATTGTAGAACATATGGGAATTGAATTTTCACAAATTTTTCCATTTTTTACAGAGTTTTCCGAAAATTTTCAATTGTCGTGTTTGGTTGGAATATGTTTGATTGAAATATGTGTTTTAATTTTTTTGAACCACCCCCTCCCCCTCCATTCCAGAGGAGGGAGAGGTGTCATACCATCATAGAAACATTTCTCGTACCCAAAAACCCTCACATCCCAAATTTGGTTCCGTTTGCATGATTGACTCTCGAGTAAGGCAGCCCCCCTTAGGGAGGCGAGGGGAGTGTCAAACCACCATAGAAACGTGTATTACCTCCTATAACCTCCACATGCCAAATTTGGCTCGATTTGCTTGATTAGTTCTCGAGTTATGCAGAAATTTGTGTTTCATTTGTATGACAGCCCCCCCTTAGAGAAGGTGGAGGAGTGTCTAACCACCATAGAAACGTTTCATGCCCCCTAAAACAATCAAATGCCAAATTTGGCTCCATTTGCTCGATTAGTTTTCGAGTTATGCGGAAATTTGTGTTTCATTTGTATGGCAGCCCCCCCTTAGAGAGGGGGAGGAATGTCTATTCATCATAGAAACGTTTCTTGCCCCCTAAAACTTTCATATGTTAAATTTGGCTCCATTTGCTTGATTAGTTCTCGAATTATTCAGAAATTTGTGTTTCATTTGTATGGCGGCCCTCCCCTTAGAGAAGGAGGAGGAGTATCTAACCACCATAGAGACGTTTTTTGCCCCCTAAAACAATCAAATGCCAAATTTGGCTCCATTTGCTTGATTGCTTTTCGAGTTATACAGAAATTTGTGTTTCATTTGTATGACAGCCCCCCTGAGAGAGGGGGGAGGAATGTCTATTTAACATAGAAACGTTTCTTGCCCCCTAAAACCTTCATATGCTCAATTTGGCTCCAATTACTTGATTAGTTTTCAAGTTATTCAGCAATTTGTGTTTCAATTGTATGGCGTTTCGAACTATCGAGGTATTGCTGCATTATGTGCCACCTCGAAGTTGTTTGAGCTGATCGTGCTTCAGGCGTTAATGCAAAGTTGTTCACAGTATATCTCATTGGAACAACACGGCTTTATGCCTAAGCGTTTGCCTAAGCCGCAGCGTTTGATAAGATGAATCATCGAATAGCAGTAGCTAAATTTGACAAACTTGGAATGAGTAACCAAATGGTCATCTGGATCCGATCGTATCGAACTGGTCGTAGCATGGCAGTCAAAATTGGAGATCATGTTTCATCACCGTTTCCGGTTTGGCCTGGTGTTCCGCAGGGCAGTCACCTAGGACCATTTTTGTTCCTGCTGTACATGAACGATGTCAACTTCACGATGAAATGTCTCGTATGCCGATGACTTGAAGCTCTACTACGTGATACAGCAACCGCGAGACGCATTATTCCTGCAACAACAATTGGACGCTTTTGCCGAATGGTGTCTAACAAATCGTATGTCGCTTAACGTGTCGAAGTGCTCCGTTATTTCATTCGGGCGTAAACACACACTCTTCTGCTTTGACTACACATTGGCGTACTGGCGTACAACTTCTTCTTCTTGAATGGCGTTAACGTTCCCTGTGGAACTTTTGCCGTCTCAACGTATTCATTAACTAGCGTCGTTCATTAATACTTGGTTGAGATTTCTATGCCGAATAACACGCCTTGAATGTACTCTGGAGTGGCAAGCTCTAGAATACGCGGGACCACAGTGCAAGCCGGAAGAATTTTCTTTGACGAAAAATCCTCCAACCAGAACGGGAATCGAACTCGAACACCCGGCATGATAGTGTGGGACGCTAACCACTCGGCCACGGGTGGCGTACAACTTAAACGCGAATCAACAGTCAAGGACTTGGGGATTCTGATCGACGATAAAATGAATTTTAAAGATCACGTCACATATGCTGTATCTAAAGCCACTTCGCAATTGGGGTTTCTTTTTCGCTTTGCCGAAAAATATAAGGACGTTTACTGCCTAAAAGCCTTATATTGTTCAATTGTGCGTCCTATCCTGGAATACTCATCTATTGCTTGGTCACCGCATTACCAAAATGGAACACAACGCATTGAATCTGTTCAAAGGAAATTCATTAGGTTTGCACTTCGTCACCTCAGCTGGAGGGATCCTTTGAATTTGCCAAGCTACACAAGCCGATGTAAGCTCATCAACCTGGAACTATTGGAAGCGAGACGCAAGGTAACGAAAGCATGCTTCGTTGCAAATCTCTTGCAGGGCAATATCGATTGTCCTATACTGCTCAGTATGCTGCACATTAATACCCGTCGTCGTCATCTACGATCACACTCATTTCTCATCATACCTCATGCTAGAACGAACTATGGCCTACATAAACCAGTGCGGAGTATGTGTCGTGTTTTCAATAAGTGTTACTTAGTGTTTGATTTCAATGTGTCACAAGAATCGAATAAGCGCAAATTTAGACGATTTTTTTGTTAGTTTACGGTGTTGTCAGTTTTAAAATTTGTGTTGTTAGTTTAAGTTAGTTTAAGTACTAATGTCATTGGGATGGAAATCATCTGTTGGCAAATACAAAGCAATACAAAACCGTAAAAAGAAACGTTTCTTGCCCCCTAAAACAACCAAATGTCAAATTTAGCTCCATTTGCTTGATTGGTTTTCGAGTTATGCAGAAATTTGTTCGTGCCCTTAAAACCGTCACATGCCAAATTTGGTTTCGTTTGCTTGATTAATTCTCAGGCACATTGATTTTGAAATCCGTGTTAAGGAAACACAGCTCTGTGGTAACAAAAATGCCTTGCAGAGCGGATTTCCACAGATACATCGATTTTGAAGTCTGTGTTGGGGAAACCGTAAATCGGGCCAATCAAAACTTGACAGTTAGGGCGTTTAGATAACGCTTGACATTTTACAGTTATTCAATTGTTCATCTCATGAAAAATAATATTTTATTAATTGTAATAGACGCGTAGAAATATTTCCTATCGATTGATGCAAACAACTTTCCGATCTGGTAAGAAATGCAAATACGGATAGGGTTAGCACACAAATCGGCAGAACAAATGTATGGGAAAAAAGGAAGTTCTTCCAGTTTTCATGAATTTAAACCGTTTAGAGATTTGCGAATTGTAATGTATAGCATATCAAACAAACCTTGGAGAATTTCCGATTAGATTAGTATGCAAATCATGAGAATTCGTTTACCGTGAAAATAGTTATTAACGTTAACATTATTTCATAAAAACGTGACCAGTTTTCTGATTTGTCATCCTTCCTGAAAGACGTAGTTCTACGTCAAAATGAGGCAAGTGTTAATACCTACGTTGAGATGCCAAAACCCCTCTAGGGACGTTAGTGCCATTCAAGAAGATAAATACATTATAATAATCATGGGAACGGATAAAATAACAGTCAAAAGACAGGGATGACGCTTGAGGATCTGATACAGTTATTGGGAGGATAGTGTAACAATTTAAAAAGAACTCCTGAAGAATGCCTCATCCGAGAGTTTGGATAAGAGAGTAGAGTGAAGGAAATTCTATCATATAAACTTTCACTTTTCTTTTGATCCTTAGTCCTTTATTTTTCTTTCACTTTTTCTTAGTCCATTTTGATACGTAAGTTTATTTTCGAGAAATTGTTTCTTTCTATTCCATTTAGCCTCTACTCGTATAAGTTCCAACCGTTCTTGATGTCAATTCTAAGGGTGCTCATACACTGTTGGGCCGAAGCCAAATATTTGACTATTTTTGACAGATAAAATTTGATCAACGTGTACTAAACAAATATATTCGACACAAAAAACGTCAAGAAAATATTCAGTTATTGGATGCCTAAAAAATATTAATTATAAACAGAATAGTGTTTGTACAAATTTGAAACAAAATTTGATCGGTCGAAAAGTGTCAAATATTTAACCTCCGGACAAACGTACTATTCATAGTTTTATCATTCTCTGCTATAAGTTCTAATTCCCTTGTTATTTTGACGTAGAGCTACGTCTTTCAGGAAGGGTGCCAAATCAGAAAACAGGTCACGTTTTTATGAAATAAAGTTAACGTTAATAACTAATTTCACTGTGAACTAATGATTTGCATACGAATCGAATCGGAAATTCTCTAGGATTTGTTTGATATGCTATACATCACAATTCGCTAATCTCTAAACGGTTTAAACTGATGAAAACTGGAAGAACTTCCTTTTTTTCCCAGACATTTTTTCTGCCGATTTATTTCGAATGCTTATTTCTTAACAGATCGGAAAGATGTTTGCATCAATTGATAAGGAATATTTCTACGCGTCTATCACAATTCATAAATTTTTTTTTTTTCATGATATTAACAACTGAATAACTGTAAAATGTCAAGCGTTATCTAAACGCCCTGACTGCCAAGGGTTGATTGACCCGATTTACTGTTTCCCCAACACAGACTACAAAATCGATGTTCCTGTACAAATCCGCTTTGTAAATGTACATGCAGGTCGGGGGTATTTTTGTTCCCACCGAGCTCAGGCACGGACTTCAAAATCAATGTGCCTGGAGGGATCCGCTTTGTCTAAACATGCATGTCGGGGGTATTTTTTCTCACTGAGCTGTGTTCTCCTAACACGGACTTCAAAATTAGTGTGCCTGGGGAAATCCGTTTTGCAAATACATGCAAAAAAGTACTTTTGAACTGAGAAGCCTGGGAAAATCGTCATTTCAGATTCTAGAGGTGAATGAACTTTCGTGGTTCGAGAACTACGTAAACATGAGATGTGCAATAATTTCAGAGAGAAATGTGAAATACAATGATCGTTTGACAATTTTTCCGTTCACATTTTTTGGTAGTCCTAGACATCACATCAAACATAAAAGGACGTTCATCAAATTTATTTGTAACGAAGAACATAATCTATAACAAAAATTTCGATGCATTCTAAAATAATATTCGGAATGGTAAACAATTGAATTAAATAATATAATTGCGTAGTTCTACGTCGAAAATATGTGGTCGTGTCTACCATACATTTTTTACCATTTACCGTATAGCACGACATTCTCATCCACATATCCATTCTTATATTTATACTCATTATGACTTATATTCTCATTCATTGAAAGCAATACACATTTTCTGTCAAATTATCAAGAATATAATAGGACAATACGGATCAACACCGAAATGAACATTGAAATGAGAATAATAATTCTCCACCGAATCACTGGATTCCTTTGGTATGAAAAGTTCATCTAATAAAAAAAATCGACGAAACCTCTAGGGAATGTGCAGAAAATTGTTCTAAAAATGTGCTTTGTCACCATACTGAACCGAAGGTTATAGCGAAGAAGACGCACTCAATGGAGATGAAGAATTATGATAATATCAAATTAAACCATTTCACCCCTGTAGTTTCATATTGGTTCGCCTAAGATCTTTGGAAGGCTAGTGCGAAGTTGAATAAAAAGAAGGTGGTTCCGTTCTGGGGTTCAGAAATGGAAATTGATGATCAGAATTCAAATTAATTTCACACTCTGGCTGAATGTATTAATATACGAGTTTATTCACAATATAAATATGAATTATTGCGGACAGTTGTGGTGGATCTACTAATGATGAAAAAACGTCAACGTCAAATTTAATTGTGTACGACGTAGATTGATTGAGTGATACGCCTTACCTGTGCTTGGAGCGTGTTTGCGCTAATGCTGATTTATGCATTTTCGTGCTCAAATCCGGATCTGTAACGAACAAGCGCACTCCGGCACTGCAATTGTTAATATAGACATTAACTATTGTGTGTCTTAATTCTAACAATTTATCGCACCATCGTTACTGTCATCGCAGCAAACATTCTATAATTTGCGATAATAAATCGAATGCAAACGGCATTCACTAAATCACCCCCAAGTATTTTTCTTGTCTAGGAACTAGAAAAGTCAGCCTGCCGTCACCGTTTGAAGGTAAATAATATTCGCCTCCTTCCTGATGGGTTGCGCAGCTCTGTCGTCATCCATGCGCACGCAATATCCAATTCCCTGTCGCAAGTTCAAAAGAGCGCGAAAGGCTAATTATTCTAACCAATAAATCAGTCCGTTAATTCTTGAACCTGTATAATTACCTGGCCAGCGTTACTGTTTTTTTTTTGTCTCTTTTGCCTTTCATCTCTAATTGCTCGACAAAAATAACGACTTGAGCCGCAAGTCGCTTTGTAGGACCCCACTGGAAGTGCCGCCGCACTTCAAGTGCCTTGAGGCTGCTAGATTTACGACACCGAAGAGAGCCGTCTCGCAAACCGCTAGAACGCGCAAATGGCTGAAGGTGTCCCTAATGCGTCTGTCATTCCGAAACGCCTGGGAAAGGTCTCCGTGAGCGTGCTCTCAGGTGAGATCACACAGTCTAGTGACAAAGTCGGTTGAATTGCGGTGTTCAAATGTTATGTCATTATCGTGAGGGAACTCCTTTCTGGCAATCGCCGATCGATGGTTCGTGAATGTCGGTATTTGGTTCTACTATGTGCCTTTTGGTTAAAGTGTTAAATATGTTGTTTTCTGTGCCAAGAAGAAGCATATGCGAAGAAATTACTTGTTTACTAGTTCACTATTTATTAATGGAATAAAATCTACAGTGGAACCAAACAAAATTCTTGTTAAGACCGTATAGATTAATTTACATTGAAAATTTATTCAAATCCACAGAACTGATCATCTCATTTTAACGTGACGTGACAACGTTTTGGTTCACAAAAAAGTGATTTTTTTCTCGTTCTCAAGTATCAATCACAGAATTACCAAGAAGTAAAAGATGTCAAAGTAAAATTGAGAAAATTTCCCACAACAAGCATCAGTTGGATTTTATATTTTTATAGATTATTTTATTTTATATTATTTTATAGAATTCGCATGTTGTTCGCATTTGTGATGTGGCAACACCTGACTTTTTGCGGTTTTCGACTCTGGAACATTGATGTTGTCTGTTCTTTTAGATTGCGAAACATTACAAAACAAGGAAATTTTAACAATTCTAACCATAGGATTTTTTTTCTAACGCGTTGACTCTGTCACTTTCCATCAATGACTTGCACAAACCTGGTTCATCGGGCAGCGCTCACTACCGGAGGAATTTTTTGCGATCCAAACATTTTGATTAATTTTATGTACAGTTATACCTCGATATAACGCATATTAAGTTACATAACTTTTACCTCGATATAACGTAACTTTTTTTTGTGTTACTTTTATTTTTAATTTTCAATTCTTATTTTTTCCATTTTTTGCCGGGCAACGTTGTGTAACGCGCTGAAAATATCGATGTAAGTATTTGAGCGTGTAATGGGGAACTAGCTGTCAAACAACTCTCTTATTGAACAACTCTTCTTTCAAGCAAATCGGCTAAACCGTTCGAAAATGGGTCGGGTTTCGCTTAAGCAAGCAAAAGTAAAGAAACGTGTAAGTTTATTGTTAACCGACAAAGAGAAAATCATCCAAAATCTCGAGAGCATAATATTTCGTAAAATACGTTTATATATATTTTTTGTATGCATCTCTTGCAAAGCGTAAGTGTTTCAAGGATATTCGCAGAACATCAGCTCTCTATGTTTGTTTGTTTTTCAAAAACGACAGAATCATCGACCGGTAAGTCAGGAAGTGTCTCAGGTTCAAGCGAAAACATTCTTCAACCAGATGGTTAACTTTGGCAGCTGCGGTTATGTCGAGAAGTTCATCAAACGCAACGGCATTCGCTTACTGAAGAACAGTCGCGAAAAAATGTCCAGCGTTGCATTTGTTGAACAATACTTTGTACACCATTGTGAAAAGATATTGGGTTTTTATGCCGCTTTGAGTTAAAATTTAACGTTTACTCAAGGTGGCTTTTCCCAATCTAAGTTCAAGTTTATTTTACCATTAAGACTTATTGTCGGATGGTGTCGAATAATAAATAAATAAATAAAATACTGCATACTTCTCTTACTGACATGGATGGCTGCATTATCTTGCTGAAAAGCGAAGTCTTCGGGCACAAAATCCTCGGTAAATGGTACCAGAATGTCTTTCACTAATTTCTGAGTTTATCATGCTTACTATTCTGAGTTCATCCTGGTAGAAATTGTACCAAGAGGGATTTTCTATGACACGAAAAACCACCCCAAATGAAAAATGTTCCGTCTCCAAAGTTTCGGCTCAAATTGACCTCGAGTTCCTTCCTTAAATCATGCCAGTACGCACAACAAACAAGGCCATCTAAATTGAACTTCTTTCCATTCGAAAATACAACGTTATCCCTTTAATTTCGCCATGCCATATGTATTTTTGGCGAAATTCAATCGAGCCTGAACATGTGCTGGAGTAAGATTTGGCTTCTTGGCCTTTTTAGTGTACTTGAAGTAATCAGATCCCTGCAATATCTGTTCAATGAACTTATTGATAATCGAGAGTCCAAAAGTTTCTTCTTAATTCTTGATGCATTGAACTTTATAGTTCCGGCCAACTCCAGAATTCGGTTCTTGTCACGATTGCTTATTTTGGTATACCCCTTAATTTTTTTCTTAACGTCATATTTCTCCCCTACCTTCAGCACATTTTGAACCGATGTTTCGGATCTGTTTACTCTCCTTCCTATTTCGCGGTTACTCATACTGGTTTTCTTCAGTTCACGAACAACTCTTTCTTCTGATTCACTCAAATATCTTTTATTCGGCATTGTTCACCTTAAATTAACAAATGTTGAGCACCAACAAATGTTTTGAGTACACAGAGAGGAATATGTAGTAAATATAACCAATTTTTTAGTACATGTTACCAATTCTCTAGTCATTTTCTACCCTACTAATCATTGGTACATTCTACGAAAAAAAATTAGTAGGCGCAAATGTCTCGCTGAACTACGGTTTGTTGGTCCAATGTTGGATCAATATGGACTCAACAAATCCCTGATTAATCGGTTCAATAATGCCAGATTTTGTTACCCTCCATTGGTATAATATCAGTAAAGGTTTTGTTTGGGACACATCAGGGATATTGATTTATTTTTTTTTTAATTTTTATTCTATTATATTTTATTATATGCTAGCTGTACCCTGGAACAACAACCCTGGATGTGTTTGATAGTTTGAGCTCAATCGGTTCCGTACTTTTCGGGTTTTTAACGCGCACACAAACGAACAGAAAACTTGTATATATATATATATATATATATATAATATATATATATATATATATATATATATATATATATATATATATATATATATATATATATATATATATAGTGTCGGACAATAGAATAGAACCACAGCTCAATCCAAAACAGAAAGTGACAAAACTTTGAGAAAAAAATTTCCATTTAAGTGCATCAAACCATTTACAAATTGTAAATTCCATTCTTCGAAGAAATTAAAATCATCCGTAGTTAAACCAATTGTCCTTTATTTAAAAATGCGTTTTAAGCATACTTACTGACTAAAATAACGCGACATAAAATAGGACCGCTTTAGAATTCATGGTAAAAAAAATTTAAAAAATAGGAAATTCATACCGTGATCGATTTGCAGGGTTAGTACTCGGTGGTATAACCCTTATTACGCATCACTTCTCGCACCCGGTTCGGCATCGACTCCACCAGCTTTTGGCACGTTCTCAGCGGGATAGCGTACCACACCGCCTGGATTCTCTCCCACAGCTGCTGCTTGTTTTTTGATTTTTCGGTGTACACCTTACGTTTAACTATTTCCCATAGGTTCTCTATGGGATTGAGATCAGGGGACTGTGCTGGCCACTCCATAACGTCTACCTTATTATCCTGGAACCACTTTTTAACCGTTTTAGCGGTATGTTTGGGGTCGTTGTCCTGCTGGAACTGCCACTTTAGGGGCATCTCCCACTCGGCGTGTGGCAGCATTACTTCCCGAAGTATCTGGGCGTAGAGATGCTGGTCCATAATCCGGTCGATCCAGTACAAGGGACCCACCCCGTACCAAGAAAAGCACCCCCACACCATGATGTTACCTCCTCCATGTTTGAATGTTTTATTTGTATACTGGGGCATATACGTACAGCCGAGTGGGCGATGGACCCGGAAAAGGAGAAACTATGGAGAAATGTGCTGTGGTCGGATGAGACCAAAGTGAACCTCATCGGCTCGGACGGAAAGAGTTGGCATCACCAAAACGCGAAATTATGCGTCCCTCAAATTTCGTTCGCAATATGGCCATGTCGTGTTGTGTGGCACGTGGCGCCGTCCTGCTGAAACCACATGTCATCCGTATCCATATCTTCAATTTGTGGCAAAAAAAATCGGTTAACATGCGGTCATAGCGCTCACCGTCCTCATTTTCAAAGAAATACGGCCCGATGACTCCACCAGACCATAATGCGCACCAAACAGTGACTTTTGGCGGATGCCATGGCCTCTCAACAATCACGTATGGATTTTCTGAGCCCCATATACGGAAATTTTGGGTGTTCACATAGCCACCGAGCTCGAAATGTGCCTCATCGCTGAAGAAAATTTGATGCGAAAATTCAGCATTTTGCTGCTTCGCCCAATCGACGTATGCCCGACGCATTCCATGGTCACCACGCTCTAATTTTTGTACCAGTTGGACTTTATATGGATGTAGGTGCAAGTCCAAATGCAAAATTCGCCACAATGATGTGTTTGACAAGCCCAATTGCTGAGCACGCCGTGGAATCGAAACATTCGGGTCATCCTCCACACTGGCAGCAACAGCAGCAATTTTTTTTGCCGAACGCACATTACGATGATGCACAGGTTTCACAATATCCGCTACGGATCCAGTTTGTTCGAATTTACGCACTACATTAGCGATTGTGTGCTCTGTAGGCCGTCCATGACGACCAAAATCCGTCCGTAATGCTCGAAAAACATTTACCGGTTTTTCATCATTTTTATAGTATAATTTAACAAAATTAACACGTTGTGCGATGGTAAAACGATTCATATTGTAAAATGGCAGACATTCAACTAACGATATGACGCTTTGGTTGACAGCTATGTCAAACGGTTGTCAGCGCAGGGCTGTATACTTTCGGAAGCCCGAAATGGAAAACTCTGTATTACCAATATTTTGACTACTAAAGATTTGGTAGCTGCCTTTACTAAACTTTTTCTCCAGTATACTGACACAACAACAAAACTGAAATGAAAAATTTGCAAGGTTTTTGGTGTCACAGGTGGACCAGTTGCTTATATTCAATTGTGCGCGTTCAAACGAATGTCCCTCCTCAAAATGAATTTTGCCTCTTATTAACGTATACCTTAATTTTCAAATTAATTATAATTTGTAAGTAAATGTACACCCGTCGACCAAGCAAATATACACCCAAAATTGATTTTTGGCTCATGTTTTGTCATCCAGATTTATGACATTAAATGAGACATAACATAACAGAAAATGTCATGACTCACAAATACTGGTAAGCATTTGTATTATATAAATAGTACATCAATATCAGATTAATACGAGCGAGCGAAACAAAAGACAAATAAGCTTTCCGCATACTTTGCCACATACACGGCCCAGACCGAGATAGATATTGTTCTCCTTCATGCGCTCCTTTTTTTACTCTTAGAAACCACTTCCCAACTTCATATTATAATCAGGTGCAATATTATCATGTAGTTGCTGAACAACTGCATTAGCCATGAGGATAGCGTGGTCGTGTAAAATAGCTTTGCATTCCAGTCTGCTTTGGTTCGATTCCCATTGACGTCGTGTGGACTTTGTTTTTGGCACAATCTCAAATGCAACGAGAAAAGAAAACAGAAAGCGATGTCTACATGCATACATACATACCATTTTAAAGCTTTTAAAACAGCTGATTATTTGCGCATTTGATTCTCCAGCACACTAAATGGCATCATTTCTGCCAAAGATGAAATGTTTTCTACGAATGCTTACAAGTTTTTGTGAGTCATGATATTTTCTGTAATGTTATGTCTCATTTAATGTCATAAATCGGGACGACAAAACATGAGCTAAAAATCAAATTTGGGTGTACTTTTCTATTTGTGGACCGATCTTAACCCAATTTTATGGCTTGTTGACCCTTATTGTTTTTACTAAGAGAAACCCAAGCATAAAAATGTTTGAACTTAAATTCATTTGATAAATTAAAAAAAGCTCTATTTTCGTGACGTGATAACGCTTCACAATACCTGTTTCTCAAATGCTTGTTCCTCATAAATTACGAAATGAAACCTAGGTCTGCCCACTACTTTTCAAACAAGTATTTAATCATATGAAATATGTATTTAATACATATGAAAATGGATTTCTGTCTGTCTTTCTGATTCTTATAGACTCGGAAATTACTGAACCGATCGAATAATTTTTATGTAGAGGTTTTCGGGGCCGGGGAAGGTTCTAATGATAGTTCGAGACCTCTCCCCCTTCTCTAAGGTGCGGTTGCCATACAAATGAATCACAAATTTCTACATACCTCAATAACTAAGCAAACGGAACCAAAATTGGCATGTAGAGGTTTTAGGAGACAAGAAAGGTTTTTATTATGGTGCGACACTCCACCCCTTCTTTAAAGAGAACTGCCATACAAATGAAACAAAAATTTCTGCATAACTCGAGAACTAAGCATGCAAACGGAGCCAAATTTGACATATGGAGGTTTTAGGGAGCAAGGAATGTTTTTATGGTGATTCAACGCTCCTCCCCCCTTTTTAAGGGGGATCTGCCACACAAATGAGACACAAATTTCTGCATAACTCAAGAACTAAGCAAACGGAACCAAAATTGGCACGTGGATGTTTTATGGGGCCTGATATGTTTTATTGTGATTCGACACTCCTTCCCCCTTTTAAGGGTAGCTGCCATGCAAATTAAACACAAATTTCCACATGTCCCGAGAACTAATCAATCGAAGGGGAACTCTCGAGGAAGGAATCGTCATATTTGAGATGTCAGCGGTCAAATATGTAAAAATATGGAGAAACAGGTTTTTTGCAAGTGATTGAAAAATCTTGAGCGGGAATTGTGTCTGAAAATAATTTGATATTGCAATGACGAGTTTTGGTAGAAATAGTAGGGAATTTATAGTAAAACGAAATTTTAAAGGGTCAATTATAGGATCAAGCAATGAACAGTTCTGCGATCGGAACTATGAACGTTCACTTAGCAAGAAAATGTGAATGTTTGAAGGTATTAATCACAAAAAAATCCATTTTGGGTGGAACGAAGTTTTCCGGGTCAGCTAGTGGTATATGAACATAGAAGTTTGGTTATGTGAGTGTCAGGAAACATAAAAATTGCGAAAACATAAAATATTTCAAATAAAAGGTTGGTGCATAACAATTTAATTCGTTTCGATGAATTCATATTATAACAAGTATTAATTCAGAAAACATTATAAATCTTCTCCTAAAGTTTGATCTTAAATTTGATTTTATTGGTGCATAACCTCATGGAATGGGTCTAATGTTCCCAATCAATTCCACTCAAGTCGATGACATTTTTGTTACCGCACGAATCTAAAAATACCCCCCACCAACAACAACGCATCCATTCGTCAGCACTCTCCGAGGTGATTAAATCTCCAGCAGACCAGACTCGACAACACCCACCCGAACGATGCGCCACCGCGAACAGATGGATCGGAACGTGACCGGAACAACTCATCCCGGGGAGTGGCGCGCAAAGCAGCGCGTCATTTCCCAGTATCTTATTTTAACAGTCTGCTGGTTCCACAACAGATAGCTTTTGTGAAATCAATGCTCCGTGGGCGAGGGCGGGGGGCTGTTTCGCATTTCCCACAAACATCGTTCGACAACTCGGTTCATTATTTGATAGATTTGTTCAAGGAAGATAAACTATTTTCCCATCCATTCGGAAGGTCCTGTCCGCCATTCGCGTCAATGTGCGGGCAACGTTGTATCAGTTGGTTTCGCTTGCCTTCCGTTCGGTACACCATTTCTTCAATTGTCATTCCGGGGACAACTGTAGTTGATTGAAAACGTGAAAAGAATTCGAGATTCGAGGCGGAGGACGTGACGCTCCGAAGTATATATATTTCCCGCTGTTTGTTCATTCCATCGAACGGACGTCGCAGTGAATCTGTCCCTGTCATCAAATTTTGACAGTCTAATCAATGGCTCATGAATAAATACGAATGTTCACGATCGATTAATTTTCAATAGCGAGCGCTTCCCAATCACAGCACCGGATCAAAACTCGGTGAATATATTGAACCATAAATAATAACGAAATGAGTCGTACCGGCCCACACGGGCTAGCGCGGGTTCCGAACGCGAAACACCTCGTCAATTTCGGAAGGACACATGCTGTTTTTTTACTGAAATCCTCATATATCATAAACAGGTGACAGCGCGGATTGGTTGCATCATGCAACGAATGGTGCTTATTGATGTCAATCCGACGGCAAGCCTACACGGAGCGAAGCGTGCCAGCATAATCAGCATCTTAGCTAGGTTCTTAGCCGCACATATCATGAGGCTTCGATGAAATGGCTTTCTGATGTTAACGAGACACCAATTTTCCCTGCCATAATGCGCCTCAGAGAACACTAATGTGCGGTGTGCCTGCGTGGCAGGTAATTGAGAGGTGAAACACGATTTTGATCGATGTCGGCCACATTTTGACGAGGTTTCGAACGTCACGAAATCGGGGAGAAGTTGTTTGAAACGAATGATCTCGGAATAATGAAGTGGATTAGCAATTGGCCCAGTTGCGCTAGATGTGCGTATTTGAACGCGCAAGAAGACAGCACCAGCAGCGATGAAAGTTCCGCAAACTTACACTTTTTGACTAGATACTTTATTTCGCAATGTTTAATTTACGAAGTAGAATGAAGAAAGTTCGTTTAAACGCAAGTTAATTTTTGTTCGACGTCCTCAAACAATGAATCTGTCTTCACTACTAAATATGACTGGTCGACGGGTATATAGTTTAGAGCTACAATCATTCAATTTGAAAACTGCGTATTCCTTTAATAGGAGACAAAATTTCATTTTAAGGAGGGAAAAAGTGTGCGTTCAACACAATTAAATATAATGCGCACCTATGACACCGAAAACCTTGGCCATCTATCATTTCAGTTTTGTTTCTGTGTTAGTACGCTAAACAGTTGTTAGTGCTGTTGTTGATTGTTGATCTGGTGAAAGTTGAGGTGAAAGATACCGAAAGAATAATATTTGAGTGAATTAGAACATAAAGTTGTTCGTGAACTAAATTAAACTGATATGAGTAACCGGGAAATAGGAAAGAGAGTAAACAGATCCGAAACATCGATTCGAAATGTGTTGAAGAAAGATGAAAAATATGGCGTTAAAAAGAAAGTTAAGAGGAATACCAAAATAAGCAATCGTGACAGTAATCGAATTCTGGAGCTGACCGGAACTGGCAAGTTCAATACATCGGAAATTAAGAAAGAACTTGGACTCCTGATTGCCCTCCTGATTGAAGTAACGAGATCCCCACAATCTCTGTGCAATGCGCATATTCATTGCACAGAAATTGTGGGGATCTGGTTACTTCAAGAACACTAAAATCGAATCTTACTCCAGCACATATTCAGGCTCGATTGAATTTCGCCAAAAAGCACATTGCATGGCAAAATGAATGGGATAACGTTGTATTTTCGAATGGAAAGAAGTTCAATTTAGATGGCCCTGATTGTTTTGCATACCACTGGCAATATTTGAGGAAGGAACCCGAAGCCAAGATGAGCCGATACTTTGGAGGCGAAACACTCATGATTTGTGGTGGTTTTTCACGTCATGGAAAAACCCCTCTTGGTTCAATTTCAACCAGGATGAACTCAGAAAAGTACGCGGAATTAATGGAAAACGTTCTGGTGCTTATCGAGGATTTAATGCATGAAGACACTTTTCCGCAAGACAATACAACAATCCATGTCAGTAATAGAAGTATGCAGTGGTTTTCGGAGCGAGACATCAAGGTACGTTGTCCAGACCTAAATCCAATTGAAAATCTTTGGGGGACAGTTCGGGAACTATAAGCTGCTGTCAGAGAACTCTGGAGGTCCATCGCAGCTCCAACGCCTTAAAATCTCGTTAAATACATGCCGAATAGAATTTTCAAAACTATTCGCAAGAACGGAAAGCAAACTAAATATTGATCATTGTTTTTCCTTAAAATGTAAATAAAATCATTGTTTTCATTAATAAAAACTATGGATGGGTTATATCAATGGTATAACCTCAAGGTTGACGTAGGACTGCCGTTGGCTTAGTAAACATTTCTGTTTCTTCAATTAGCAATATTCGCACCTCGAATGTTCCTCATTGGGTACGACATCGCTGCCGCCCAGAGCTATCTTTTGTATGTATTGATTAAATTATTGATTAAACTAGTGAATGAATGAAAAAAAAATACGAATTCAATTGCAAACAAAACCCAATTTAGGTCAATTCATACATTATGGTAGTAGTTATCGCAGCAAATTGTTATCACATTTTGCCTAATCAATCAATATAGTGGGGGGAATATGGACAGGTTTGTAATATACGAAGCGTAGATGTTTATCGCGCGCGAGAGGAATAATTTCACTCTCTCTCATCGTTTGTTTGTCCAGCAACTGATATAAAACAAACAGAGAAAGCGAGAGAAAAAAAGTTGAATACTCTTTCCGTCACTTTCTATTATGTATTGGATGTGATCTCAACACATCACTGTCCATTTCGCCCCACCAGTACAATTTTGACATAGACCTATGTCATTGATCAATCTACGAAAAATGGATGATGCATTAGGAGATTTCAAACGCATATTACTCAAAATCGCAAGTTGGTCAAAAAAAACAAAACCAGTTTGTGACACCAGTAAATAAAGTCCGATTGAGCTAATATAATGGTATGCATTTGAACATCACTAAATGCAAGGTAATCACGTTCACCCGTGGTATGTCGCCGATCAATCACGCCTACTCAATTAACACAACTCCTCTAGAACATGTTCAGTCCTTCCGCGATCTGGGCGTTGTCAGTGACTCCAAGCTGACGTTCAACGAACATATCGCCACCATAACAGCCAAAGCGTTTTCTGTTCTCGGATTCATCCGCCGAAACGCATCGCAGTTTACCGACATCTATGCCCTGAAAGCGCTTTTCTGTACGTTAGTGCGCAGTGCTCTGGAATATGCCTCGCCGATCTGGTCACCCTATCACGTTGCGCAAGTGATCAGCATTGAACGTGTACAGAGGCAATTCGTGCGCTTCGCCCTCCGTAACCTTCCCTGGAACGACCCGGCTAATCTCCCTGATTATGCGGCTCGCTGCCAACTTAAGACCTTCAGTTACTATCAGCACGAAGAACCCAAACACTGTTCATATTCGACCTTTTGAAAAACAGCATCTATTGTCCGGACCTACTTGAAAAAGTATCGTTTTACGTTCCTCAACGTCAACTTAGACAATTGCCTTTAATTATCGTTCCTAGACATAGAACAAGTTATGGGTTCAACAGCCCATTCAGCAGCTGCCTAAGGGCGTTCAACAATGTTAGTAGCAGTTTCGACTTTAATATGGCTAAAAATGATTTTAAAAACCGAATTATGAACGTAGTTTAAGTTTAAGATCTGTGCGACTAGGTCGAAGATTAATAATAATAATAATAATAATTTTACATAGGGTATATTATCGTGCAATTCAACATTTCGTAGCAAGTTCCGGATGAAAAATAGAAATAACTATTTTTATTGGCACCCAAAACCATATTTTTCGTTTCGTACTCCGAAGTCCCAGAGTGCCGATTTTTGAGATTTTTTTTAGATGATACTAAATCTCGACGTTTCATGCAATTTTAAGACATTTGGTATCAAATTTTTTTTCGAAAACCCCTACTTTTCCTTGGGTGATTTTTCGATTTTCAAAAAACTTAAACTTTGACCGCTTTGCGCCACTCTCCCTTAAGTTCGATTGAGTTTATATTTTGCATAGGGTGTTTTTTCGAGGTGGTGAACATTTTTTATGGGGTAACTTCTTGAAATTCGAGATGACCATTTTCATTGGCACCCTAATATATATGTCTTCCTTAGAAGCCCGCTTCACTTCCTCGAATGCACTTGAATTGCACTTTTTTAATCCAAAATACATGTCTGTTGTCATAGATTTATTTAACTTAGGTTCATATTTAAGTATATCTTAACTATTTAGACGTGTGTAGAAAAATGATAAATGATGTCTTCTTGTCTTCTCCTGCATAATTGAATAAACAGAATAAAAGGGTAGTAATGGCTTTAATTGTATTTTCGTGTACATTTTTGAACAGAATGTGGTTCCGGATTCTATCACGTTATCTCATCTAACCCGTTTAAAGGATACATTTCATACAGGAAAAGGTTTTTTTCAAGGCTACCCTTTGATGTTTGAAAAGAGAAAAAAATACAGATTTTGAACAAGGAAAAACCCAATCCAAATGCAATTACTACACACAATCACCGTCCACCTAGGCCCAGACCTATCAAATTAATTATTTTTCCTAATAATTTAGATTTCCCACCAGTGTCTTAGAATATCAACAAATATTCACAAGTAATGAATATGATTTTGTACCCTGAAACACTTTTTTTCAGTTTGTAACACACTGCCCTCATTATATTGATGACAATAACAAAAGAGTTCATTTTGTTTGTCGCTGATGCATGAACAAATTTGCTATGATGAATGAATGTGGCATTGAGTGGGGTTCATAACTTCGCCGTTATTTATACTTTGAATATCAAAAGCAACAAATTGATATTCATCACATTCGAAACGATATTCATTCTGGCAGTGAATTGGAGTCAAAATTCAAAAATAAAAAAAGGTTGGTCAGGTTGGACCATTCAGAGAACAAAAACACCTGAGTTCGATGAAACGAACTTTGCAAGAAATCGCGCAGAATTTTATTTGGCAAGACGCTAATAACGTCATATGCAGAACGGATGCAACGAGTGGTTGTAGCTACTGTCAAGCGATTTGCGACATCGGGAACAGCTGATATTCATTTGGTTAAAATGTAATTCAATTCCGACGTCTTCAATAATCAAGACGAAAATGACATTGGGTGGAAAATAAACTTCAAAATATATTGAAGAACAAAAGTTCATTTGCTCATATTCACTGGTTGTCTGGATCTGTCATTTTGATTTACGTTCGGAATATACAGTGAGGGGCAAAATAAAGTGTCCAAATTATTTTTTTTTCATTTCTTCCATTTTTCTAGTTAAAATTCAACGAAAATGCATCGTAATCATTTTTTAAAATATTATTTATTATGTTCTTTTCAAGTTTTGTTAATGTTGCGCTGGTAAAAAAGAAAGAAAGGGTTCAGATCAAGACTTTGTGGGTGCCATTCAAGGGGTTTGATGCGACAGGAACGGAAAAATGACTTCGTCAGCTTGGCCGTATGCTTCGGATCGTTATCCTGCTGGAAAACGAAGCACTCTTCGAGGCCCGTCTTGATGAGAGATACCTCGAGGTTTTTCCGCAGGATATTGCAATATGACTCAGCTGTCATGATTCCGTCAATTTGTACCAAACTGCCCACCCCACCCCAAGAAAAGCACCCCACACCATCACGTCACCTCATCCGTGCTTGACTGTTCCTTGGATATGGCGGTCTTGGAGCTCCTCACCCGACTTGCGCCACACACGATCCCGCTTCTTCCGGTTAAACAGCTCAAATTTGGATTCGTCGGTCCACAACACTGTTTTCCAGTATTCGAGCGGTTTATCGGCGTGTTCCTTGGCGAACTTGAGCCGCTTAGCCTTATTCACCTGGCTGATGAAAGGCCTTCTCACTGCAATCTTGCTATGGTACTCCTTCGCTTGGATGCGGCGACGGACAGTACGACGCGATACCGAAAGTTAGAGCTCTTCCTGTATCTGCCGGATCGTAATTTTTGGGTTTTTCTTCACCTCACGAATGATTTTCTTGTCCGTTCTGGCATCTGTCTTGGGCTTCCGTCCTCTTCCCGGGCGATCCACCACCGATCCGAACGTTTTCATCTTCTTCATGATTTTTGATACCGCTGTCTTGCTGATTTCGTAGTGCTTGGCCCCTTCCCGGTGCGTTTGGCCGTTATTGACATCACGAACAACCAGTTTCCGTATGGACAACTGAATGGAACCGGAAATTTTTGCGTTCTCCATATTTTACAACTTATTCGAATGTAGACACCTCTTTGAATGCTCCAGTGCCAAGCCAGTTGTTTTTGAAACGTCAAAATACACAAAACAAACAAATTCGAGGGGCTTCACGATGGAAACTTATTGAAATTATATCGATTTTCGAGTTGGACACTTTATTTTGACCCTGTTTTTTAAGAATATTAACTGTTTTTTTTTCTATCAGAAAAACTTTCTTTTTTTATCAGCGTAACATTAACAAAACTTGAAAAGGACATAATAAATAAAATTTGAAATATGATTACGATGTGTTTTCGTTGAATTTAAACCAGAAAAATGAAACAAATGGAAAAAAAATAATTTAGACACTTTATTTTGCCCCTCACTGCATAAGTTTTCGATGCAACCTAGTCCGAAAATCTATGCTTAGCGAAGATGATTTTTTCAACACTGTTTCCCACTCACAAATGAATTTACTTTGCCGTACAAACCTAATATCGCTTCTCTATTAACTCACAAACTGAGAATAAAAATCGTTAGTAAATTGAATTTTTATATTAAACCACTCAAAATGGTTAATATCGAAACCGATAAAATTGCATCCACAAGCGGAATCATGAACGATTTTCAGGTTTTTGTTTACCTTTTCAACTTTTGATCGGTAGGGTGAAATGAACAAACAAAAGTATCATTTTCAAGAGCTTTAAAATGTTTGTATGTATGTGAGCATACATACTCTTTCTATCAGAATGAACGTCAGCTAGAAATTGTACCGCAATAAAAAAGTCCAAACGATGCCAAGCGAGGATCGAATCGAGGCCGGATGAAATGCAGGGCTGTTTTACACGACTACGCTATCCACATGGCCACTTCTACTATTACACAAAAACGTGAGAATATTAATCCACATTATAAAATGAAGTTGGATCTTAAAAGTATACATAGAAAGTGTTTTTAAGAGTAAAAAAGAGAGCATGTACGTAAGTCTGTATCCTTTTTGGACGGAGGCCGTGTATGTGGCAAAGTATGCGAAAAAGGTTAAAATGTGCTTATTAGCAATGTATCTCTTGTTTCGCTCTCTCATATCGCTCTTATATTGCAATAGCATATGTATTGTACAAATGCTGTACTAGTATGAGAGGGTAGCACATGTTTTGTTATTTTTAAGCTCATGTAATGTTATAAATCAGGATGTCATTATATTTTCTGAAATTTTTTTTTGATTGTAGTAATCTGAAACACACTTGGTCTTACAGTTTACGTTAAAAGTCATGGATTTTTGCCCCTGACATATGATTTATATTCAAAAGTTCCATTCCGACAGAAACACTCTGTCAGCAATCGAAACGGCAATCCGCGTTTCCTCCGAGATCGACGATAAAACAGCAACACATTGTCGATTCATCGATTCACCCCTCCGGAAGTGTCAGTCCCGGTGAAATGCAACCTGGACTTCCCACCACTGCTGTACGATACGTTAAGCCGGGGCGGATAGCGACATCCCTCCGCTCTATTTCGGTGAGCTCCGTGAGCATAAGCAAACAATCAAAATTCAATAATTTCGAATAGCGCCCGCGGAGCTAATAAAAGCCATTTGGCCGAGATGGTGCGCAGATCATGTGAAACATGTGTCAACCGTAAATAAAATCCGCTTGCCGGATGATTGAATTTAATTTTGAATCTCCCCGCGGTTGACACCCCAGCGTTGTGATACGGGCGGGAGATTTTTGATGCCACTGGAATTGGTGAATACTGAGAGGGGTGCGAATCATTAGCGTTGGGACAATGTGTGGGAGGGATGATATCTGAGTTTTTTTTTTATTTTGGTGAATGTAAGTTGCGAAGAAAATATGTTTCTAAAAGTGGTGATATTCAGAGGAAGATTTTTTGAAGCAACCCATAGTCATTCATCATAAATCATCGATTGCATGCTGAAATGTGATACTAATTTGAAGCTGAAACACGATTCGTTCACACTGCAGCATCAAACTGCCACGTAGCGCTGGTTTCAACATAATGTAGTTGGTTTTACGATGTAGTTGATTAATTCATAAATTCCACCTTACGGACGTTTCATTTTTTTTGCTTTACTCACCCACAACAAAACAAAAAAACAGCAGCAGCAGATACGTTACACGGTATCAATAATGTTCGTCCTAGGGAGGAGCATCGCCAGGTGGATGTGCACCTTCCTCTCGAGAAACAGCGATACACACCCACACACACACTGATGCTGATGATTTTACGAGCCGAAGCTCTGCGGTGGTCGCTCGTCGCACCACCAGGATATATGGTCTGTAAGCCGTAAGGTACAACTTTTGCGCACTCCACGATGCACCTGGCCGGCTACCGCTACCGTCTTGTTCAATGAATGCAAAGGGAGAGAAGTTTTATGCGATTCCATGGTTTTTGACTTACCATGGGATTGCAATTTCACGTTGATTTCAATGGCCGCAGCTCTAAATCAATCGAAAATGGTGGTTCAGATTTTCGTTCTTTCCCACAGGTGTCGGTTATATATAACTTCACCCTAACGGATGCCGGTACATTAACCAGCGATTTATGGACCGGTACAAGTATGCAATACGCTGCTAAATAGTTTTTAATGTGCGTAATAGATGGACGCATGTTTCGCAGCATGCAGTTTTCGGTATCTGTTCTAACGAAAGCTTTAATTTCTAATATTGTGGACCCCGGGGGCATTCCATGCTAACGAGGTGGTAATTTATATAGAAGTGGTGTGAAAATTGTGTAATTTGTATTATTATGTTGTGGTACCGTATCGTTGAAGTAATCAGGTTCTATTTCTGCCAGTATATATTGGTGAGTATTTGGCATATAATCTTTTTACTGTTTTTTCCGAATGAATCTAGTACAACAGACCCGCATTATTCCTGGCATCTTCTGATAAGCTTCCCAGGGAATAATCTGTCTCAAGCGGAACAAGATTTTTGTCCTTTAAATTAATAAAAATCGATGTTCATGTCAACTCATCATAGGAGTTGGCAGCCCCATCTCAGATTGCTGTGAAACGTTGTGGGTTAATGACATTGGTCATTCAAGCAACTTTGCATAAGGTAAATGGTGATTGATTTTTGTTGAAAGCTCTAGATCAGCGCACCTGTGTCAAATCAGGTATTGAAATGTTCTCAAACATATGAATTAAATTGTCTTTTTCGTAAATCATGTAGTTTTATACGATATTTTTATGGGTTCAGATGATTATTTGGTACGTATTAAGAACTTTTCTGGATTATAACACTTACAAATATTGTAAACATCATGCTTGCACACCATTTGTACCGTTTTGTCTCAAATTCCGAACACTTAAGCTTTTTTAGCCATTAAACAGTGTCTCATTACTCAAAATGGTACTTTTTCGCGATATCAATGTGGTGTTTGGATAAAATAGAGCCTTTTCTTTCAATTGGCCACCATTAAATTAATTTATAGATTCATATTCATGGTGAAAAACTAAAAATATGTTTGATCACATTTGTCTCAAATTCCGAACACCCAAAATCATTTTTTTTAAATAACAACTTTTGAGCTACTGGACCGATTCAGATGATCGACATATCAAATCAAAGCGAATTAGCTATTTTTTTTTTTTTTGAAAAATATAACACTTCCAAAAATTTGGATTGTATGCTTCGAAACCTGATTCCAATTCCGAATTTGCTAACGCAAACATTTTATCGCTGGTTTTGACAGTCACTTTTTTGCAAATGCTTTGTATTATATGTCATATACAGTATCGATACCTGTGAATGATGTTAAAATGAAGCCTACACCACAAAGAATGTCAGAGTATTTATTATTCAATTATTGAAAATATTAAAGTTCAGTAAATTTACATTTGAAAATGAAGTGTTCGGTATTTGAGACTGTTCGGAATTTGAGACAAAACGGTATCATATTTATGTATCTAAATCATCTAATTAATGCATATTGTTGACCTCAATTCGGATCATGGTTTGCACGATGCACTGATGTTGGCAATATTCTGAAGAAAGCCTAAATTATGAATGGATCAATATGATGACAGTAAATTCAAGCAAATGCATCAGAAAATCAAAAAAAAATTAAAATCAGAAAGCAAATGCAACTATTGTTGTTTTCTAAAACCAGACAAACCATGATCGTTTTTTGGAGGATCATGATCATAATTTCTTTTTTTTTTGGAAAATCGTTAAAAAACATAAAAATTTGAATAATTTGAACGCCTTATGGCAGTATTAGCAACTAGAAATTTGGGGCTTTTCGACAAACCCAAACTCATCTTGATTATATGTGATTTTCATTTACTAGTTGTTTGAAAATACCCTAAATCGGACAAACTTGGAACTTTTACAAAAAACCAAAGATATATATTTTTCTAATTTCTTACTAAGAAACTATAATACCTACAATATTCTGGTCAAAGGATAAATTGTAGAAAATTATTTATATTAAAAAAAAACTAGCTGACCCGGCAAAACTTGTCTTGTCATATTTCGAGTGAATATTTTGGTTTAAAAATAAAAGATAACAAATGTATTGTCAGTGGGTTTGAATGTTTTAGCCATCTATAAAATTAACCGAGTGTGATCGATTAAATAGAACGAATGAAAAGATCGATATACAGAGGAATGGAGCGCTATAGACGATGACCGCTGCAAAAATAATGAAAATACACAATCTATTCAATATTTCAGTATCTCCAATATCAATATTTGTGTAGTGTAATCCCATAAATGAATAATTCAATCTCGTAAGCTCGTTCTATCTAGTACGCACTTGCCATTTATGGGATGGATGGCTAAATTTACAACTGTTGGGTCCCGTTCATTAATTGGAAAACCAATGATACGACAGGCAACTTCATTGTCATTCAATGGAGGAGTATTCAAATCGATATTCTCAATTTGAAGCACATCCACATCCACATCCACATCCAACGATTTTAAATTTCAATGTCTGCGTTGTTCGTATGATTTATCGCCATTATCAGGATCTCTTCGTTTATATATATTTGATATCCGCCTACGCTTTTGACCGTGTCTTTAAATATTCGTGGTGCGATGGAAATGTGGCAGCCTTGTTTTGACTCAATACAATCTTCAAAATGATTCATCCATATTTTAGAAGAAATTCTCGGAACTCTCTGTCAAAAGCAATTTAAAAATTGTTAAAATTGAATGCAAATCATTACTCGAGGTTATTTGAATCCTTAAAAGACATAGGCCCTAATCACGAACGCCACTTTACGGTGAAAACGAAATGAAATGTATACTACCTGCATATAAATCATTTCGATTTCGCCGTGAAGTGACGTTAATGATCAGACCCATAGTCCTGACCGTTAGGGGTTTTTTTTTAAATTTTAACTGTTTTCTGCATATTTGCTTGCATTTCCTCAAAAACTTTATCCATCATATGAAATCATTATCATATATAATTTTCGTTCAAGATTTTCCCGATCTGCAGAGAGTGGTTATTATTTTAGATATAACAAATATTTGATACGATAGAGGTAATTTAAATTTTTCGATTTTTGTTTTAAAAACGTGTTTATTCCACCTGAAATTCCATTTCCTTTTTCCCGAATACACGCTGTCATGTCATGACAAAGCGTTGCGTTTTGGCATGACAATAGCAAAGGCTGTGTCGGCGTTGCTCCTGATTGCGTCTTGCAAGTAAGTGTATTCTTCCTTACGCCGTTCGCTCTTTACCTTCAGATACCTGTCCACCATAAATTGTTGGCACAGCTCACGACATCGTAGGATGACGTTGTTCTGGCCGCGTCGAGTAATCATTATTATTTATTTTTGGCTTAACGTCTTTACAACATTGCCTGATTCACAATTTTTCCTGTGTATCGTTCGTTGCTTGGTGTTTTAGTGGTGCGGCTTGCAAGACCTGCGACCAACCCCACTATCTCGCAGGAGGACCATCGTGAAACTGCTGCTTTACGTCCCGAATACCACCAGGACTGGGCAAAGACGCTTATAGCGGCGTCAATTTGCTTAGAGGAGTTGTTTCCAGGTTTTTGGGCTTTTCTTGGGGATTGGCAATGCCCAATGCTCATCCCACCACACCCTAGACAGTTCCCCTTTACCAGTGCAAGCCAGAAAAACGATCTATGACGATAGAATTTCTGACCCGAACGGAAATCGAACCCGAAGCCCCCATTTTGCCAAGCGCAACGCTTACCACTAGGCCATGGGGACCACTCAGTAATCATACCATACACAAAAAAAAATGCAATATTCGTCTTGTCCCTTTAGAACGACCGTGGAATTTTTCGTCAAAGAATTTATTTCTGACTTGCATTGTGGTTACACATATTGGAGAACTTGTCGCTCAGAACACATTCAAGGCATGTTGTTTGGCATAAACTTCTCAATAAAAATGACCCAAGTAATACTACGTAGAGAAGCGCGTCTTATGAACAGACGATGAGCTCCAGATTATTAAATTAATGACAGTAGGATTTCAGGATTAAACAGAGTAGGATTGTAGGATTGATGACAGTTGTAATTTTGCAATCCGAGCATGATTAGAATTTGATTAGAATCCTTTTATTTATTCATTGTGCTCATTCAGAAAAGCTTCTAGCTCGGCAGCGATGCGTCTGGGCTTAAACGATGAATTGACAGAAAATTTAGGGTTACATGTATTTTTGAAGCGAAATTTAAGAAAAAAAAATGCAAAAAAAAATCAGAAATTTTTTTTTTTGCATACGACTACCCTAATCGGTAATAAATATATGGTAATCAGTATCCTAGCGACCTATTCTCATACCTACCATATTTTTTGAGCAAGATTTAATGAAAATTCGTCAAGCCGTTTCGGGGGTGTTCGACCACAAACACCGTGACCTGAAATTAACATACATGTCATCCAAACAAAACACAAATTTCTGCATGATTCGAGAACTAATAGAGCAAATGGAACCAAAATTGGAATGTCAATCGGTTCCTTCGGCTGAAGGAGGCCTGGATGATATTTCAGGATCATACACGGAAATACACGGAATATGGCACTTCAGGAGGACCATTGGATGTGGCACAGGAAAATTAACACTTTGGAATCAAAAACGTAGGAATATTTTCTAACACACATTGGATTTTTTACGCGATGATTTTAATGTGATAAAACTCACTCCTATAGCTTCTTCTATCTATATAAATGAAAATGGATCGCCGAATGTGTTGATAAGAGCAAAACTCGAGGAAGGAATTGTTGTATTCGGCATAAGGTATGAATTGGCAACCATTGGAAAAATGATTCTTTCTTAAACAGATCCCTTAACGGTGTTGTGACTTCAGACAACCGTGGAAGAAAATTTCGGAGATAATTGACAGATCCGAGAAATCGTTGCAGCGCCTTTACATTTCTTGGCATCTCCCTATCCGTTATTGCCGTCGTACGTTCTGGATCCGGCTCCATTCCGTTCTTGGAAAAAATATGACCCAAGTATTTCACCTTTCGTACCCTCAGCTGAATCTTCTTAGAATTGAATCTGGTGTTCACCTCAACAGCCCTGCGTAGCACAGCGTGAAGACGTCGATCATGCTCCTCGTGTGTCCTTTCCGCAATCAAAATATCATCAATATAGATAATCACTCCATCAATGTCTCCGAAAAAATACTCGCTCCACTTTTGGAACATTTCCGCTAAAACATTCAGACCGAACGGCAGTCTCAAAAACTTGAAAATTCCAAACGGTGTACTAAATGAACATATATTACTAGACACATCATCAAGTTCAAGATGATAAAATCCATCCTTAAGATCCAGTACAGTGTAAAAATCAGCTCCGCATAACGTTGACGCAAGATCCTCCAAAATCTTCGAAAATATCACTAGGAATAAAATTTACATCCGACCCACAGTCTAGTTTGAAATCTAGCATCATATTTTCAACGTTTAATTTAGCATACCAACGTTGTTTCTTGATATTTACCAAGCTGACAGGTGGTAATTCCTTAACCACCGAACTGACGACAACGTCATCCGTTTCTCCGGTTTCAACAACCCAATCTCGCGATGTTGAACGTGATGAGGTTCCGGGATTCGACATACATATCTCTTGGTTCTGCACATTATTACTCCTACAGGTTCGTTCGAAATTATGCATCCTGCTGCATCTCCTACATTGCTGGCCAAATGCAGGACATCTTCCTTTGGCATGTGAAGTTAGACAATAGGTACACTGTATTAGCCTCCTTCAGATTTGTGTCCCTCCAGATCCACGATTATACCTTAAAGAACTCCGATTTGGCATTGCTCTGCTTACAGTTTCTACAGCAACATTATTTATCGGTCCATAGTCCATAATCTTCAACTGCTTACTTTTCATCTCATCAAATCGTGCTGCTTCAATAGTTTCCTGCAATGTAACATCCTTCGAACAATCCCTCATGATGAGTTTATCCCTCAAGTCCTTGCTTTGGCATCCGAAAATGATACGGTCTCTAATAATTTTTTCTGGTTCGGCAGACATGCACTCTTTGACCAATGTTTGCAAGTCCGTCAAAAAGTGCTCGAATGGTTCATCTTCTCTTTGTGATTGGGAAAAAAATTTCCAACGTGAATAGTTCACATTGTTTCGCGGATTACAATAAGTGTAAAACTTTTCGATCACTTTTGAATACACGTTGCTCTCTTCATCAGTGGATACAAAAGTGTTGTATACCCCAACCGCGTAATCGCCTATTAGGTTCAGCAGAGTAGCGATCTTTATATTATCAGATCACTCACATTCCCTGATAAATCTAACGTTTCTGGACGTTTAAAGCTTTCCATTCTAACCGTTTCTTTTTCAGACGGCTCTGGCAATAAGTTCGTCGATCCACGCAATCTTCCTATGTCTCTCAAAGTTGCAATCCGAGCTCACTGCTGCTTGATGCACTCCTCTGAAAAAGCTTTCCGTTGTGGTCTCCTAGGTTTTAGCGTAATTCGAAGGTCTGTTTTTTCCGGTGACACAGGCTTTTTCTTGATTTTCATTACTTAATGATAACCGCCTGCGCCATGTTGTATTCGGCATTAGGTAAAAAGGTATACGTCTCTACTTATTGGAGGTACTATATGAACTGACTTTATTAGTAATTAAATGAGACACCTATATAAGAGTAATCTACAGTCGAGGCTCTTATCATATAAAACAGGAATTGTCCGATTTAGGGCTGTCTTTATTCTATCATATTTTCTGTATCAAACATTTATTCCATGTAACGGAGAAGCATGTTATTTGCAAGTGGTTGGAAAATCATGAACGAGAATTGTGTCTGAAAATAATCCCCTAATAATACTATTATAATGACTAGTTTTGGTAGAAGTACTAAAAATTTTATAGTAAAAGTTAATTTTAAAGGGTAGATTAGAAAATCAGTTCTGCGATTGAACCCATGAAGGCTTAGTAAGAAAACGTGAATGTGATAACGAAAAATAAATTTTGGGCGGGACGAAGTTTGCCGGGTCAGCTAGTTATATATAAATCTACTGCGGATAATCGAAACTAGTTGTATGGAACAACCTCTATTCCAACCCTTCCTCTGCTTAGCTACATCCAAATAATCATATTTATAAAGTATATTAACCCATTTCAGGCCAAGCGTTCGAAAAATCGAACAGCAACTTTGATAATTTTTCATGTCTTTGAGAAGCAACCATATGGTAATGTTTTTGGATCAAAAGATAGCGTAATTTGTTAGCTACCACTTACCATCAATTTTATTCAGTTTTGTACAACTTTATTGAGCAATGGATTCGATTTAAAGCAAGTATGTATGGAAGGTGTTTTAAATTCAAATAAAAACCCCCAATAAAATACAAAAATATGAAAATTTTCCTACAGTATTACTTTGATAAAACGATACACATTGTATTGCAGGGCAAAAATCATTCGATTGATCCTCCTGCAGGGAAATAACAGCCGGGAAAATTGAGTGTTCGAAAAATCGAACGTTGGCCATAACGAACATTTTTTTCTGCTGAATTAATACCAACACATCTAGCCTCCGCAGCGCTCTCTGGTTTGTTCACTTTAGAAGACGGAAGGTTTTTTCATTAATTTTTGCATTCTCAAATGTGAATGTTCGCAAGTATTGATTAATTAAGAAATGATTTGTTGTCCATAATAACCTTAGGAGTCCATAGAATTTCGTGTCTGGAGGATCTGGAGGAAATCTTCAGTACGTGTAACGAGGATTCTAAAAGGACTTCTGGTGTCAATATTCTTCCGCCGGATCCGGTGGGCGGTCTCATCGATGAAGTAAACCTAAGTGACGATTCTGTCCAACTGAATAATAACACCTCAAACTCAATGTCGTTGTTTTTTCGCAGCGTTTTTGTACTTTGCAGGTTTTGGGAAATGTTCGATTTTTCGAGAAATGGATAATCGGAAAGAAATAATTCTCAAGCAATGATATTGCTCCACGGTCAATGATAAAAATAACAGCACTAACTTTTGTTTGAAAGAAAATGCCTGCCGGTAATAAGTTAAAACTACATGAAACAAGAAATGTCACATCTCAACATAAATTTATTAATTTAAGTCTTATTACTTAGGATTGAAAGGATGAAAGGATTAAGGCTTATACTTAGAGACTTTCATTCTCCTGTGCTCCCGGAATGTAAAATCAATGCATTTATGAATGCCGCATACTTGCTAATTGAAGTGACTTTTAGTTCGCAGTATGTTTGTACTTATAAAAAAAGTGCGGGTCTGGGCCAATGTTCGATTTTTCGAACAGTAATTTCCCGGAAAACGGGAGATGGGAAAAAATAATTCTTGAACATTGGGGATTCTTTAGCGTCAATAATCAAAATTACACCAATGGCTTTTGTCAAAAAAAATATTTTTACGGCTTGGTCGTTAATGGGTTAACAAATTATTCAAAATTTCTGTTGAAAAAAATTAAAAACTAAAATACTCAGAATAATCGAGTCTAAAATTCTGGATAATCGAGTCCGACCTGTATATCTTGAATTGAAACAAAATTAGGATTAAATATGGTTTCAAAGAAAATATGAATAAGTTGTTGCTAGAAAAACATTTTCCTGTAATACTGCCCATATTTCGATGTATGAGTGACTTGTTGGAAATTTAACTCCTTCCCGTATTATTTAATACGACACACATCAAGTGATTTCACTACTCTACTGAGCAGTGCCACAAATTATCAAAATTTATTCACGAATGAAGAAATTAGCTTTTTCCCAGTGTCAGATGAATTCTCTTCTGTTGACACTCAACACCATATCTGTTATAATGAGTATAACACAAGAGTCGAGACGCGTGAACTTTGTCTGGAATATTGAACGTAAACAGCATGAACGAATTTCGCAAAGCCTGCATTCAGGCTCTTTCATTACTGTCAATAATTTTAGGTGATTATCACGAACGTTAAGTAGATCTTCATCACTTGCAGTGAATTTCTATTGGAATCGTGTTTGAATTTCATATTTAGAAAAAAAAAAAAGAAAGAACCAGGATTCCGGAACAGTCAACATTAGTTTTTATTGAGCATTGACCGTCGTGCGGTGTTGAGCGGCTGAGTGAGGTTTAGCGTTGAACGGCGTTGAGCGTTCCGTTTTTTTTATGATGTATTATAGAGACTTTCAACACCTTCTGGCTGGTTCGTCACTTTACTTCATTTTTTGTAAGAATGTCGAGAGTGAGAATAGAACTCGTTACATTTAGTGTGACACGGTTCGTCTCCGTGCTCTTTTACTACCGCCATTTCGCTCAATGTTTTCAATGAACCGGAAACCATCATCTTCTTTTCCAAAATGGCATCGGAATACGATATTCGACTTCTGCTTTCATCCAATACCCATATCGTAGGGAATTTATATCATTGCTGGTCATTTAGAGCCAGTATCATTGAACCGGAAATCAAAATAAGATTATGTTCGTTTCCCGCTCGTCTGTTATTGTCACCCATTGCCCATATAATTGGGAGTGTATGACATTTCCGCCCAATCGTGAGTAGAATCATAAAACATAGCATGAGTTATACTATACATTCCATTGCCGAAGTCGCCAAAGACAAGAATTTTGTGTTATCGATTTCACTCTCAAACTCAAACAGTTGAATTTTTTATGCTTTGATTTTCACTTACACGCAGTGATCTTCCATTTCGGCGTTACGAATATCATGACCAAAACGAAGATGCAAATGAAAAATTAACTTCATGGCAAGCTAATGTTGCTGTTCATTCCACTGGTGTTCATTGATATTGTTGTTTCATATTTATCGACTCTCGATTGAGCAGTAGCTATCAATACTGCTGAAAGTTCTAGCGCCCTATGTTATGCAAGTACACCACAAGTGAGACTCGATGTTGTACGGGAAAGGGTTAAGGGCTATCCATATTTTGAGAATTTGAAAAATTACGTTTTTGAGGAAATTTCAAATTTCAAATTTTCAAATATTTTTTTTCAGTGTAATTTAAAAAAAATGCTATTATTCCTCAATTTTTCTGCATTTCATTCTTTGACCAGAATTTTGTAACTATTGTAGTGCTTGTTATAAATGTTTGATTTTTATGAAGATTTCAAGTATACAAAGTTGTTTAACACGTTAAGCCCAGCGTCGGTCCCTAAGGGCTGACGTTGACCTTATTGGTAGGAAAGTGCTGACTGTCTGGGGCTGGCAGTTACAAAATAATAAAATAAAAAATATACGGTTTGTTTTCGGATGTTTTACAAAATGTGACTGATTCCTAATTGTTTTCTATCTGTACAATAAGTATCTTTGGGAACTGGGGCCGACACTGATATTGTGCGTTTTACTGCAATCGAGATGTTGCTGCCAATGATCAGTCAAATTGGCATCAAATTTGTCAAAAGAGAAAGCTATACGAAGAGCTGATAACATAATACTTCCAACGCATAGGAACACGATCGAGGGGCGTATGTTTGCAATGGGTAGATAGATAGATAAAAGAGTAATTCATTTTTACAACAAAAGCACATCTTAATTCTGTGAAAGTTTTAACGATAAATTTTGGAGGTTTTCCCCAAACAGCAAACGGCAGACGACAGCGATAAGAAGACATTTTCCAAATTCACGACGTAAAAGTTTTCCTGCGCTATATCGTAATCTCTTTTGAAGAAGACCAAAAATATGTTGGGCTAGACCGATGTAATGCAGTTTTCTCGTGGTTGGTATTGTTGGATAAATTTTCCGGGAAACATGAAAATAGCGAGCATAACTCAAAAGCTTCGTCTGTAACGCTGGTCAGAAAATTCGTTTTGCTGCCTCCCACGCTGGTTAGGTGGTGAAACAGCGCAACTTGTTCACGCCTAAATTATTAATTTTTAATTAAAAACCCCGGGCATACATGTTCAAAAATTGGTTGCATTTTCCACCCACACAACCATTCATATATGAAATTCCACCTGAAAACATTGTTTGCGGCCTGCCCGCTGTTCCCGACACGAAGTGTATCCACAATTGGTCGGGCGGGGAGTTAAACAAGATTTTGCGTGAGCCCAGGTAGTGTGAGAAACAAATCATTTCATAATTAATAGGTGATTTGAGTGTGAATAACTGCCCGTACAATTTGCTCGCACCGACTGAAGCTCCAGCGTGTGGCTTCGGACCACATGTGGTGAATGCGAGTTGTTAAATACGAGACTACATCGGGATGTGCATCCGGTTTAGTAAAACGCCTAGGATAGCAAAGCTCCGAAAACTAGGAAAAAACTTGCCAGAGACTTGCATTTGTAGAAACAATAACGTTGTTCGATATACAGTAACTGAAATTGCAGGATATAATCCACCCAGAACCCTTCCCGAAGCATCCCAATAAATTCGTAAAACAAAACCCTTGCGAGGCGCCCCGATGGGTCGATGCCGTTTTATTTAGTCACAAGCTAGTGCGGCGAAACAATAGGGAACAAGGGAATAAAATCCTGGCGAGTAGTGACACGTAACCGAGGTGCACCTTCTCCATGTCCAACCGAGAATAGGCCCATCGTCATTGACACCGTGGACTGTCTCCCCCACAGGCCATGGGAAGGGTCATCATTCGCCATCACATCACACACACGTCACCGCTTTTCGGCGCACCGAAGCTCGTAAAAATGTTGCATCGTAAAAAGTCGTGAGTGAGTCGCACCGCATTGAGAGATTGTTGTTACTCGAAAGACTTTTTACGATTCAATAATATTATCATCAGCTAGTCTGGGGTTGAATGAGCAGCGGGTGGCGTTGAAAGAGAAAATTTATTTTCCGCTCCATGAGAGAAGCCGTGTGTTACAAAAAGACAAGTAATGATCGCTGATTTACGACGAAAGTCAATAGTTGTCGTGAAATTGAGTACCCAATGTGTGGTAGGGTTTATGAAGCGTATAATTGGCAATAGTTAACTGTTTAGTTCGTAAAAGATCCCACGCCTCGGTTGACATTTTGGAGGCGAAAACCGTTCATGAATAATTAATATCAACAGATTATTTCGCACATTAACAAAGTGGTTTTCGGGTCAGACAAAAAATTACACAGCAGCATAGTTTTGAAGAGCGTTGCCTGGACAACTCGATTGCGATCAACATTAACTGGCACTGAATCGATTATTTTTGTGACTTGAGCAGCCATCTCCATACGTTTGATACGTTTTGAAAAATGGATTCAACAATCGAATGACATAGCTTGAGTTTGGATAGACTATACAGTTCGTAGTTACTTTCTGTTATTGACTTGAACCACCCAAATTTTACAAAGAAAGGAAATTCTTCTCATTGTTAAAATTTTGGTAATGTTTAAATTGTCAATAACGATTCGTCCTTGCACGGTTGTGTCACATTCCGAATACAAGTAACTCGAAACAGGTTTACCCGAATAAACACAGGCTATGGAAAATTTCGTAATTTTAACATAAAAATTATAAATGTAAAAAAAATGGTTAGAAAAAAAATGTGTATTAACGCCACTGCAGTGCAATTATTATTATGAAGTTATTTTGTCGTAACGAAATTTATCATGAGGTCAATGTAATAGGGACGAAGTCTCCACCTAACGAGGATAAGGAAGCGAGGCGGCTGTAAACCGTCGAGGTGACGCAATCCGAGTCGGCCGCTGACCCACTTTTGGAAACAACGGCCTCTCGCAAGCAAGTGTTCCACCGATTGCCGATTGGTTAGCTTGAAAAATAAGAGACAATCATTTAGTTAGTTCCGACCGGATACTTTTCCCTGGTGCGTTAATTTTAGTTTTGAGATATATCATTCATATTTCAATTCAAAAAATTACCGGACAGCGGGAAACGAAAATGCTGTACAGAAAAGAATAATTTTTCATGTAATTCAATGAGCGATTCGATGAGAACCACTAACGGAAAGATCCTATAGATGATTACGGAATGTGTGATATTAAATGGTTCTTAAATTTAATTAAATAATAAATTCAAAAACATCAGTTTGACATTAGAACATTTGATCAATTTCACCCCGGTGATCAATTTGCCCTCGGATGACGGTACGATAAAAAAATTCTATACAATGTTTTCATCTTAAACCTGAGCTGTTCTTTCGCGTTAGTTTTATTAATTCGGAATATTGGAATTGATTTTAAAAAACGGTAATTTCTTATTTCATTAATTACAGATTCCAACGCTTTATCTGTCTTTTTTTTTGTTTCTTCAACAGACTTCAATATTCATTTTATGAATTTTATGGCAACTGCTTGAAATTTTCAACTTTCTTTTACGTGTATGGGCTACATAAAAGTCATCATTCATACAAAACTAATAATTTAATAAATATAAAAGTGAAACTATATACCTTTTTCATAACTATGAAAAATATAATACACAACGCCGCTCTCCTTCGTTTTTCCTCTAACTACGAAAAATACGAATTTTTCTATACCAGGTAATGTATAAATGTGATATTTTTAATAACGCTTATCAGGATTCAATATAAATATACATTCTAATCCACTAAAGCTGTAAATAGTACATTTGGTTAAATGTTACTTTTGGGTATATGTTGTATTCGGATAAATGTCGCATTCGGGTAAATGTTCATTCGTGTAGATGATCCATTCGGGTACTTGTCGCATTCGGGTGTTTGTTACATTCGGGTGATTGGAACTCGGTAAATGTGACACAATCCCTTACACTGACCTGACGAAGGGAACCCACCAAACATTAAATCGTAAAACTAGCGTTTATACAGAATCATATATCTCATTTTCTCGGTGGTATATGATGAGCACAACTAACATTTGCATGCAAAAGTGGAAAGGATTTACGTACATGACACATGCTTGTGAATTAGTTTAGATGAATATACGACTTATACATGCATCTGAAACGATGAATGTCATATGCATTTACGATTTATTACATACATAGAAAAAAAGTAAATGGCGGAATGGATTGTCCGGATTGACAAATATGCACCGTTTTGTTTTGTTGTTACCATTCTAAAGATTGCTTCATAATGACTCTCTCATAGAAGTCTTTGTCCTTATTTGAGAAAAACTCTAGCAATAGATTTTTACAATCTTCACTTTTTTTATCCCATTTGTTTATTTTAGGCTCATTAGTATTTTAGCCGTAACAGAGCCGAATTTTAATCGTGTACATGTAACATGTTTGTCATATCTATAAATAACACATTACACAGTTGCCATTGTTCGGCGTAAGAGTATTCCTTCTGTTCTTCCATTATCCAGTTAGACCATCGTACAGCGGAGACAGTTGATATGATTATTGTTGAGTTATTTATAGAACAGCAGCCCGATTTTTTCGGCAAAGCAGAGCAGTTATATGGATGAATCGATCTTATTTCGACCGTGGATCGATCTACATCGCTGATGATTGTTACTTTGACGTTGTTATTCTGTAACAACACAAAGATGGTCAATGAGGGCTTCTTTTCTCTTTGTTGACTTCCATTGTCAACACCCTGCAACTCACAACTAAATGGAACAAACAAAAAAAAAGCAAAAGATTTGTTTTAAGTTGAAATGTCACCTTTACAACGAGGCTGAAATCGAATGATCGATATCGATATTACGCGAGATATTGATCATTAAAGCCAGCTACCGAGAAAATAATGGATTGCTTTTTCCCCAACCTAATACTTTTAGCCTCACAAATCGCCATTTGTGTATGTGAGAACTTGTATGTTTGAAGAAATAGGAATTATTCAATTAACTTTCTATGAGAGGGGGATATAAATATTTAAAATTAGTGATGGTGATGTTGAAGAAGAAATTACAAATTACTCCGATAAGAATCGAACGCCAGCTGTTTGGATTATCGACCAGCAGCTCGCAAGTCGCTAATGGATGACCCTTTACTAGATCGATTCAGATGATCGACATATCAAATTAAAGCCAGTTAGCTAATCATCTTTGATAAAATATTACACTTGCAAAAAATTAGATTTCGTTTTCGTAATTTCTGATTGTATTTGTTTTTATAGTTTATAGTTTTACATTTATTTTTTTTTAGTTTACATGCTTTAGAGATCGTAGACGCTATAATTTTAATTTTTTTAAATAATTTCTTATGTAACATAATTGTATAGGATTGGAAATCATAATTATTATCAATAATATAACCATGTTACAATCGTCGAATAGAAATATTTGACTCAAAGACGATAGAAATCACATCTCTGATTTTTGGAAATGTTATGTGAAAAAACCTCAGCTGCAAAAAAATAAAAAATATAGCGTCCCCTATTTCTAAACTTTGTAAATTGTATAGGATTGAACAAATTCAATCAATAATTACGAAAACAAAATCATATTTTTGCGATCGTAGTTTGTTTTGAAAGAAGACTCATTTTGCCTTCAATTCGAATTATGAATTTTTGAAAAAAAGGCATGTTTGAAAAAAGGCGGAAAAATTTATTTTTCGAGCCACCCTAAAATAGAAGTGGGAATGGAAAAATATCACAATGGAATTTCACTAAACAAGGCTTGTTATTCGGTATTGAAGCATTCACCGAGTAATAATGCAAAATGCAGCTCTCTTTTGCGGAAACAAATTCAGACACGGGTCTCAAATACAGATATATATTTCAGGTATACGTTTCGATATATGGATCCCAGATCCAGTTTCCTTATTCCATCTACAAAATATATAACATGTCCAGAATCAATTTCTGATTTCAGATTCCAGATAACGAATATAGGTTCTAGTTCCAGGTTCGTGATACCAGATTCGGATTCCAAAAGGTGATTTCAGACTTCGTACAGTGAATACGTAATATTCATTCAGAATTAATATTCTGATTGCTGTTTCCAGTATAATAGTTCAGTGAACATTAAAATTTATCTTTGTTAATCAAGGCTTATAATTTGGTATCGTAATATCAAATAGAAACAAATGAAATGATTATCTATTAAACAATAATAAGAACGCACACATATTAGGAAGTAAGTGTTGTATAGAAGATTACAAAAGACAATCATTGGAAACTACCATGAAATGTTAGCCCAAGCTTGGGCTCACTTGCGATGACGCTTCAGAACAACGTGATTTAATGTAAATTAATCAAAGTTCGAACTCCACTATATTTTTCCACAAAAACACACGGAAGATGTTCAGTAGAATTTCAAATAAAGCATCTACTGTGTGCTGGTGTCTGTTTGACAATATCTTTTCCCTCTACCTCTTAATTGTATAGAAGTCTATATAAAAATAACGCTCAAAATTTGCCAAAAAACAATCAATATAATTTTGTTATAAACTGAAATGAAAGAATCGATGTTATTCATTCACGACCCGAGTGTCCGTTTGCGTAGGGTGATTCAAGCAAAGTTAATTTACAAATCATTTTGAATACCACTTTCCCATTAATCGCTCCCAATAAATATCGAGCTCGCAACAATGTACGCATATGAGCACCACTTCTTATTTGGATGTCTTCCAACAACTCGCAGACCACATTGCACTTATAGCCAATGCAAAAATTATCCAATTACCTCCTCTCTGCTACTGATGCTGCAATACCTCCCGAAAAAAAAGAATCGATCCGAGCAATAAATTGAACGCTCGAGCAGAAGACCGAAACGGGCCCGTTAATGTCGTCCATAAAAGTGACCATTAAGTTGAAAAATTTATCGATCTGTTTGTTTTCCTCGGGTCTCGGGCCTTGGGGACAGCCGATTTATTTGCATCGAACGGCACGTATGCGAAACTTCCTCAACCAACCAGCTCTTTTTTTTTCGTAGCAAAAGGGGTGGGTTGATCGGCTAGTTTTTGGTTTGGCGGGTCGGGATTAGCGCTGTCACAATAAAAAAAATCCTGTTCCGTCGCGCTTTCGTCCCACCCTTCTCCGAAAGCTGTCGATTTTTATCGGACACGGCGAAAGTAGACTTCCTAAGAAAAGAAATAAAACATGCACCGTTTAAGCGACAATTCAGCAAGATTTCCGATTTAGTTTCCGGGTCCCTTCTTTGCAGACGAAGTTTTCCAACAAACGGCGTTCGGTGTGTTAGCTGTACACGTGCGAGCGGGGCTAGCGAGTTTCTGCGAAATGTGAGCAGAGAGGCCAAATCTCTGGATTCGTTTAACCCTTTATAAAGACTTGAAAACTAGGCAACGAATCGACTCCAACCTTACATGTAATATAGTGGCCACTGCAAGTAAACCCCAAAAACACTGATTGCGGCTGCCTTGTAGGATCACTTTATTGCGCCTTTGGTTATGCAAAAATTATATTATATGTAGTGCAGTGAATAAAATGTTCTTTTTTTATATAGAGTTCCAGAGGAAAAAAAATAAAATTTAAATTCTTCATCAAATACAGTGAAGAACCTATCAGCTCGTTGCCGTCAACGAATTTTAAAAAAAATTCTGCCGGCGCTCTAAAATCGTGGTTCTGCGACATAGCTCCAAAAATTTTTAGCAGTCAAAACCAATGAAATGTCATTCATTGTTCATTCAAATATTTCCTATCAATTGATGTAAACATCTTGGCGATCTATTATAAAATGCTCGAGTTGTAAGCAGTCGAAATCTTTCATTTTTTCCTACTTGTTCAGTGCCTAGATTTTTATTTTAACCCCTATATATTGTAGTATTGCCAAATACCTTCAGAAGTTTTCAGTTAAGTAAAATATGGAAATAATATTCAAAGTGCAGCGGAATAAGTATTTTGCATGGTTGGCAATGTAGTTGCCACGGTCTTATAAAGGGTTAAAATACGAAACAGTTTACGAGATTTTGATTTTGTATGGACAATTATTGCCTCGAGGAATATCCAGAATTAAAGATAAACTGAATTATTAGGATAGAGATAAATCCAGGAAATAATTTCATTGACAAAAATTACGTAAAAATCAGTGAAACTTTAATTAGAGATCCACTTTAAGAAAGCTATAGTTTATAAACTCTACCAACTTTAGTTAGTTTTCTTCGAAAAATCCACTACACGTGAGTCAAATTTCAACATGATTCCCAATTTTCTACCAACAAAAGAGAAGTTAATTTTTTTGTTTAACAATATTGAAGCAAACCCTTCTTTGTGCAAAGGGCCTGATCGCCAGTGCTATGGAAAATATTGAATAAGGTACCAAAGAAGACATTTTGGCAACTTGTTTGAATCGCTACATACACTTCTGGTCAAAAAATAGGTGTATGACGACATACCGTTCAATATGTGCAACCAGATACATATGAGGTGGAGCAGTAGACAGAGTATATTTGGATTGGTAAACAAATATGGTGTCGTCATTATTTGCTTTTAATATGAAGTGTATATGAAAGAAACAAAACAAATGTTAAAAAATTTAGCGTTTCATGATTTTATGAACATAATTGCTCATGAAATCTTGTAACTGATTATTTTTCAATAAATGACAATTGTATTGTGACCTACTTACTTTATTCAAGGAGCAAAAAACCGAGAACAGTCGTATTCTTTATCTTGGGGAATAGCAGAATTTTCAATTACCTGTTACTTAATTGAAAACTATTTTTCTCATATCACATAGACCGACACTGTAAGCCTTTGAAAATATCATCATATCATCGCGAAAATTATGAAAAATATGTTTGTTTCTATGAATGTGAGAGAGTAAAAACGACACACAAAAATACCACGTTTTTCATGTTTTCCGATATCATTTCACGAATCAAATGCACTCTATCACATTATACTCATATTCAGTGGGAGCTTCAATAAAAGACTTGCTAAAAATAGCGTTTTCAAATGGATGTGGAATGCAATTGAATGTAAACACAAATATTGACGTCTGAATATAAAAAGTAGCTATGGTAGCACATGCTATCACGCACACTTAACCCGCAAACTCTACAATCTACTCCACCTAATAATCCTGCTCATGGATGTGCAACACTCAAACTTTTACTATTACAGCGGCCACCATTGTTACATCGTACTTTCATACAACCATCCAAACGATGTGTGTGTGGCAATTCATATGGTGCTGTAAAGCAGGGTTGCCATCGCCCCAGTTTGAACTGGATTTTTTGTTTTTTTCTTCTCGATCCGGCCAAACAGTTTAAACCCAAAATTTTCCGCTTTTTTATTTATTCAGTTTCATCCAGTTTTTTTATATATGTGTTTCAGATTTATCCATTTTATGTTAAATATATTCACAATGTATAAATATTATCCATCACTCTCCCTTCCTATCCCTCGACCAATTTTATATTCACCTTGGATCGATCCTTCTTTTCCTACAAACTCGACTCAGTGTTTTTTTGACGTAGGACTACGTCTTTCATTTCTATACCGGGGTGTAAAATCAAAGTTTCGAAAACGAAAGCAATACGCCGGAGACCGAGATTTTGAGTGTTAATAACTCCTAAACAACTGAACGAAATGGTATGATAAACACTTCATTCGAAAGATAAAATGTCTACGCCTTCTATACTTGTTACTTTCTGATCCAAAAACTTGTTTCAATAGTCTTAAATTTGCTTTCAAAATAGGCTATTGAAATCACCAATCGGTATATAAGCGAGCGCCGCTCGGAAATCCACTCAGTTCTAATTGAACAGCGATTGGAGCATGTTGTCGCTGTTGTGGTGAAGCTCTTCATTTATCATGAAAGCGCGGATGAACGGTGTCACCAAGAGCCTGTTTGTGCACCTTAGGCCAGAAGGGAATCCATCAGGAGGAGAGTGATGCCACAAACGGTTCCCCGGGAAGATCTCGAAGCAGCCGCTACACACACACACATACACGCACGGAATTCATTCCGTTTGGATCGAGAAAGATCCGGAAAATAATCTGCCAGTTCCTCTAGGTATTTAAAAATACATTCATGTGAAAGAGTTTATTTGAATGTTTTCTATCCATGTAACACTGTGACCAAATATGTTTCAATCAAGTGCTATTAACAGATGGTTATCGAGTTAGCATTAACCACTGGTGGGCTTCCAGTATCGAGGAAAATGTGGAAATATCTAATCGTTACTGAAAATAATCTGCCAGTTCCTATGGGAATTTAAAATTATATTCATATGAAAGAGTTTATTTTAATGTTTTCTATCCATGTAACACTGTGACCAAATACATTAGGTTTTGTGATTTTTCAATCAATCGCAATCAACAGGATAGCTTCTGAAGATTATTCTTCCCCATCAGTAGGATATTTCCGTATCCAATATTGGATGCATAAAACCTTGTGCCTCCAACGTAACGCTCTCGTTTTCGAAGTTCTCCAAATATTCATTCATTCAGAATGAATTCAGATTCAACTTCATACAAATGATCTCTAAATCAACGATAGTCCTACGTCACCCTTGCGGTTATACCATAGATATAACCCACTTCCTGTTTTTTCTCCTGCTTTTTTTTTCAATACGGTTAACGCACAGGGCGAGCCAACTCAAGCAGAAAATTGCTACACTGTGTTTGAATTAATTTCAATATCAGGTGTTCTGGGTCCTCCAAAACATTCCTAGGTTCAGACCAATTGATCTACCAATCCAACCACGACTGGTATAATGTTCATTGCATTTTTTGTCGTCAATACCCTCAAACATTCACGATTTCTTAACCCCCCTTACCATGAACCACCAACCCCCCCCCCCCCTCTTAGAAAGGGGGGAGGGGCCTCGAACTATCATAAGAACCTTCTCCGTCCACAAAAACCTCTACCTACAAATTTTCACGTCGATCAGTTCAGTAATTTCCGAGTCCATAACAATCAAACAAACAGAATTTAAATTAATGAGTTTGAAAAGTTGCTTTATTTCCATGAATTGCCAAAAGCGCTACGAAACCTCATTACGATCCGCAACAAAATTGAATCAATCACTTTTCAAATGTGATCGTCCGGGAAAAATGGGGCTTAGGGTAAATTTTTCGACTTTTTTCACGATATACGGGACCAGAAAACTCCTAAGAATCGATTGAGACCCATCCGAGGTCCCTAAGTTGAAAATTCAGCCTGTGAGTGAGTTTTTTGTATAAGGTTAATTCAAAAAGTTTATTAAAAAAGTAACAAAACAATTTACAATATTTTGTTTTCAGCGTAGATTTCTCGGCATTTCGTTTTTCGAACATGCTTCTTCCGAATTCTCTTCTTCCAAACTCTCATCCCAACTACACATTACATACATTGCTTCATACTCATCGAATTTACTTTGAAATTCTTTCAACGACGCATACGAATACATCACCTTGCACACCGGTAACAATTATTTAGAACAAAAATACGACTGAAAAGTATTTTAAATTGAATAAAATGAATTACATCACGTCTTTGCGATGTCAAAATCAAAAACTTGTTCGTGTTACCACACGAAAACCGCAAAGTGATAGGAAATGTTTCGTCTACAACCAACCGAATAATATACACCATGGAAATGTCGATAAAATAGAGTGACAACATACCACGGAAAAGATTTCATCCAACACGAAACCGTGAAAACAGATTTCGTAGTGTAAACTTTAAACGCGTCTCTCTCGGAAACTTGTATTTTACCCTAAGCCCCCTTTCTTCTCGGACGATTACATATTTGAAACCGTTCTACATCAGTATACAGCCATTCCATGCCAAACCGATATCAGATATTCGTGAAAAGGTGTATATTTGTTCTATATTAGACCCGTTTTTTTCATTAGGGTACTCATTCCCCTTTTAGGGTGGTCCGAAAACTTTCTGGGAAAAAGGCGAACAAATTAATTTTTCGGACCGCCCTAAAATGGAATCTGGTACCCTGATGAAATAATAAAATAACGAGTTTATTATTTCGTGATAAAGAACAAATCTACCACTTTTCAGGAGAATCTGAGAGCCACTGTATCGGTTTGACATGGAATGGATGTATATTTAGTCGATGGTTTACGCGTAAAATGGATTTTATCCGATGTATTTCAGGAAAAAAAATCAAACTGATTTACACGAATAAAACTGGCAGCTCTGGTAGTGTCTAACTTGCTGAACAATCAAATATAGCAAGCAAAGATTAATCTCGAATATATGTTTTGGGAGAAAATTTGTCACACGATTTTACTGACGAGCCAATACAAAACGGATTTTCTTTTCAGCCCCCCTTTTTTTTATTTTCAACATTGCTTTGAATGTATTTTAGACCTTTGCTGTTTGCTTGCGCTTATTTTGTCAGATTCACTCCCATACGAATAACAAAGAACCTCAGATGACCCCGCGTGAACCCCGTCACTGTCACATCAAATTTTTGCAGACAAGAGAAGAAGAATCACATTGTTCTAAAACTTGTTTTCCCACCAAAAAGATAACACCCGACTCGAGCAATCCCAATCGCCCCAAAGTAGTCTGGCGGCAAAATTCCAGACTACGACGATCCAGACATTCCCACTCACCAATGGTGCAACGGCCGGTGGGAGACAATTTTTCATAACCTTCGAAGGTATCTCTGACAACGGGTCGGAGGGCGTTTCTTGTAGTCTATTCTGCCGTTCGTTTTTTTTATTACACTACGATATGGGGCCAGCTGTGGAAGAACAATTTATTGATGTCGGAGATATTCTGATAATTGGTATAATTTATCATCTTGTGGGGGCCCACCTCTTTCTAATACCTCCCGGGATGGATGGATTGGATAGATGGATGGTCGAAGCAGAGAGAGCGCCACGCTGAGATGATACTGTTTGATTATGATAGCAATAAAAGCGAGACAGAGTGATAGCCGACACACGCCACAAGCAGTTCGCTGTCTATCGTTATCACTTCCATATCAATCATTCGGAGTGGAAGGGGGTTTACTCAGAAGTACACCGTTTGATACAATAATCTGTCTGAAGGGGGGGGGGGGAAAAGAGAGTCAGAGAATTAAAGAACAGGGCAACTTTGTCGGTGTTTGTCAGTGGCTCACACATGAAACGAACAGTGAGCAGCTTCAGAGGGATATACATTTCAGCAGGGTTTTGCTGGGACGACAGACGGCAGCCCCAGGATTACACACCACGATCGAATCGAATCGGATCCGGCAGTCTCGGTTGGAATAGCATCGCTTCACGGTAGTGAATGTTGTTCCATTCCAGCTGCACTATTTACGTTGACAGCAGGAGATTTGTTCTCGCTCGTTGAAATGCTAGCAAACTTCAAAAGGAATCCAAACTACGCTTGGGCCGTTGAGACAGACGGCATTTTGCATTGATACGGATGGTTTGAATTACCTGGATTCCATTGGAAAGTTGTTTAAAATGTTTGTTTGTGAATGGGAAATTGATGCTTTATTCAGCGGAAAATTTAGATATACTGCTTAACGATCCGGAATTTTAAAAAAAATAGTGGGAAAAGTTTCACATTTTGTTGAATGACTCGATCCGATAAAAACAAACTCAAGAAAGCAGCTCTGTCTTGTACCGGGAATGAGAACGAAATATTGAGATATTGAAGAAATATAAAAGTTGAATTTAGAATTACCTCGCATCAGATGTTAGACACTATGCTGGTTAACCAACGCGGCCATTTTAACCCATCATCTCTTCATCTCTACAGCATCACGAGCTACCTTGTCAATTCTTTTTACCTTTTGCTTTACAATTTCCTCATATCTCTCAAATGAGCAAAATTATTAAATTTATTAAATTATGAAAATTGTGAATTGTAACAAAAATTGCACCTATTATAAAACATTTTATTCTCTAAAAGAACTACAGTGGAACCTCGATTACAAGTTTGTGGAAGGTTCTAGCCCCAGGGTTGCCGAGAGTTTTTCAACAAAATATGTCTGATGAAGAATAAAAAATTTGGATTTGTCTGTTTTTTTTAAATAGTCCTTAAGATAAATTTCATAACGAAAAGTGAAGCACAAGCTCTTTCCAAGATGGTGCCAAAAATGTGCCTGGAGACATCATATTGACTGCATCTTCTGTAACAAATCCAATTACGCTACTTCGGCAAATAATCCCAAACAGAAACAAATTCATTTTAAAGCTGATTTCGGTAACCTGGATATAATTATATTGATTACGATAATTTATGTAGCTAATATTCAATTAAGGTAACCAAAATGAGTAATTTTCTGCCTGATAAGTCCGCCGATTCATTCGCAATCAAAGAGTATGATTGCGCGAATATGCGATGAGCTTTTCGAGTTGACCACCTCTCAGATAATTTCTGATCATAAATAATGCTTTACTTCGACCAAGCTTAACTACTCTTAATCTTAACTTCTGGACTATATGGTGGATGCATTAAAACATCCCAATCAAGCTCCCGGAGTTGTGTGTCCGTGCGTTGTTTTGATGAAACATGACATCTCTTCTGTTGGCCAATTCTGAACGTTTCTGAATTTAGTGTATTGCAATAAAAAAAAATAAAAATTAATTTTAAAATTAATTAAAATTAAAAAACATTAAATTGCACGTATTTGACTGTTACCGTTTCGGCGCCATAAACAACACTTACGATTTCAGCGGCCTGGCTTGCATTTTTGCATTTGTAAAAGAAAAAATGTAAAGTGTACCGAATTTTCTCTTTGTTGACTTCCATTGTTAACACCCTGTAACTCATAACTGAATGAAACAAACAAAGAATAGCAAATTTTTTTAGAGTGAAATGTCACCCTTACAACTAGTCTAAACTTGAATTGTTTGATCGTTATTACGCGAGATATCGACCACTACAGCCAGCTACCGAGAAAACAATAGATTACTTATTCCCGAACCTAATATTTAAGAAGTCAAGCATTGTGTATTTTCTGTTTTGATGTTTAGTTGTTAAAAAGGTTAATGGACTTACAGCTTATAGTCCAAATAAACAAACAAACGTTTAAATACATTGTTTCGTGAACGTAACACACAATGATTTCAAGTAAATTGAACATTCGAGTTAAATTTGCATTGAATTTAAGCTGGACCTGACGAAACGCTTGTGCCGTGGACAGCGAATGCTACTGCAGATGAACCTACACCGAACTAGAGAACGAAAGCCGCATCCATATTGACGATCCGATCTTGAAATGACGATACTTTTACATGTATTTTTTCCAACTTGTTTGCATTGATATTAACGGCCAATCGACCTGTGGAAAATTCTACGGCACGAAACGTTTCTAAGGTGAACAGACACTCTTCCTTTGTCCTTTGGACTCGATTATATACAGTTTCAAAAATTTTTTTTTACATTTCAAATATGACTTATTCCAAGCAAAAATGTAATCTTTCAACGTTAAAGTGAAATTTAGGTGGCTATTATATGTACAATGGGGTAAAAATCGTGATCTTTTAAGATTTTGGTTGAATTCTCACCAAGAATTGTTTATATCGATATTACAGCTGAATTAAGAAAGATAAAAGTTGGGTGTCAAAGAACAAATTGTAGAGCCATTAGAAATCTTCAATTTAATTGATAGAAACAATCATGTTTAAAATGATTTTTCAGGATAAAATTAATAATAACACATTAAAAATTACCAACTTTTACGTTTTCACTTCCGAAATGTTATTTAAATGCACTAGCGGGCGAACACAAATCACTATTTATAGGGACAGTAAATCATCGGCGGGATCAGTGAATCTGGGTGTGCCTCAAGGAAGTGTTCTGGGGCCGTTACTGTTCTTGTTTTATATCAATGACATCAAACAGGTGTTAAATGACAGCGACGTGAATTTGTTCGCTGGCGACACAGCGATATTTGTTGTGGCAGATACATTGCAAGACTGTTACAGAAAAATGAATCTTGAACTACAAAACTTAGATGACTGGTTAAAATGGAAAAAATTGAAATTAAATATAAGTAAAACGAAATACATGGTAGTGTCGACACGCAGTCTTGATAGTGGCAATCTAAGTATAAGTATAGATGGGCAACCCGTAGGAAGAGTATCATCAATCAAATATCTTGGCGTTATTCTAGACGAAACGCTGCTTTTTGAAGAGATCACTAATTATACTATAAAGAAGGCAGCTCAAAAGTATGGAGTGCTTTGTAGAATAAATCGTTTCTTGACTTTTGAAAGCAAAATAACGATCTACAAAGCGCTGATCGCTCCACATTTTGATTATTGTGCATCTGTACTATTTCTTGCAAATAAGAGACAGATGCAAAGAATGCAAATGTTGCAAAACAAGGCTATGCGCCTGATGTTGAGATGTGATCGACGAACTCCGCGGAGATTCATGCTAGAATGCCTACAATGGATGTCAGTCAGTCAGCGTATTAAATATTGCACGCTCACGTTTATATACAAAATGACTAATAATATGACGCCGAATTACCTACGAAACACTATAATGTATGGAAGAGACATGCATCGATATAATACAAGACAAGCAAGCGACCTCAGAACCATGAACTTCCGAATGTCGTGTACCCAAAATTCAATTTTTTATAAGGGATATCGACTGTATAATACCTTACCCAATGAGGCAAAGACAGCAACAAGCCTTCGAATGTTTCGTAGTATTTGTAAAGAGTTTTTGAAATATGATTTAAATTTTTGACCTGGTGTGTAATCAATGTTAGTATGTAAGATGACGAAGCTATAACGGATTAATTTTTTTTTGTGCTTTTGTCTTTTTTATCATTAGACTATGATGATGGTGGTATTTTATTTGTTTGTACTCGTTTTTAATTAATTTATTTTTTTTTATACATTTCGAGTAGTCTACAACAGTTTGAGCATCGTGCACGTGAAACGGCATAGAGAAGCTTAACATTGAGCACTGGCTAAAAAAATTATTCTGTTTTTAAGAAAATCATATTCTAAGGGATTGAAAGTGGAAATTGCGAACAAGCTAGGGATAGCTCAACCGGAATTCTTGTAAATTTTTCTTTTTTTTACAGATGATTGACGAGATATTTCTGTGTTGTGGCAGATCTCATTGCAGATTCTGATTGAAGCGATTATACCCCAATTTGAATGAAGGGCCTGAAGTATCGGCTGGAATTAGGCTTAGGTTTGCTCAGCTGTCTGGTCTCGAAAACGATTAACAGATCGTTGTCGGGTATCCAGTAAAGCGGGATTTCCTTTGTAAATTCAAAGCTGGTATGGATATAGGTATTAGGTTCGATTCCTGATCGGTCAAGGGTCTTCCCGGATTGGAAATTCTCTTGACATGCCTTGGAATATCTAGCGTTCATATAATGCCTTTACTTGCTCTTTCGAGTGACAATCTATGTATATGCTCTTAACTAATATACTGGTTTTGTTTGTATTATAAAAGAAATCCATATATATATATATATATATATATATATATATATATATATATATATATATATATATATATATATAGTTATCAAAGAAAATTCGTCCAGCTAAAATCGTTGTAGGAAAATAAAGTGGGACCGTCATCATTATTACATTATGAATAGAGTACTGTTTTAGGTGTAGGTGCATGTGTGTGTGTTTTTTTTTTATCTTTAGACTATGATGATGATGGTATGTTGTTTTTATTATTTTTTTTTCTTCAATTTTTAATAATTTTAGTTATTAGATTAGTTTAAAAATAATTGTGAAGTCTACAAGAGTTTGAGCATCGCGCGCGTGAACCGGCATAGTAAAATTTGAAATTGAACATTGGCAAAAGTGATTTTTTTCTTTGTTTTTGTTTTGTTTAATAAGATCGATCCATTCCAAGGGATTGAAAGTGGAAACTGAAAAGAAGCTAGGGATAGCTCAACCGGAATACTTGTAAATTTATCCTTTTGACAGATGATTGACGAGATCTTTCTGTGTTGTGGCAGATCTCATTGCAGATTCAGATTGACGCGATTATACCCCAGGTTGAATGAAGGGCCTGAAGTATCGGCTGGAATTAGGCTTAGGTTTGCTCAGCTGTCTGGTCTCGAAAACGATTAACAGATCGTTGTCGGGTATCCAGTAAAGCGGGATTTCCTTTGTAAATTCAAGGCTGGTACTGACATAGGTATTAGGTTCAATTCCTGATCGGTCAAGGGTCTTCCCGGGTTGGAAATTCTCTTGACATGCCTTGGGAGAGTTACTGGGCCTGAAGTGTCGGCTAGAATTAGGCTCGGGGTTGCTCAGCTGTCTGGACTCGAAAGCGATCGCATTAGTAGATCGTTCTCGGGAATCTAGTAAAGCGGGAAATCCCTTGTAAATTCATTGCTAATGCTGATATAGGCATTGGGTTCGATTCCCGATCGGTCAAGTGTCTTCCCGGATTGGAAATTCTCTTGACATGCCATGGAATATTTAGCGTTTAGATAATGCCCTTACTTGTTCTTTTGATAAACAATCTATGCCAGTGGTACAACCGGACCGTTTTTTGTTTTTAACTAGCTTACTGGTTGATTTGATATTACAAAGAAACTCCTCCATATAATTATCCACAAGATAACTCGTCCAGCTCAAACCTATGTAGGGGAAAGAGGTGGGACCATCATCATTTAAGAAAAAAAAAAAGTTTAGATGTGGATATTTAGATGAAATGAAATCAATAAGATTAAAGTGACCAAATGGTCAGAGGTCTAACGCGGGACACAAAACACAAAACGTTATGTATATACGTTATGTGAACATAAACCATAGTTAAGAGAGTCTCATTTATTCGTGAAACCCTTAACATGTATCCTAGCAATTAAACATGACCTGTAATCACTCAGTTGGGATTTTTCGGTGGTTTAGATTTTGTTTACGCCTGAAAATCTCTCACTCGGTCAGAGCATTTAGTTCTGGCAAGCACGATTCAAATCCTATAATTTTCTTCCAATTATCGTATGGAATGCTCGAAAATTTCAATCAATTTTTCATCGATTTTAGTGTTAACGTATGCATTAAAAAAAGGACTAATTTCGGGTGGCGATGAAAAAAAACTACAAAAGATAATTTAATGGAACAAATTTTCCTTAAATGTTAGGTTTATTAAGCCTACAACAAAAATGATTCAAGGCTGTTGATTCGCAGCTGCAGCAGCACTGTCAAGCAACTTGATGAGTTTTTCATACTGCCAGCTCTACCCCACAGCGAAGGAGTTGGCCATTCTGAGGCACTTTGTGTCCGCCAGATATAGCCAATCTGGTAAATATTTACAATATCCTCTCTCTGCCGCTCCTTAAGCCGGGAGATCGAAGCAACCGGTCAAATGATGAAGGAGAATCTGGCCAAAATGGACATTTTTATGCGGAAGCGTCAGACGAGACCGCGATGCCTACAGAAGCCGTATCTGACCAGCAGGCAATCAACCAGAAGGAGTAGCTTGAGGTATAGGTGAAAAACTTCTTTCCGGTTTAAGAAGTGAAAAACTTTTTTTCGTACTCATAATCAAAGACAAAACGTATTCCATGCTAGAATTCAACAAATGCAAGGGACCGGATACTTTACGTTCCCCAGATAAGTAATGGCGACGAATATATCATCCACATCAAGTTCTCCAAGAAGGTCATTCTCTGACGAACGAGAAGGGAATGTCCAAGCCGCTCTTCTTTCGAGTCATACGGTAAACTTGGAGATATACAGTACGAAGTGCTTGCCGGAAGTTGCGAAGGTGATGTGGTCGAACCTGGGATCAACCCATTATGCCAAAAGATCACTGGAGGATGGATCGACTGGAGATAAACCGCCAACCTTCCCAACCTTCCCTTCCCGAGAATTAATCAAGCAAATGGAACCAAATTTTGCATGTTAGACTGAAATAAATGATTCTATGGTGGTTAGATACTTCTCTCCCCTCTCTTAGGTGGGGCTACCATAAAAATGAAACACAAATTTCTACATAACTCGAGAATTAATGAAGCAAATGAAGGTTTTAGGGTGCAATAAATGTTTTTACGGTGGTTAGACACTCCTCCCCCGTCTCTCAGGGGGAGCTACCATACAAATGAAAGACAAATTTCTGCATAATTCGAAAACTAATCAAGCAAATGGAGCCAAATTTGTCATGCGAATGTTTTAGGGGACACGAAACGTTTCCATGGTAAATAGATACTCCTCGAGAATTGTGTCTGAAAATAATCTGATATTATAAGGACGAGTTTTGGTAGACGTTTTAGGAATTTTATAGTAAGAGATAATTTTAAAGGGTAGATTAGAAGATCAATCAATGAACAGTTCTGCGATTGGACCCATGGACTAGCTCATAGTAAGAAAACGTGAATGTTTGAAGGTATTGATAACAAAAAACAAATTTTGGGCGGGACGAAGTTTGCCGGGTCAGCTAGTATATGCATATAAAACGATTAAAAAAAATTTTTTTGACTCGATTATATACAGGATTCGATTTTATACAGTGAAATGAAATCATAGACTGTATATAATCGAGTCCGCCCTGTATACTGTTAAAGAAAAATTGGGAATAACGGAATATATCGCTGGGTCGGATAATTTTAGAGCAGTTGTCTCGGATACCTTCCCAGCTTTTTAACCTAAAACGGACATGCGATAAATAATAGAATGAATAGATGGCCCATTTAATTTAACTGGTTTTCCATCTCTGGTTACCGAAAGATAATCTACGCGGCAGTGACAGACGAGATTTTTTAATTTTTGTTCCGTTGAGTGGTCGATAATAGTTCGCGTACAAAATCACATCACTTACCTTAGTGAATCCAGATCCTTATCTCTCCCCACTAACAACTACCCTTTCCTTGATAATCGAAAGGGAACCACGCGACCCTTTTGTCTGCGAATGTCATGCTAATATTCCTTCCCTTACCCTGGTGACTGTAAGGAGGTGGCCGACGTCGTTATTGACTATTTAAAACTCGAATCACCGATACATGCCCAATGAGAATGGTTTGCTACTCCCAAACACTATTCAGCGTGTTCTTTGTGTAATTTCTCTGGTTCAGGTCAATCACGGAGAGCAACTACGAACTGTACAGTCTACTCAAGCTCAAGCTCATATACTCTGTTAAAAAAAAATCAAAATTTCATTAGAATTTCATGTATAATTAATGTGTATAATTTGCCCAGGATCAAATTTCTACCAGATGTGGGAGACAATATGGGCTTTATTGTGTCAAAAACTTGTATTTAAAAAAAGTAGTTTATGAGATATTCCAGTTTTAAACTACATCTGCATTTTTTTTTCTCTATCAAAAAAAAATTTTTTTTTTTAGTGTGTTATTTTTCCAGAACCACAAAATTATAATCTATAACTTTGCCTAATATACCATTTCGATCAAATAACCCGTTTCGGAGTTATAGTTTGTTTTTTGAAATGATACCATTTTTGCATAAACCCTATTCAAAAATTAGTCGTGATCGTATGTAAAAAGTATCTTATACCGTAAAATGGCATCGTACCTAGTGCCGAACAAGTTGACAAAGTTTCAGCTAAACCAAAAATATGAAATTAAAAAAGTTTTGTGTTGATTGGTGAAAAAAAAATCAACATCAATCAATCAACAAAACAAAAATCAATAACAACAAAATTTCTAGCTTTTCCTATGGTAATTCTTATTGTTACTTGATTGACATTCCGATGACAAATAACACACGTTGATTGTATACTGAGTAGCATCATGTCAACCTTGTATACATTGTTTGCTTGACATTATATTAGTTTATCGGAGTACCGATTCATGAAACTGATCAATCGCAGATGACTGGTCCATAACGACAGCTGTAGCAACGTATAACCCACGTGCAATCTCCAAGGTGTGCGCGCATCATACAGCGCACAGAATTCGGTAAACAAAAAACAAACGTCAAACCGATTAAATTCATCACGCTACGTATCATGTCACGCTTCCCATCAGTGTAATCATACATCAGCTGCAACTATTGTCTGGCGGAGCCCTCGAACGTGATTGGTAGAGCAATAGCGTGCGATAATTAATTCTCATCGTCGTGTCACCCACGCCTTCTCCAGCTTCCCGGTTCATTTCTGATTCTCTTTTTTCTTCCTAGTTCACAAAACACACAGACACAGACACAGAGGAACACCGGTGCCCTCTAATGATCCTAATTCGTAATGCATACAGCCTATTAAACGGATTAAATTTAATTCAATTTGATCCCAACACCATTACTGCCGAATGGGAGCCACTCGTTGCTCTCACCGAAGTACTTTTCCTTTCTTCCTTCGCATTTCATTCAGTTCTTTTTTATTCTCATTCGGTGATTTTTCTTTTATTATGTCTCCGAACTCGAGCACCAAACTCCGAAAGGCCGACCGGCTAAAGAGGCCCGGAACAGTAGTGCCGAGAGAAGATAATCTGCTCATCTTTTCTCAGTTGATGTGTTAATTAAATATTTATAAACGAATTAGGGGAAGCATCTCGTCGGAGCTTAAGCCAATTTCGCTTGTTAGTGTAGCATATGGGGTGAGATGTATTGGAAAAATTGGTTCCTGGAAGCTGGGCTAGGATTTGGTAGTGCTTTTCCTGAAAACAGTTTTACGATTAATGCACCAAACAACAGCTGCTCTTGGTGAATGGCACAAAAAAGAATACATCGGTCGATATTCTGATCACTAATCAGCTCCGTACGAGGCAATAAATTTGAATCGTTTTTTCGATTAGGCTAATATTTTCCGCTCATGTGTCGCTCGTAGAATGGAACTGGTCCAGCTGACATTGGCATCCGTGGTGCAAAAAACAGATCGGATGAAGCGTTTACAGTTCCCGTGTTTTTTTTTTTTTTTTGTTTCGCACAACTTATCGCCACCAGGGAATGGACGCTCTCTTGCACTTGGAAAAATAGTTAAAGGACAGATTGTAAAACCACAGCACCGAGGCGACTTTCCACCGAGAACATTCGGAGCACTGTCAAATCAATTCAGACCAACGTTGTGTGGGATTTGAACCGACGTTTATTATCGGGATAGAAATCGCTCGATTATGGTTTTGTAGGAATGCGTCCCGTTCCGTGGCTCTTGGCTGAGAGCAGCGTTGTGACCAGGGAACAAAACTGTTCGTATGGAGAACGGTGCCCGGTTCAAATTTGCTGAGAGCTACCAGACAATGCAGGACCGTAAAATGCATGTCCCGGGAGAAATATAGAAAAACCATATACAAAAGACCGACAGATGATAAAACCAATTTTCGGCACTAATGTTATTTTTTCTCGTTCTGCACTGAACATCGGCGTGGTTTTGCTATTGGGTATAGAAGGATAAAAAAGAATCAAATAAATTGAATTGTAAGACGATTTTTTTGCCTAAAATCTACACTATCTTTGAGAGCGAATAGAATCGCTATGAAAGAGTCGGTACAAAGTGGTTTCGGAGGGTGAAAAATTTGGTTTTAAACTGAATGATCGATGCGATGACTGTTAAAAATTATTCAAAAGTCGTTGTAAAGTTCCAAATTTTTTAAAGATTCATTCTCTTCATTATACATTTTTTTCACATCTCATTAAGACACATTTTTCTCCTAAACAACCTGAATAGCGGCTTTTTTCCTTAACTTTTGGACTATTTCATCAAAAACTACTACCGTAATTTCAAAGAATTGTATATTAACTATCACTCTTTCAAGTAATTAACAAGTTTTGCCATTTTTGTTAGATTTCGTTTACTTCCTTGCATGACTTCTTTAAAGTGTGCAAATATGCGATGACAAAAATAAAAACTCACCACAAAAAATTATATTCATATCATTCAACCGTCGAGTAACCCCTCATTTCCATATGGTACAACAGCTAAAGCTGTGCGACCTTCTTTACAACCTTGCAGTGATTCAATTGTAGCGATATAATCAAAGTGTTGTTTACGTTGGCACATAAAAGCCAATTGTTGTTGTCTACACAAGGAGTTTTCAACAACATCAAAATGGGTGAAAAGAAAAAAATCAGCATGTAAGTCCGAAATATTGTTGCTTAGGATCATTTGCAGCTGATTTCACAACGGAAGGTTGCAGAGAAGTTCGGAATTATCCGAGGAGCAGTCCATGAAATTGTGAACAAGCTCAAAAATTACGATTCGCTTGTTAACATATGAGGGACCGCACGTTTTGAGGCTAGCTTGTACGCTTCATACCGAAGGCGAGCCATCGGTAGGGCTTGATAGATTCTTGGCAGACCAAGGATTTAACCATCAAGTGTAGAAAACACGGGTTATTCCGTGATCCATCCGTTATAAACGGAACGCGAAACACGAGAAAACGGAGCGGTCCGCAATGTGTTAACAGATCCGCAAGAGGCCGTCACCGAGAGTCGGACGGATCAACGAATGATCCGAATCAAGTGAAGAAACTTCCAAAAGTATCAGTCAAAGTCGTTCAGGAAAACCTCCCGTTGGCGGTATCGGCTAAAAACGTATGCCGCAGACTAACTGAGCAGGGATTCAAGATCAGATTCACAAAAAAACGGATGTTTATCAGCAAGAAAAAATACGAAAACGGTTGGAATTTGCATGGAAACATGTTAACAAACCCAAAAACTTTTGGAAAAAAGTACTTTGGACTGAACAACCAAAATTTGAATTTTCCAACAAGGAGCGACATGAAAGAGTGTGACGGAAGGATGATGAAGGATTGCAATATCGGAATTAGCGACCCTCAACACCTCCAGAACTTGGACGTTAGTATGCCCAAACATCTTAAACAGGTCATTGAAGCTTCAGGATGCCACACTTAATGTTCATGCTTTTAACTTTTTTTTATTTTTATTGTGTGATTTGTTATTCCTCAAATTCGGGCTTTTACACTTGTTGTATATTTTTATTTTGCGTACCATGAAATATTCGGTTTTAGTTTTATGAATTGAATCCTGCTTAATACGATGGAAATGCAATGAAAAATGTTGTTTTTATAATGAAGACTCACCAAACTGCTATTTTTACTTAAAAAAATTGTTTATACTCAAACAAAATTGAGAAAATCGTTATTTTATGCTGTTTTTAATACAATATAAACAACACTTTATTCATATTGCTTCAATATCGATTGCTAACAATATCGCACAGCTTTAACTGTCACAACATGAAGAAATGAGAGGTTACTCAAAGGTTTCATTCTAATAAATTCAACTCAAAAACGAAAAAAAAACCCTCTCTGGTTTCGACATATGTTATGTGAAAAAACCTCAGCTTTTCAGAAATAATATAAAATAATACAAAAATACGAATATAATCAATAATAACGGGAACATAATTCGAATTTTCTGCAGGTGTAGTACCAGGTGATTGGCTTTAGTTTGATATGTCGATCATCTGAATCGGTCTAGTAGTTCAAAAGTTATGAATTTTTGAAAAAAGTCATTTTTGGAAAAAAGAGGCAAAAGTTGATTTTTCGGACAACCCTAAAATGGAAATAGTCGCCCTAATGAAAAAAAATAAAAATGCGGGTCAAATGTTTTGTGATGATGAACAAAACTACCAATTTTAACGAAAATCTGAGAACCACTATATCGGTTTGGCGTGGGATGGCTGTATATTAGGGTGCCAATGAAAATGGTCATATCTAATTACAAAAAGTTACCTCATAAAAAATGTTCACCACCTCGAAAAAACACCCTATACCAAATGTTAGCTCAATCGGACTTAAGGGAGAGTGGCGCAAAGCAGTCAAAGTTTGAGATTTTTGAAAATCGAAAAATCACCCAAGGGGGGAGTGAGGGAAATCAGGGTTTTCGAAAAAAAATATTTGATGCCAAATGTCTTAAAATTGCATGAAACGTCGAAATCTAGTGTCATCTCGAATTTTTTTTTGTCAAAAATCGACACTCTGGGATTTGTTTTTTTTCGGAGTACTAGATGAAACATATGGTTTTAAGTGCCAATATAAATAATTATCTAGATTTTTCATTCGGAACTTGTTGTGAAATGTTGATTTGCACGATAATATACCCTATGCAAAATATTTGCTCATTCGGACTTTATTTATTAGTGTTGCAGTCGTTAAAATTTGAGTTTTTTTTTAAAAAACGAAAGATCACCGAAAATCGGGGTTTTCAAAAAAATTGTTAGTGCCAAATGTCTTCAAAAATAGGTTGCCTGAAAAGATGACAGTTCGCTCGCGTTTTAATATTTTTACTATACATCAATCCTCTGCAACTGTCGATTGATTTCTTGCTGATTACAACAACACAACTAAACATCTAAATCGACGAAGAAACGATATGATCCCAATCTTCAATTTTAAACATTTAATCAAAGAGCATATGGCAGCACGAAACTTTTAATAACCGATGCAGTCAAAGTTTAGCAAGAGTGTGTATACCAATCATAAAACAAATGAGTAATTTGAGACTTGAGCACTATTTTTTCAACACCTTTTTGATGCAACTTTTCCAATTTAACAAGCATCAACGTTGTATAGAAAGCGTTTTCAGGGTTCTACGATGGGGTTTCACAAAATCTGGAGAACGAATTTCGTGCTCTAAAAGTAAAATTGCTCCGAAAGAAAATCTCCGTTTCATAAAACAAAACATTTGCAGGATTGTTGGACAAAAATGAGATACCTAAAAGTATTAACGGTTTGTTCGCATTTCTCGTACCTTTTACCTAGACTATTTATGAGCATCATCAAATGCACGAATGATTCGAGGCTTGCAAATGTTAATGTACATTTACAGCAAATGTTATATTTGTAATATGTAAATATATTATGAAGTTAGGAAGAAGATGTAATATTTCGTAAAAGTTAAATGGGTAATGTTTTCATGCTAATTTGTGTATTGAGTATTTGTGATAGTACAGAATTTTGGACGAAAATGTACACATGAAAAAGTTTGTTTTCCCTTCCGGTACAGATGGAAATGTGGCAACACTGGTTCCAAAAATTCTTAGTCGACATGTACGTGAAGTCGAGAGCGAACGACTGCGATTCTTACAATATAAATAACAGAAACAGTATAAGGAAGAATACATGCACTTGCGAGAAGCTACCATAAGCAACTCCGACACAGCCTTTGTATTGCCAGGCCAAAACACAATGCATTATCATGACATTAGAGCATGTGTGTTCTGGGTTTTCAGTGCCGTGGTCTGCAACATGTTTTAATACTTTTAGATGAAAAAAATCACTACTTTTTCCGAACATGTACACGATGGGCCTGATTATCGAATACACTTTACGATGGAAACGAAATAAACGGCACGCAATTGAACTACGTTTTACGAGTTAGTGAAGTGTCGAAGATAAAAATGAGTTTTCAGGCAGAATAAGCACTTTTCGAATAAAAATCATTAATAAAAATTAACTTCTTCGTATCAAACTGGTGTTCAATGTAAATGGAAAACTTTGTTTTCTTCATGTGGTATAATAATCTCATACAAAAATGTTATCTGAAGATAATTTGATATTATAATTATACACTTCATTTCGTTTCCACCGTAAAGTGTATTCGAGAATCAGGCCCGATATCTCAAGTTCTACAGAGCCGATTTATTCCAAATATTTGATCTGAACAAATCTTAATGCATCTCTGTATGAACAATATAATTTTTCAATGTAGCTGTTTTTAAAAGATTGAAATCGTCTAATGAAACATGCAAAAAAACGAATTTTGTTTTGAACCGATCGCCATTTTGTCATATTTCTGACTTGTCCGAGGTTCATATCATAGCGCAACGGTTCTGAACCTCTTTGTCACAGGGGCCATAAACACGTATTAATCATGGTATCGCAGGCCGCAAAAAAGGGTGGTGTCCAAGTCACGATCGTATTGTTAACGACGAGAACAAACATTATAGACACTCTCTAGTAAAAAATATTTCTAAGCCCTGAAGGGCCCTGAATGATTTCACGATGCAACAAAACGCTAATTTGAGCAGATTTTGAAATTATCTTTCAGCATTAACTAATACTATTGATTGTCCGCTGTCTGGAGCGACGCTGAAACACTCAATTTATAGAATCAACATATAGATCGGATAAAAGTAACTAATATTTATCAGTCATTCTGCTAACGACCGAATGACAGCGACAGCAAGGTTTTCTGAATGATCATTCTCAATTAATTCATTCAATTAAGCCTGTTTTTAGGCTAAAGGCGAATGATCTTAAAAAAAAACTTGAAAGTCTGACAGAGCCTCTACAATTCAGAACATTATTATCATTACACCAATAAATTCTAGCATCCTTAAATTTAAAAATAAATTCTAAACAGTGAATTTGGGATATTATTTTAGAATGTTTCAAAATTTTCAAAATAACTCTTTGGTCGAAAGTTTTGGTGCAAGTTTGGTGAATCAGAACGATCACAACATTGACAGTGCTTTCACGGCGAATCGAGTGAACATTATTTCACAAAACTTGATATTGATGAATTGAATTCTTTTTGAATGATTCCTTTCTTGAACTAATCGTTTTTGTTAAAACCATATGTTAAGACTTGAAACATTTAGAATACGGAATCACTGTTCATTTTATAACAGCGGTCGTAGTAGGCTGATCTAATATCTTTTGACAACACATTTTCCAGAAAACCTGTATCTTTCGACGGTATAAATTGACGATGGTCCGTTTTGTTTTGAAAAAGTTGTGCAGGATAGAAGCTGAGAGGAGAAATTTGATTTTGGACACCCACATTAAAAACACGATCACATACCAAAATCGCGAAATCGCTGAAAGTGGCTAAATCGGCCGTGTATGATTAAAATCAGAAGCTAAGGTTGAATGTATTGAGGGCAATTAAGACAAACCTGGGTCTCTCGTACTACAACATCGCTTGTCGACAATATGCTTGTCGTAATTTCCGTGCCTTGAAGCAACCAAACAGGACGCTGAAGCAAAATATGGAGACCAAAAGATGCCCTCGAAAGTTGTACAGCAAGGTTTTAACGAAGTACGAGAATGCTTGCGGATGGGTAACAAAACGTACGTGAAGATAGATTTTGAACAGCTCAAAAGCTCGAAATAATAAGGCCACTGCCAGAGGAGATGTCCCCAGAAAGATAATTTGAAGTTAATTTTCGCTGATAAATTTTTCAGGAGTTTCTTGAATAGGCGGGCGATTTGCAGCTGTGGACAGAAAAACTATGTATAAAGAAAAGAAACGCTTCAGAAGTGCTTCAGGAATACCGTTACAATTGAAAAGGACCTTGATCCTCCCAATTGCTCTCATTCCGCCCTATCGAAAAATATTGGATAATTGTCAAGCGGAAATTGAAAAGGGTGCCAAAGTACTCGAAATGTTGCAGACATGAAGAGGTCGTGGAATAAAATGGCCCTGAAATTGATCAACAGAGAGTCCATAATTTGATGGAAGGTATTCGTAATAAAAGTACGAAAATTCATCAAAACTGTAACGGAATAAAGTTTTCTATATGTTTTCCTGAAAATTACAATAAACTATCTACACTATCTACACACACTAAAAACATGTTGTGTACCTTTAACCAATCCCGAAATACAGCTGGTTTTGTGATTCCGGATTCTAAATGTTTTAATAACGAAAATTTATTATTTGTTTTCATATGTGAAAATCACTTTCAATATATAGCCATCGTACTGATGATGATGGTTTGCATGAGACCTTCATAAAAAAATGCAAGCATTTCTGAATATCCCCATATAACGATTATATTTCCAATCGAACAATAATTGAAAATACCCCACAAAAATCAACCAATTCGAAAGGGATCAGATGCAAATATTAACTTGTCAATGTGATTGAATTTCGGCAACGTCCCCCCATAATCACGAACGTCATAAATCCATCCACAAGGTTCAAGATTAAGGCCCTCCGGTCTTTCCTCGTCCAAGAAACCCATCACTGCTTATCCACCAACGCCAGCGAGAAAAATATCCCCACTGACAGTTTTATAACTCGATTATTATTTCCACTTTCTTCTGTCCCCAGCATCAGAGCGTTGAAAACGACTGAGAAACAGATCTTTCCATTTGTGCCGGCCCTGATCCCTCTCGGGTTTTTTTTATTTCCTACCAGTGCCGATGCCGCTGCCATTTCTCGAGTGGTCTGAACAGGCAACCCGGTGTAGAGTCCGGGGCGGCATGATGATGTGCACATACATCTTTGGTTGCAATAGTCCTCGGAGTCCTCCAATTACGCGCCGACTGGCAGGAAACAGAATCGTATCGTTGTTACAGTCGAAACCCAACAATCAAAAATTGGGAAGGAAGAGACGCAGAGGGAACCCAACGCAGCGGACCTGTTATCCTTTTATCCCCTTTGTTTTTCCCATTTTCCCATTATATGTGTGTACTTGTGTCTATGTGATTCATGGCAGCGAGGGAAGAAGGACAGACACTCCACTTCTGCTACATGAGATTTTTTCTGGGCTGTATTTTGAGCGAAGAAACCGAATTTCCTCCCCCCTTACCTACGTTTGTGTAAACATTTCCGCTAGAGCCAAGTGCCAGTCCATACATCACGAGGTCAATCTCTTTAAATCGTCGGATTTAAAGCTCCTACTAAGGCGAGGATTTCCGATGAAGATACACTACGGAAAGAGAATCATTCCTTTAGGTTTGCGCGTGTTTGAATTTGGACACGCTAGGAAATCCCTGTTGCCGACAATCAATCCCGAAACTATCCTGATGCAGCGCAGTAGATTTCAGTAAAGGACTGAAATCGTAACTTTCGCTCTTTTTTTTTTTACTTAATTTATAAATAGCTCGATAGAGAGTCCAGAAAATCGTCTCGGACGGCTCACCCCAAATTAAATCGAAAAAGACAAACCGTTTGGCCTTGGAGTTGTAAACATGCGAATAAAATCGGCAGAGAGGCATAAACATCTCTATCAATTTCCCCCGAGGCCCCATTGACGAAGGATTGTCTGTAAACGGGGAGAAAGAAAAAGTTTTCGCCATAAGAGATTCCCCGAAGCGGAGCGGATTCGAAATGGTGGCAGTGATAGTGGGTGGAAGAAACAAATGGAAAGCAGCAAATTGGACGATATCATATGGAACTTTTTTTTTTGCTCGAGTCGGGACAGACAAGATGCTTTTCTCGGATGTTTATAAATATTAGGATAGTAGCATCTTCTCTGGAAGGAATAATAAACTGACGAGGCGGCTTATTTTATTTATATTTCATCCTCGACAGGTCGCAGTTTGACGGCGATTTGGAGTTATTTTTCTGTTATGTTTTAGCGTTTTCACTCTCTTTTATGTGATTCTTTATGATTCTAGATTATATTCGGAAAGAATAGTCAATGATACAACGTTTACAGCAATTGCAGCTAAATTAACCCATTCGCTGCCAAGCCTAAATTATATGAAGTCATTCCCATTGCCATTCATATTTTGAGTGTTATTGTTTACCAAAACCCTGTTATTTCTTGGTAAGAGCACATATATTATCACACATGATCATTTACAAGCAGAAACCCAAAATATTTATATCTATGTTTGTGGCCACAAAAAATGTTCTAATTCAAAAGCCTGCATGTTATAATATATTTAAAGTAGAACGAGTATACTCGTCTTGGCAAAGTGTGACACCCTGTCAAAGACGAGTATACTCGTCCTTGGCAGCGAATGGGTTAAGGATATGTGGTAAAGATATTATTAAACGGTTCAATCTTCAAATCTGATTCAATTGTCATAGTTATGTCGATGTGGACGTTTGCGTTTCTGAATGAGCAAAAATGTCCACTCTTGTCCACGGAGAGGGGGGAGGAGGTATAGACTGAGTCCACGTGGACAGGAAGAATTCTCTCTCCGTATTTATCTTGAGAAGCCTGAGAGTGCTGCCCAGTCAAACATTCATATATTTTCTCTCATATCATGGATCTTCTTCAGTGAAATCTGTATTATAAAAATATCTCACGTAAATTATGAATGACCAACTATTTCCTATGATCGAAGTTTTATCGTTACGGGGTATTCATAGCCCTCATAGTCAAAACTATAAAAATTGAACGATTCCATAATGGTTGAGATTTCATGATATGCGTAAATGATTTTTATCAAATATAATTTTCTATACGTTTTGTTATATCTCGAGAACAATATATGATAATAACGTCTGTATAGTTTTTCATACAGAATTGCGTGTAAAATAATTTTTCCAAAGTATTTTCATTTCATTAATTTCTAGGAATAAATATTTACATTTGCAGGAGATTGTCTATGCATCACTAGTCGTCAACTTAAAACAATTGAGCCAGTGTTCTGATAAATTATAGAATATTTCAGGAGGTGATAGAGGATCATATTTGATAAAAAAAATTTTTGCATAGAATGCAATTGTAAAACTTTCAAGTTAATAGAACCAAGGATCAACTTTTAAATGTAAGGAACTTCAAATTTTGTGTTTTTAATTAATTTTCCAAAAATGCATGATAAACTGGAAGCTCTCTCCTTTGGAGGCGATCTGGCGTAGTGGTAACATCCATGCCTCTCACGCTAAAGGTCACGAGTTCAATTCTCACTCCCGACATTCTTCCAAAAATGGAAGTAAAAGTGACGAACCAGCCAAATTGAGTTGAAAATCACTATATTACAAATAAAAAAAAACTTAATGGAAGCTCTCCAACCACTCTACAGTTCCTTCCTTGACACCACACTATTATTCTTCTTGTTATCTTCCACTAATTTAAATGTGTTCACAACATAAGTTTATGCAAATTTTCCTGCTATGAAAGCATCGTGCGCACTTTTTGAATTTTCAGTTCAGTCATTTTAAGGCAAAAAACAGGTCTCAAGGAAAGGTTCAATAATTCTTTCGTAGTTAAGATTTGATCATCAGCGTGGAAGATTTTTTATGATCCCCTATCTCTTAACATTTTTCGGATCAGCTACCTAATAACCTAAAGGGTGTGTCACATCAAATTGCATCACGGAAAAAAAGCTGTAGAAATTTAATTTTTAGGAATTATATCTTCAGCTTTCGCTTATAATCAGATAAGAGTGTATAGATCACGTTGGCCATGCTTCACTGTCAATTTTTCGTAAATTTGGAAAAATGTCGTCGAACGAAAAAGAGCGTCGTGAATTAATCCTGCGCACTCATTTCGAGAATCCGGAGTTGTCACATCGGGACATCGGTAAGATACTGGGAATCGTCCAATCCACGGTCAGCAGAGTACTAAAACGATACTTCGAGAACCTAACCATCGACCGGAAGGTGAAGAACGGCAAAAATGGATGCTCCGTCAGTGAAAAAGATCACAAGCGCGCAGTTAAGCAGTTTAGACGTGATCCGAGAAGTTCGGTCCGGGATGTCGCCAATAAGCTGAATTTGTCAAGTTCATTCGTCCAGCGGACCAAGCAGCGGGAGGGCCTGCGTACATACAAGGTTCAGAAGGCTCCTAACCGCGACGAAAGGCAAAACATGGTGGGGAAGACGCGAGCCCGGAAGCTGTACACCGAAATGCTGACGAAGCCGCATTGCCTGGTAATGGACGAAGAAACCTACGTCAAAGCGGACTTTCGTCAGCTGCCGGGCCTGTTGTTCTTCTCCGCAGAGGACAAATTCAGCGTTCCGGAGGAGATTCGCAAGCAGAAACTATCCAAGTTTGCCAAAAAGTACATGGTGTGGCAAGCGATCTGCTCTTGCGGAAAGCGGAGCGCCCCCTTCGTGATGACCGGCACGGTAAACGGGCAGGTTTACCTTAAGGAGTGCCTACAGAAGCGCTTACTACCACTATTGAAGCAGCACGAGGGCCCGACCATCTCCTGGCCGGATCTCGCTTCGTGCCACTATTCAAAGGACGTGTTGGAGTGGTACGAAACCAACGGGGTCACCTTCGTGCCAAAGGAAATGAACCCGCCCAACGCGCCGGAGCTTCGCCCAATAGAGAAATATTGGGCGATTATGAAGCAGGCCCTCCGGAAGAACCCAAAAGTTGTCAAATCGGAGGCGGACTTCAAGAGAAAATGGATTTCTGTTCAAAAAAAACTACAACCTGACGTTGTACAGAACCTTATGGACGGGGTAAAGAGGAAAGTGCGAGCATACGGGCTTGGACTCGAAGTATGAATAAAAAGAAAATGCCAAAAGTTGTAAAATAATTTATTTTACTGTCTAAAATTTTCAAAAGGATCGGTCTACTGGGCGAATTTCTACAGCGTTTTTTCCGTGATGAAATTTGATGTTACACACCCTTTATTAACGTTAACTTTATTCCATAAAAACGTGACATGTTTTCTGATTTGGCACCCTTAATATAAGACGTAGTCCTACGTCAAAAAAGTCGCTTTTGCATCGAATTGTTATAAATCATGTAATAATAATCATTAGGGCAAAACGATCTGGAACTTCAACGTCAAATGTGAAATACCCATGGCGCCAAGGAAACTCTCTGTCTTCGGTAGAATCAGAAGGGTGTCATCTATGATGAACTCGGATCGATCGAACGATCGCGAGGAGTTTTATGAGGGCGTTGTTCGAAAACAGGAGAGAACACGCAATAATAATCTACCATGGAAACGCTCAGCCTCATATGGCTATACCTTTAGAAACTATTCGAAAAATAGTAGTAATGAATTATTAATTGATAGTTTACGACTGGCTACGATGTGGTTAGATCAATGCAAAAAAAAAACTCATTGTGATAAGATTCACTTCAGAACAGGGTATCAATAACAGACCTCATAAATTTTGACTAAAATTGTCTTAATAAAAAAATTAACGTCTCAAAAGACGTATATAAGTTGAAAATATTGGAGAGGGACAATATTATGAATAATATTTTCTTTCAATAAATAGTCAAGTTAAGCATCCAATTCTACTAGAAGCTCTTGTTTTAAGCTTTTAAAGTTCTACTTTGTATAAATTGAGTTTCTATCATTGTTCATTGCATCACATGAGTTCAATGTTCTTTGGAGGTAATGTGCTTTACAAAACATACAAAGTTTCATTGTAGCAAACCAGCGTACATCATTCAACATGCACAAAAACCGCTAATGAACCGTTCCTCATCGAACTTGTCTACCAAAACAAAACAAAGGGACTCTCCTCATCTCACCAGCTTCCAACGCAAAATGTACGTCGGTTGCTTCCTCCTATCGGCAGTCGAGATCACCCATCATGATGTCGGTCCAAAGCACTCCCGAAACTGCCAGGCGCTGACCAAATAAATTAATCATAACACGTCGGTTTCTATCAAATTACCATTAAATCATTTTTGCCTTCCACATCCATCAGAACAATATTGGCGCCCGGAACGACACCCTGCGGACCGACAACAACAACAACGATACAGTCAAGATATAAAGTCAAAGCCGGCTGGTTAGCTAGCTCGCTCGATGCTCGTAAATCATCGCACATTTCAGTTCCCGGGTCGGTTGAACGGTGTCTGGGTGTGTTGAGTGTCCGTTTCATCCCGACGCGCGAACGAGAAACAAAAGAGAGTTTCCCTAGTCCCTAGCGGGATGCCCACCTGTTCTTAGCTTTCTGCCCGTTGATGGACCATTATGAGGCGGATGGACGGCTACGTAAATGAACTGTCAACTTAGCTGAGAGAAGGGCTTCGCAGACGTTCCGTTCGACGAAAATTCTTAATTGCACATCGGAAGTGATTTCACAGAATGATTGAGCTCTTTCATATTTTCAATTTTTTTATATTAAATTACTAGCGTTTACACATTCTCCGTTGCAATGAAAATATACCGATTGCACAAATTTGATAAACACTTTTCTCGTGTTGCCATACAAGATCCTTCCGAAACGATATGCTCAATAAAGTTCCCCGCATAAAGTTTAATGCTCCCCAGCCGGGGGAAAACCATTCGTGTGAAATTTAACACTTGAAAAACAAATGTTCGTCCTTCTGTATTCGCAAAAGTCTTCAATCATTTCTCTCTGGACACGGAAAATAATATTTGTCAAATGCTGTATTGCATTAACTGCTCTCGCGGGAAATTATACGAGTACTCTTTTCCCGCCACCGAATTTTTGGCGGCTTTCGTCGATAAACATCGCTCCGAAGACATATTCCTCCAGAACGAACCGACGGTAGATATAAAGATTTGTGCCTAAAAATTTCACCACGCGGACCAACTCCTTGTGTCGGGCATCATCGATCCAGTCGACACCAGAGGCGTTAAGTAGACTTAAATTAATAATTAATTTAATGGTTGCTGGAGCATGAGACGGACCGATTCTTCATTCAGGCTCCGAAGGAACTGACTGCATTTCACTCAGCGGTCGAACCCCGTCCGCCATCATTGGCGGCCATCGGCAAGAGAACATTCTTTTTCAATTATTAACTTGCTTCTGCCGATTTTTGCCGCGGGGCGATTTCGGGTGGAGTTTTTCGCAGCGCAGCACGAGAATTTACAAGTTATGCTAATGAAGATCATTTTTTCAGATTATTTTGCGAAACAGATCGGATCGAATTAGGAGGAGTGATGATTATAAACATTGTGTAGCTCGTTTCAAAGAAAAATTAGCCATATTATGCCCCGACCGGTTTCGTTCTTCCATCGGTGTCTGGTTTGGATTTCATATTTTAGACAGACTCGGAGATAAGTTGATGGATGCTGGATCCGATGTACGGATGAATGTAAAACCGAAACACAATTATTCTTTTCAATTTGAACAAACCTATATCGGCAACTGAGGTTTCGCATTTCATAGCTTCAAAATCCATTGGATGTTATTAATTTAATTAATCGTTATTTTTCTTTCCATTACAGCCTGTGACTGTCACCCAATTGGATCAACCGGCAACACCTGTAACCACACCACCGGTCAGTGTCCATGCAAAGACGGTGTAACAGGCCTAACCTGCAACCGTTGCGCACGTGGATATCAGCAAAGCAGATCACACATCGCCCCGTGCATAAGTAAGTTCGCATGTCGGCTCCTATCATTCGAATAAGCGTGTTAATCTTGTTATTCCGCTCTCCAACAACAGAGATTCCACGCGTCATCAGCATCGTTCACCCCCAGAATACGGCGCCCGATCCGCAGCGGCATGATCCTGAATCGCCTTCCTACCGCACGGACGCCGGAAGGGGTAAGTAAGTGCCCTTTTCATTTCTTTGTTTGAACACTAACATCGGATCGTAGGACTTAGGGAGGGCTCTGCTAACTGATCGTAACTATGATTTCGCAAACTTCAAGAAACATATTTTCTTTTGTTTTCTCGTCAAAAACTTCAAAACAATGAGTTTTTAAATTTTATATTTTGTTATTTTGGTAAACTGAAGGACTTTAAGGGACCGCTTTAAGCGGCCCATACACGTTCAATATTATGGCGCAATATGTTTGCTTCAATATTGGGCAATATTTAGATCAGCTTCAATATTGCTCCTAGACGATCAATTATGTTGCACAAACCTAAATATTCAATATGAACGTCTGTGGGCCGCATAAGAGACCGACGTTTCAAACCCAAAAGTTGTTCGAATAACAACTTCCGGGAGCGCAACAGTATGAAGCAAAAGTCAAGTTCAAGACTATGCACGTAAAGATGCAGACCAGCGGACAAGATGTCAAAGATTCCAGATGAATATGTTTATTTGTCCTTGCAACGTCATTTATGATAGTGAGGGATTCGCCAAATCAGATGCAGGAAAATAAACATAAAGCCTGTCCACGTTAAATTTCGGACACCAAGATGATGCCAGTAAAACAAAAATTCACGTAATTCAACAAAACCGATTGTTTATTTCAGTAAAATACACTTATATCTAAAAACAAGGAAAGCTTACATCAATGTTAATTACGTTGTCTGTAAAATTCACGAACTTTCTTGGGAACATCTGCCATTAGGTTCCGTACAGTATCCCCAGACCTCTTGAAATCTTTAATGCCATTCGCTTTCTTCTTAGTTTCGAATAGTTTTCGCTTAGTCAGAGCCCAGTACTTTTCCACTGGGCGAAGTTCTGGACGGTTTGGTGGATTTGCTGTTTTTGGCACATATTTGACCTCATGTGCATTATACCATTCCAGGATGGATTTTGCATAGTGACAAGAGGCCAAAACAACGCTGGAGAGTCGTGGCTTCTTATGAATGGTAGCAACTGTTTCTGGAGACATTCCTTCTCGTAGACATCTTTGTGGATAGTGCCGGTAGAGGCGAAAGATTTGGATTTTCGGCCACAACTGCATATGGCCTGCCAAACCAAGTGCTTTTTGGGGAATTTAGACTGCTCCTTGGTCCGGAAACACTCGGCTACGGCATTCCTTCGCATTGCAGTATAAAAAGCGAGACCCGGAGCTGTTTGAAGTCTTCGAGAACATAAGTTTCATCGTCCATTATGGTGCAAGAACATTTTTGCAAAAACTGGGTGTAGAGCACCGTAGTACGGCTTTTTGCAGCGAAATTTTGCTTATCATCACGATTGGGTACCTTTTTCACTTTGTGCGCCTTCAGTCCATGCCTCTGCTTCCCTTTTGGTACATATGATTTTGATTTTCCAACCTTTCGAGCAACATTTCTAACTGAAAGGTTGAGATGTTTCTCAATAATGGCAACCACCTTTCGGATCATCTGTCGGGAGCATACTTTTTGATTTGTTCCGCTTCCAACCTTCCGATCCACAGTTAAGCGCTGCTCAAACGATTTGCACACACTGAACATGGTACTCTTCGGCAGTTTTAGCTTTTTGGCGAGATCTCGTACAGACAGTGTTGGATTTTGCAGCCGTTCGCGCAAAATGCGTTTGCGTACTACCACTTGATTCGACGCCATTTTACCACACTGAAGAAGAATATAAACATGTTGGACATTGAAATAATGAGGAGGGTTTCAGCTGTCATGTAAGAAAAATATTTCATTGATTAGTGAAATATTTCATAAACTACACTTAAAGAAAAGTGTCCGAAATTAAACGTGGACAGGCTTTATACGAGCGCAGTCCGATACGTACTAAGCCTACAAAAAAAACAGAAATTTTGGAAAAGTAGCGATTTATTTCTCAACATAGTCTCCTTTTAGCTCGATACACTTGACCAAGCGATGCTCCAACTCCTTCAATCCATCTGAAAAATACGTTTTCTCGAGGTCTGCAAAGTAGGCCTCCGTGGCGATGACCTCCTCATTCGACCCAAATTCTTGCCCGGCGAGTGATTTTTTCAAGTTTGGAAACAAAAAAAAGTCGCACGGGGCCAAATCTGGAGAATACGGTGCATGGGGCAGCAGTTCGTAGTGCAATTCGACCATTTTGGCCGTGGCCACGGCGGAATTTTTTTTTCCATTTTTATAAAATCCGTGGACACGCCCGCTTCCACACACGGTCAAAACAAAACTACGAGACCGATTCGTTGTTCACTTCAGCATTGTCCACTTAGAATCCGCACGCGCTTTAGATTTTGTAGCGACACGCTCAGTGACCACTACAAGATGTTTTTGACAGCGGTTTGGTTGTAAAGTAGTCTTTTTCCGAAGATGAAAGTTTCACCGCTTTTCATGCAGCGAGTCAGATGCTATGCGAAAATTAATATTGACCACTAACGTTCAAATGTCAGTTGAATCGACAAACAATTGAATAAAGATTGGCTCATTTAATATCTGAACGCAAAAAACGGAGCTATCTCGGATCAATTCTAATGAAATATAAAACTTCGGTGCTCAAAATGAAGGTCAATAATTACACTTTAAAGAAAACATAGGGAAAAAAATATTCCGGTTTGATGTTGATGAAATCTCCAACGCTTTTTCGAATATCTCTCATCAGTCTTCCGAAAAACAATTACACATATGTACGCGATGTTCAAATTCCATGTTATTGTTCTACACGAACATGCTTTTCGCTGGTGTTCAATGTTTATACCAAACACAACCAATGACACACAAACATAAACATTCGTTTCTCACAACATAAACAAACATAATTCAAGCACATCATGTACAAAACATACCATCCGTTGTCGTAGTATTCATTGCTCTTGGATTCCTTTCATGCACGGAGAGACAGACTAAAACATTTTTTTGTAGAATTCTTTTTCACAGAAACTAACTACAAATTTAGTTCGCAACCGACTGCACAACGGGGTGACGTCATACAAATACTGGTGAAATAAATAAATAAATAAATACCCAAAATTTTGTTTTAGGTACATGTTTTGAGGAAAGTTCACGTCTATTCTTCGTGTTTTGTTGTGGGTAACTAACAATCGGCGCTTTTTTTTGTTCAGAACAGATAAAGAGGTGTATTTTATTTGCCAGAAAATTTTAGAAGAAGTACCCATTGTCATGATAGATGCTTCCCTTTCTTTTCTATGTCAACATACCAACACACCGCGTGTTGAGTGGTGGTGGTGTGGTGTCCAATTTGCTTCTTCTACTCTACACGCTGCCGTTGCTTGAGGTAAAAAACAGAGGGAAACTGTACACCACATTTAAAAATCATGTGAAACATTGGAATCAAATAACGTATATCCAAATTTACTACGAATACAAACATTTCACATTTTGAAACACAGGTACGAAAAAATCATGTTTGTGTGCAAACACAAAACTGCGAGAGCAATATTTTCAATTGGACAGAATTGAGGGCAGTTGGGTGGATTGATGTCCTTTTCGAAGAAATCAACCCCGTCGTCTCGATGCCACTGTAGTTTTTCTCAGCTGTAGTGGCAGCTTGCCAGATTACTGGCTAAAACTTAACAGATTCATTGTGAACTTTAGTGTACGAAAGAATACGATTTTTCAGGCATCCGCTTGCACATTCTGAAACACATAGGGCCTGATCCTCGAATACACTTCACGGTGGAAACGGAATGAAACGTATCCGCGATGACAACTGTACGGTGTCGTCCAGATACGAGATTAGTTTCCCATTAAACTTATCATTATAATATCAAATTATCTTCAGATGAAATTCTTGTATGAGATTATTATTAGGCTGTCAAAAAAGTCCTGCGGTATTTTTTTTGAATTTTCATTTGTTCATAAAATTAGTTACAATCATCTGTTTTAAGTCAAATATGCGCCGTTTTGTTCGATGACTTGTTCCCAACGAGATGTCAACTTCATAATACCCCTGTTATAGAAGCTCGCTTCCTTATTGGCAAAAAACTCGGATAGCCAATTTTCACAGGCCTCTTTTGTGGCTAACTTCTGACTACCTAGCTCGTTCGCAATGGACAAAAACAGGTGGTAGTAACGCTTCAGAAACGGGTCGATTTTGTTGCGATTCACATGCGTCGATACGGTCAAAGATGTTTATTGCGTCAACGTGTGTGGCACCCATACATCGAGCTTCTTTGTGAATCCAAGCTTCTTCAAATGGTTAATAACGGTTTGATGACTTATCCCCAGCTCTTGGCCGATGCTACGGCTGCTACTATGCCGATCTTTCTCGACTAATTCAGCGATTTTGTCGCAATTTTCGACGACAGGCCTTCCGGAGCGTGGCGCATCTTCGACGACCTCTACACCAGAACGAAAACGTTGAAACCATCGTTGTGCGGTGGAAATGGAAACTGTGTCGGGTCCATAAACTGCACAAATTTTATTGGCAGCTTGAGATGCATTTTTGCCTTTGTTGTTGTTTATTGTTTATTGTTTATTGTTGTTTGGATAAAAAACTCATCTGACATAGTCTTAATGAATTTAAACTTAAAACTAAAACATTAAAACACACCATTGAACGCATCGGATTTCACAATTCTGTTTTTGAAGCGTAGTGATGGTTCTCCAAAAACAAAAAACTGCTCTACTGACGAGAACGTACGGATCATTCCCGAGATCGGCTCATGTTGTCCAAACGATGATCGATGTGGAAGCGGTTGCAGCAAATACGAGGATCGTAGAATTCTGCTGGGAGCACGAAAGTTTACCATCTCGAGCAGGTGAGGCGCATCAATTTCACCACAAAGAAGCTTGACAATGAAAGTAGCTTGTTGAATACGCCTTCGTCTCTCAAGTGCATTCAGATTCAGCAAGCGACATCTGGCTACATATGGCGGTAGGTTCCGGAGATCACGCCAATGCAAATGCCTGAGCGCTCTTCGAATAAAACATTTTTGTATCCGCTCAATCCTGATGCTCCACATATGCTGGTAAGGGATCCATACTACCGATGCAGTCTCGAGAATCGGCCGAACAAGAGAACAGTACAGCGATTTTAGGCAATAGGGATCAGTGAAGTCCCTAGAGATTCTCGATATGAATCCAAGCTGACGATTAGCCTTAGTGATCAATGCAGATCGGTGTGCGTCGAAAGTTAGCTTATGATCGAGAACAACGCCCAAGTCGTTAACCTGACTGACTCTCTCTAAAATCAAATCGTCGATCGTGTAGTTGAATATAATTGGCTGTTTTTTTCGGTGAAAGCTCATGATCACACACTTGGCGATGCTTATGGTAAGTTTATTCAATTGGCACCAACTGACGAACTGGTCAAGCAAGCTCTGTAGTCGACGGCAATCCTCAAGGGTTCTGATAGCCAAATAAATCTTCAAGTCGTCTGCCGGATGCTAAAGATCGACACACAGCCGGATGCTAAAATAAGGGACACATCATTGTAGAATATCGCGAACAGCAGTGGCCCTAGATTACTGCCTTGTGGAACTCCCGAACAAACAGCAAACGGAGACGAAATGTGATATTGGAGCTTAACACGGAGCGTTCTTCCAGAAAGATATGACCTCATCCAGTTGATGAATCCATCAGAAGCACCAAGCCGGGATAGCTTTCTCAGCAGGATGCGGTGGTCAATTCGGTCGAAAGTGGCTTTTATGTCGGTATAAATAGCATCAACCTGAGCACGTTCTTCTAGGCGGTTGACACAGAATGATGAGAACTCGAGAAGATTGGTGCTTACCGAGCGTCCTGGCATAAACCCATGTTGTACTGGTGAGATATAGCTCTTAACTTCGAAGAAGACAACATCGTTCACAATCATCTCAAATAGCTTAGAGGCGGCAGATAAGCTGGTTATCCCGCGATAGTTGCTCACGTTACACTTGTCTCTTTTTTTGAAGACGGGAAACACAAATGAGTGCTTCCACACATCTGGAAAGACTCCTTGATCCAGCGAAGCTGTGTATATGCGGGAGAGTGGTAACGCCAAAGCTGAAGCACAGCGACAGAAAACTATTGCTGGAATTCCATCTGGGCCAGGAACTGTAGAACGTTTCAACTTTTTTACGGACTTCTCTACCATCTGGGGAGTAACAACGCATGACCGCAAGTCTATTGGGTACTCTGGAACGTTAGCAGCAGCCCTCTCGGCTTCAGATGAGGTGGCTGCATCAGCGACAAACACTGAAGCAAAATGTTTAGAAAACAAATCACATGTTTCCGGGACAGACGACGACTCCGAATCACCCAAACACATCTTAGATGGGATGTCTGTAGTTTTACGCTTCGAATTGACAAAATTCCAGAAACTCCTTGGATTCCTACGTAAGTTTGTCTGCACACGAAGCACGTACGATTTATAAAGAGAGGCGTTAAGGCTGCGGTATGCATTGCTCGCAAGTTGAAAGTTATGCATTGTTATAGTAGTACTGTAAAATATGTCGGATTTTCTCTTTATTTTGCTCCATATTTGCGACACTATAACTCACGAACGACTTAACCAAACAAAGCACTGTCAAGGACTATATTATAGCGCGCAAAAATACCTTTCCAACAAGCTATAGTATGACTCGATACAATGAATACAACTAGAACTACGCGCTTACAACGACACGTCACGGAAATACCGCAGGACTTTTTTTAACAGCATAATATATCACATGAAGAAAACAAAGCTTTCCACTCACATTGAATACCAGTTTGATACGAAGAAGTTCATTTTCATCAATGTTTTTTTATTTGAAAAGTGCTCATTCTGCCTGAAACTCATTATTATCTTCGACACTTCACTAACTCGTAAAACGTAGTTCAATGGCGTGCCATTTGTTTCGTTTCCACCGTGAAGTGTATTCGAGAATCAGGCCCATAGTCTTGTTGGTTCCGAAAACCTGGATTATTTGTTCGCTGTAAATCCCTTGCCATAACATAACTGTAAATCCCTTGCCATAACATAACTCATAAACTTTCTTGCGACTTTATCAGCTAAATCGAATTCATACTTGTTACTAACATCACCTCTACCGGTTGTTCGATCGACTGAAAGCTCTTCCCACGAAGTGACAACTGAAACTTGGGGAACAAAAAAAATGCACGGACCATATCTGGTGAGTACTGTGCTTGCTCGATGGTATTTACTTGATGTTTGGTCAAATACAGAATAATTCGGGCTCGGTGCGATGGCGCGTTATAATCATGCAAAATTCAAGAATTGCCCACATTTTCGGTCGTTTGCGACGTATCACTAGTGTTTGCCTAGACACTAATAATCAGATGGCACTAAAAGCTGACAGATGTGCCCAAATTTCTACCCAATAATTTGAAAACGAGTGGAGCTTAAATAGCAATATTTCCTCTCTACCGTGTTCGTTCACTTATTGCAGCGCTTGTTCACTGCATTTCGAGCGATCTGTTCATAAATGTCTGATTCGCAGTAGTACATAAATGTTGTACCTCGCTGACACGTTGATGGCTCGCTTGAATTTTTCGTTATTTGAAACCATTCACGGGCTAGGGAATTACAATGTATAACATATAAAACAAATCATCGAGACTTTTTGATTCGATTGGTATGCAAACCTTCAACATAAGTTCGTGGCAAAAATAGTTATTAACATGGAAACTATTTCATAGGAACGTGACCTAGCCCGGAAGTAGTTTTAAAATAAAAATTAACAACTGTAAATTGTTCCCTAAGCGCCCATTTACGCACTGCGCTGAAATGCACTCCGAAGCGTATGGAAAATGGGAATGCTTCCATCAATTTCAACTTACTACGGAATAGGAAATCTGCATTACATCATACTATACAAATAATAGAGCTAAAATGTTTTCTTTTAAATATTGCGTTTTGAGTTATCTCCTTGAACAGTGTATTCCGTTTTTCATTTGTTCTGCATAGTCCACTGAATTTTCGACAAATTTCTCGAAGATTCTATTTTGATCAGATTTGATGTTTTTAGGTTAGGTTTTTTCAAAGAAAAGATATCTTATGTTGAATATGTCTTTATGAATATTAATCTAGTTATTTAGATTTAAACTAATTATTTTAATGGTTGTTGATTTTATTATTCATATTAGTGTCCTCCAGCTTTAATATACCCTTTTTCCGATTTTTTCGTGAAGCTAGATCGCATCGAAAAACAAGTATTTGATTCATTGCGGTTGTCACATTGTTAATGAAAACACTTAAAACCCAATCTCAATGTCACAACCACAAACCAAACCGAACTGATGCAACAAATCTCTGCTTCGATGTTATCCCATTTCTAAATTTCGCAGACACATAATGTGCCACTCTGCTTTCAATTTACTTTCCATTTATTTGTCACCCACGGAAGCTCCCACTCATGGAGCGCTCCGAACAAGTAATAGAAAAGTAATTACATTTTAATCTGGCTTCCGATATTGGGGCACAATTTTCCGTGCTGAACGCGCGCGTTTCGCAGGGATTTTCAGCGGAAATCTGGAGATTAACTTAATGAAAAACAATTTGCTGTCGGCTGCCTGGCTGCACCGGCAACAGAGGAAATTTATTACTTTCGGTGTAAGTATTTTAGCTACCTTTTCGCAGCAGACACGCCCGAGTTGAGCTCCAATGGAATTTGGCGTAGCCAAAACCTGCCTTTTTATCTATTTTTCACGGACACGTTGAAGGAACAACAATTTGTCTTAGTATGGAAAAAAAATTGTCAAGAGCATGCGAACGCAATCGTGGAAGACGCGCCTCTGAGCGAAGTGAGATTAATCTTTTCCGGAGTTCACATGATTTGAGGAGTACATACATCTTGTATGTTCCGTAAACATGTACGAACCATTAATTCCTAACGCGAAATCACTCCGCAAGATCTATTTCATATCCAATATTTCTTCCTACCATGCTGTTCCTTTGCCCTTTCCCAGCAAAACTAGTCCGGAACAGTTTCTACTGTCCTACATGATATGGTTTAGTTTCCCCCCAATGTTGGTCCCGCAGTTCAGAACCCCAAACTCATCCCCAGCTGCGGCCGCAGAATTTATAGGCCACCGCCATCAACATATTAGTACTAGATGATCGTGAAGCGATTATAAACTCCCATACCACACATTCCCTTGCTTGCTACCTCGAGTGGAAGTCTCGGTCCGAAAAACTTGTTTCATTATCTCAACTATGTGCCGTCGTCTGGTGCACTCTCAAATCTTCCCGGACGTCATCTCACCGCCAGAGGAAAGTTTCTTGGGACGCGTGTGATACCATTCTCCCGGACCCGGAGATCTTGATGGTACTAAAATCAACCGTGAGTGAGACCGGCAAGATCCAACTCGTAGCGTGCAATTTGAACATGAGCACCGGCAAAACAATGCAACGGGTAGGTGTGGGTTCGTGTATGTGTGCATGTGTGTGTGAAAATGTTATTATGTCGGCTAGGTGGCGGCTAAAGTAGATGGTACGAGTGGATCGTGATGATGAGGGCCAACACCGAAATGCAATAAAACTGTGGCGGTGGGGATACGATGTGGGGGTTTACAGGACCGGTAAAAGTTTTCAAGAGTTAATACGGAAATTTATTGTAATAATTTTTGCAGTCATCTAAGTTTTACGTTTGGGGAAGATTTCTAGATACTCATCGGGGAACAAATTACAATTTGTGCGTTTCGGTGTGAATACATTACAATGAGAATAGCGATGACTGGATATCTGACACAATTTCAAACAGATTCAATTTCCTAATTTATTTACATGCATTCTTTTCTCAAACTTGTTAGTGAAGGCAACAGTTTTATCATGAAATAGAACACCATGAATGACAGGCTGAAAACCCTTAATTGGAGTGGTCACTTCATTTTTCTGTACAATCAAAAAAAAATCGAAGTCATGCATAAAATCATTAAATATTCAAAACGCCAACTGGCCCATACGAACCTGTCCCAGTCGGTTGGATACATTCGTCTCAAAGTTTGATGCTTCTGGTTGTCCGGTTTGGTTCAAATATGCACCGTTGAAAAATTTGTTGCCATTCTGAAAGAAGCTTCACAATGCCTCTCTCAGAGAATTCTTTGTACTTATTGGCGGAAAATCTAGCAATAGACTTTTACCATCTTCTCTTTATCTCAATTTCTTATCACTCTGGAAGTTTTGCAATGCGAGAAAACAGTGATAATCGCATGGTGCCAGGTCCGAACTATATGTTGGATGAATTAAAACATCCCAATCAAGCTCTCGGAGTTGTGTGGCCTTGCGTTGTCCTGATCAGAATCCGAAATCTTCGTAGGTAAAAAATGAAGATCGACTCTCCTCTCTATACCTTCGCTTCGACTAGGACCATAGCAGCATTTGCCATCGACAGAAAGTTAATTGACTAGAAAATGAATACTTATTCTAATTGACTTAATAATTTAGAATTGAATACAAATCAACTGACTCCAATCCACATTTATACTTCCCCTGACACGAATCTTGTTACTAGGATTGGGCGATCTCGGATCGATTCTTAGAAGATCGATCTTTTCTATTTCGATTTTTTGGATCGATCTTTTTGTAAATTAATTTTTCAGTATACATCGATTTTTTTATCTCTTCAAATGTCACCTAACTTTTTTTTGAACATAACGTCAACATTTGGATTGACCCTTCTACGATTTACTTCTGTTCAAATGCTAACAGAGACGGAACTAGTGGCAGCTACTGAGAGGATGAACTGTAAACGATTGCGCATAGGATCACCGAACCTAATGTTGACATCAATTACTGGCGAAAGATTGTTTTCTGGATCTGGCGCCAAAATCAAGAATCCGCTTCGACTAAATGACAGATGTATGGCACGATTGGCTCTTATTGTCAGCTGAGTTTTGGGCGGTTGTTGAATTTCTAATTATGCTTTTTTAATTAATTTATTTAATAAAACGACTACCTGACAACATAAGATGAATGCCCTGTGGCTATGACCCTCATGCTGAGAAACAAAACGAAATGCTTTTGATATTTAAATAAAAATGTGAAGTTTGCATTCCCTGTTCAAAGAAAAGACAACATTCATATAGAACAAGCATATTCAAAAAATTGCTTTAAATTTTTCAAAAATCGATTCGGTAAAGATCGATTCAGCAAAGATCGATTCTTTAGTACCGATTTAATCAGTGGATCGATCCCTCAGCCGTTTGGAAAATCGATTCGATAAGATCGATCTTTTTATAAAGATCGCTCAATCCTACTTGTTACCCGCGAACACAATCTTATTTTTACGTCCATATAAAATGAAACGAAAACTTGATTTCTGATGCAAAAAAGTAGTTACACCATTAATGGACGGGTAATTGAGTTGAGCGGATCTTCTTTTCTATATTGATTTCTCCACAGAAGAAGGTCGAATTAACCCAGATTCAGGACAGGTTAGTGACGCTCTAGAAAATCAATTCAATTTATGTTCTCTCTTCAGCATTGATACATATTGGACCGTCAAACAATGATCCGTGCCCGTCTGCTGTGGGAAAATGCGAAGACATTACATCAATAATGAGGAATCTGGGTACTTCGTGGCACAAAACCGAGCTCCGCATCAAGTGAGAATTGGCTATCGTTTATCGTAGCTGTTTGTAGTAATCATAGTGTATTTTGACGTAGAACTACGTCTTTCAGGAAGGGTGCCAAATCAGAAAACAGGTCACGTTTTTATGAAATAAAGTTAACGTTAATAACTATTTTCACTGTAAACGATTTCTCATGATTTGCATACCAATCGAATCGAATTCTCTAAGATTTGTTTGATATGCTATACATTTCGACTCGCTAACCTCTAAACGGTTTAAATTCCTGAAAACAGGAAGAACTTCTTTTTTCCCATACATTTGTTCTACCGATTTGTGTGCTAACCCTACCCGTATTTCGAATGCTCATAACTCGAACATTTCTTAACAGATCAGAAAGATGGTTGCATCAAGTGATAGGAAATATTTCTGCGCGTCTATCACAATTAATAAAATGTTATTTTCCTGAGATGAACAATTGGGTAACTGTAAAATTTCAAGCGTTATCTAAATGCCCTAACTGCCAGGTTTTGATTGGCTCGACTTACGGTTTTCCCAACACAGACTTCAAAATCGATGTACCTGTGGAAATCCGCTTTGCAAATATAAATGCAAGTCGGGGATATTTTTTCCCCACTGCGCTGTGTTTCCCTAACACGAACTTCAAAATTAATGTTCCTGGGGGAGTCCGCTTTGCAAATACATGCAAGCCGGGAGTAACTTTTGGTGTTGAGTACTTTTGTACTCGCTTTGTACTGAAAAGCCTGGGAAAATCGTCATTTCAGATACTAGAGGTGAATGAACTTTCGCGGTTCGAGAACTACGTAAACATGAGATGTGCAATAATTTTAGAGGGAAATGTAAAATACAATGGTCGTTTGACAATTGAGTTCCATAATATAATTTCGAAGTCCTACGTCGAAAATATGCGGTCGTGTCCTAGATACAACCCCTTACAATTTGTTTCCTAATTTGTGGCCACGGATCAGACTCAATCGACGCAGGATCAAATGTCGGGCGCTGCGATAGCCCGGCCACAAGTTAATATGCAATGTAATGTTGTTAATATCGCATTTTAGATAGTTCAATAAATGACTAAAACTACATACAATGGTTCAATATTTACTGGATAAATCAATAACAAAACATAAAGGTTGTGTTATCTAGAGATCTGAATTTAGTGTATTGCACATAGAGAAAAAGTTTAAAAATTTAAAAATTGAAAAAAAATAATTAAAATTTAAAAAAGGGGGGGGGTGGTTCTCAAATGGGGATCAACACTAGGGTAGGAGCCTACCTGTTGGTCTCAAATGTTCCTATCTCACGCCTCCACGAAGATCATATGACGACATTTTTAGATCGGGCGTGAACTGGAAACACACACCTGGTCTTGGCTCCGAGAACGGGTGTCGAAAGTGGCTAAGTGAGGGGGTGCGAGCGAGTCAGAGCGCTATATCTCTCCCGGGGAAGGCCTCCCGGGTCATGGAGGCCTTGCCAATCCGCTGTCTCCCGGGCAAAGGAGATACACCCAGAAAATGGAGCTACGTTCACGAAGAATACTCAGAATGCGATCGCCCGAGGAGGGTCCCCGAACTGGAGCTGGTCCTGGAACGGGCGTAAGAGCGAGCGGCCAGCGGCTGGAGGGCGATGTGCAAGAGCGGGCCACCAGCCGGGTTCAACCCGAAGAGCTACCGCCACACGGAAACAGCAGCCATCGACATCACCAACGAAACGCTGCGCCTACGAGGCGTGTTGCGACTGTCAGACGACAGTCGTCCACACTTGTGGGTACTACTAGGCGACGGATCATGTGGACACACGAAATGAACGAATTCGTGATCCGCGCCTATTACATCTGCACTGCTTTGGAGACGGACATGAGCGGTCGCCCTCGAATACTAACAATGTTCGAGGAAGCGTATCCAGAGTTCGTCGGGAGGCTTGATCAGAACGCGATGAACGCGAGGCGTAGAGCGATAGTACGCAACAACATGCTCTCCCAAACGCAAATCGACGAGATCAAGCAGCAGGTGCAGAGAGAACTAAGCTCCAGAACAAGCAGAGCAAGCGATGTGTCGAGACGAAGTTCAGTACGGCTGAGCAATTCATTCGCGAGTGGGGCACGCGAATCAGCACCAGTGGAGGCCACAGTACTACAACCCCCTGAGCCGGAAGACCCACAGCCAGATCAACAACTACTACGCGATCTGGTCTTCCATTACGACGAGGCGATCTCACAGTTCCGCGACACGGACCCTTTGTCGCGCCCCAGGATCCCGAAGTTGCAGCATTCCCGCAGGCTGACAAGTGCAGTAAAGCTCATGAACGAGCACGTTCTTCCGCTGCACTTGGTTGATGCTGAGAACATGGAGGAGCTGCAACTGAAAGTTTACTGTGCTGCTGTGGCGACCGCCAAAAGTTTAGGATACCGTATTAGGCCAAGAGGCGGACTGCTCCAACATCTCCGTGAAAGGCGTGAGCCTCCATGGCGAAGGAGATTGGAGCAACGGATCCTAAACAAGCGCGCCGCAATTGGAAGACTGATGGCGTACAAAAGAGGCAGCAGATCGGCGAAATTATGTCGCCAAGTTGCTGTGATCGTGCGGCCTACTGAACTTCGCCAGCTGGGAGCTCACCAGCTGACGGAAAAACTCGACACACTGGTACAGCAATTGAGCGTCCTTACAAAACGGCTGAAACGTTACTCTAACTCTGCAAAGCGCCAGGAACAAAATCGGAAGTTCAGAGATAACGAAAAAGCGTTCTACGACCACATTAGCGACGAGAAGCCCGACTACCGCGAAGGTTTGCCAGATATTAGCGATGTGACGAACTTCTGGGCTGGTATTTGGGAGACCCCAGTACAACATCGCGACGGGCAAATGTGGTTAAGACGGGAGGAGGAGAGTTGTGGTGAAATTGGAGAGATGCCAGCTATCATCGTCGAAGAGAACGATGTCCGCGAAGCCTCGCGGTACCTGAGGAACTGGGCAGCACCGGGCCCCGATGGTGTTCAGAACTTCTGGCACAAGAAGCTGACCGTCGCACATCAAAAGATAGCTGAGTGCTTCAACAAGGTGCTACGTGACCCACACAACCTCCCTGAATTCGCCACCCGTGGCGTCACATTCCTCCTCCCGAAAGACAGCAACACATTGAACCCATCAAAGTACAGGCCGATAACGTGCCTATCGAGTCTGTACAAGATATTAAGCAGCATCATAACCGCCAAAGTTTCTGCCCACTGCGAACAACACCATATCATCGCAGAAGAGCAGAAAGGATGCAGAAAAAATACGCATGGCTGCAAAGACCAGGCCATCATCGACGCAACCATAGTCGGCCAGGCGGTTTATAATCAGCGGAACCTAAGCATGGCCTATATCGATTACAGGAAGGCTTATGACTCCATACCTCACTCGTTTCTCGTCCGGGTATTGGAGCTCTACAAAATTGATCCCGTCGTCGTTAGGTTCCTGCAGCATGCGATGAGGCAGTGGAGCACGTCTCTGCACCTTAGTGATGGGGAAAATGTGTTGCAGTCTAGAACGCTGCAGATAAAGAGGGGGATATTCCAAGGCGACTCTTTCAGCCCGCTTTGGTTTTGTCTGGCACTGAACCCCCTCAGTAGGACGCTCAATAGAAACGGTCATGGCTATAAAATAAGGTATGGCGACGGCGCCCACGAAGAAGTGACCCATACCTTTTACATGGACGATCTCAAGGTCTACGCTGATTCACGTCAGCGTCTAGGTGTAGCTATCCGGGTTGTCGAAGACATAAGCAGGGACATCTGTATGGAGTTCGGCCTCGACAAGTGTCGCTGTGTCCACCTGCTGAAAGGACAACTTACCGAATCCGGAGGCTACGAGGTCTATGACGGCGAGTTTATAAGAGACATGGTTCGTGGCGAATCCTATAAATATCTTGGATTCCGACAGCTCACCGGGATTCGCCACTCCGACATCAAGACGGAGCTGCGAGACAAGTTCTTGAGTCGAGTGAACTGTGTCCTGAGGACTTTCCTCAACGCGGGGAACAAGGTACGCGCGATCAACACATTCGCGGTTCCCCTGCTGACCTTCAGTTTTGGTGTAGTCAAATGGAGCAAAACTAACCTAGAGGACCTTGAGAGGAGGATGAGGAAAGCATTCAAAGAGGCCGGAATGCACCATCCTCAATCGGCACTGGAGAGAGTTTCACTACCACGCAAAGAAGGGGGACTTGGAATCGTCGACATTTCTGCACTGTGTGTTGCCCAGGTACGACAACTGCGCGAGTACTTCGCAGAACGCGCCAACCAAAACGCGCTATACCGGGCTGTCTGCGCCGCCGACAGAGGATACAGCGCTCTGCACTTGGCGCAAGCGGAGTACCAACTCAACTGCAATCTGCAGACAGTGGAGGAGAAGATTGCAGCTTGGAAGCAGAAGGCAGTGCATGGTGCCCACCCCCATCAACTGGACCGGCCACACGTCGACAAGGCCGCATCTAATCTGTGGCTAACGCGTGGTGAACTCTCTTCAGTAGTAGAAGCCGACATGATAGCCATCCAGGACAGGATAATGCCGACGAGAAACTGCAGGCGGTACGTCTGGCATCAAGACGTTGATGACATTTGCCGGATGTGCCATCAACCAGGTGAAAACATAGAGCACATTATGGGAGGCTGTCCCGTTTTGGCCAACGCAGCCTACACCGAGCGCCACAACAACGTGGCCCGTATTGTTCATCGACAACTGGCGCTCCAATGTGCTCTACTGGAAGACAACGTACCAAACTACCGGTACCTGCCTGCACCTGTCCTGGAAAATGACCGTTTCAAGCTGTACTGGGATCGCACTGTTCTGACCGACCTCTCGATCCACCACAACCGCCCAGATATAATGGTTTACGACAAGAGCGACCGCAAAGTCACCATCATCGATGTCGCTATTCCACTGAACCAGAATCTGGAGGAGACCCACGGTCGCAAAATCTGCAAGTACCGACCATTGGCCGTGGAGCTCAAGGAACTGTGGGGGCTAAGGGAGGTCCCAAGAATTGTTCCAGTCGTTCTCTCTGGAACTGGAATTATCCCGAAGACACTTCTGGAAGCGCTAAAGGTGTTGAACATCGAGAAGGAATTGGCCGGCATCCAAAAGTCGGTCATCCTTAGCACCTGCGCGATTGTCCGACAATTCCTCGGTCAGGACTAAAACAGCACGAGCATGCAGATACGTGCATTCCGCAGAGCCTAGTCCCCCTTTGGCATTCAGAAGCCCGGGGGCAGGTGAAAATTCTGGCTAGGTTCGCCTAGTAAAGAAGTGAGATAAGTCTGCCAAAGAAAAAGGGGGGGGGGGTTATATCTATGATATAACCGCAAGGTTGACGTGGAACTACCTTAGCTTAGCAATCATTTGATTGTATTGATTGAATTTTTGATTGAATGAAATAATTTCGGAATTCAATTGAATTCAAAATATTTGCTTTGTGAGTAAAAAGATTGTATAATGCCATGTGAGGTCAACTCATGCATTTGGATAGATTATGTTCTTCGTTACAAGTAAATTTAATGACAGTCCTTTTACGTTTGGTATGATGACATCTTGGTTTTGAAGTCTGTGTTAGACAAACACATTTCAGTCGGACCAAAAATGCCCCCGATTTGCATGTACAGTAGATCCCCGATTATCCGCGGAATAGTCTGGATAGGTCACCACGGATCACGAAAATCGCGGATAATGCGCAATAAATGACTAAAAAAGAGATGCAAACACAATATTTTGTTTTATCAATAAAAGAATCATTAAAATATCCATCTATAAGGTTGTGTACACCAGAAGTCAAATAATGTGAAAGTCATGACCAAAACAAAAATGCAAAATCCTACACCTCACTGATAATTTCCGGAAAGGGCCATAGCATTACTATAGAACTCGCTTTCGCGGATAAACCACATCGCGGATAATCGAGTATTTGCAATTCCGAATTCCCCAGACACCTTCGTTTATGAGTCTGTAATAGGTAAACACATTTCAGTCGGAATAAAAATGCCCCTGAATTGCAATGCCAATTTCTCCACGCTCCATGGATTCGAATTCTGTGTTAGGGAAACACATTTCAGTCGGAACAAAAATGCCCCCGACTTGCATGTATTTGCAATACCAATTTCCCCACGTTCCATGGATTCGAATTCTGTGTTAGGGAAACACATTTCAGTCAGAATAAAAATGCCCCCGACTTGCATGTATTTGCTATGCCAATTTCCGCACGCTTCATGGATTTCAAGTCAGTGTTAGGGAAACACATTTCAGTCGGAACAAAGATACCCCCGACTTTCATGTATTTGCAAAGCGAATTCCCCCAGGCACATTGATTTTGAAGTCCGTGTTAGGGAAACACAGTTCGGTTGGAACAAAAATACCCCCTACTTGCATGTATATTTGCTAAGCGGATTCCAGCAGGTACATTGATTTTGAAGTCTGTGTTCGGGAAACCGTAAATCGGACCAATAAAAACTAGGCAATTAGGGCGTTTAGATACCGCTTGACATTTCACAGTTATTCAATTGTTTATCTAATGAAAAATAACATTTTATTAATTGCGATAGAAGCGTAGAACTATTCCGTATCAATTGATGCAAACATCTTTCCGATCCAGTAAGATATGTTCGAGTTATAAGCATTTGGAATCTTTCATTTTTTTCCTGCATATTCTGTGTTTAGGTTTTCATCTTACCCCCCATATACTCCGGTTAGACGTAGTCCCACGTCAAAAAAATAATTGCACGTTACATAGCGGTACCGTAAACACCATTCACAATTTCAGCGGTCTGTCTTGCATTTTCGCCTTCATTAAATAAAATGTGTAAAATGTACCGAATTTGCTCTTTGTTAACCTCCATTGTAAACAACCTGTAACTAACAACAAACAAAAAATAGCAAAAGAATTTTTAGTGTGAAATATCACCTTGACAACGAGTGGAGGCGATCTGGCGTAGTGGTAACATCCATACCTCTCACACAGAGAACACGAGTTCAAATCTCACTCCCGACATTCTTCCAAAAATGGAAGTTAAAATGACGAGCCAGCCGAAATGTGTTGAAAGTCACTATAATAAAGGAAAAAAACCTTGACAACGAGCATAAACTTGAAACTATAGCGAGGTATCGATCATTACACAGCCAGCTACCGAGAAAATAATGGATCTCTTTTTCCCCTACCTTATATTTTTAGGAGAAAAAATTGAAATATTCATCGTTATTTTGAAGAAACTTTTCCGTTAAAGGAGTATTCTAGTCCAGAAATTTGAAAAAAATCTGAATTTTTTTCCTTCATATTTCTGTAGTTCAGGCATTCAGGGATATACCATAGAAAGGACTTATCGAAAATCCTATTATTTATCGAGTTAGAGCCATTTTAGTGATGCGGTATTTAGCCTGGTACGGCTATAACAATGAACTTCTAACGCGTTTTTCTCGAAACTAATTTTTTCAAACTGGCGTACACGATATCCCAAGTTCTACTCAACCGATTCATGTCAAATTTATATGGGTACAATCTGCAGGCATCTCTCTATTACATGAATCTCTAAAAAATAATATTTTTTTAATTTTACTTTTAAAAAATCTTTTATTTTTAAAAAATCGGGAAACGTAAGAAAACTAAAGAAACGTCTCCGTTCAATTTTTGTTTTATTGTTAGAAGATAGATGAACAAATAATGATATAATAGATAGTAAAGATGTTCTTTGTTTTATTTTTACGGAGCTCGAAAAAAACGTCCGAAATTCGAGTCTCTACACTAGAATACCTCCTTAATGCGTCTTATAAGCCAACGCCTGTCACATTCGGACACAGTTTTCATTGAGCTATTCCAATTTTTCATCTGACATGACGATTCCCTTCATTTTCAACTTCCGCTTTACAATTCCCGAAAACTTCCTCATTAACTGAAACTGGCACCACGGATATAGTACACGATAAATTTGGCCAAATGCATACTTTTACCAATATTCACACGAATTCATAAAATAAATCCGCTTGCCACCTCCACGGTAAAGATAGCAATTGATGAGCATATCTTTTGATCCTCAGGTCAGCGATATATTTAACTACAAAGGGGGGACAATGTTAACTATTCCGTATCCATACCAAAGTTCCTTTATGCGTGAGTTAGTCTTGTTTACAAGCGTTAGCAAAACTGCCGGAAGACTTTTCTACTTTTCTACTAAAACATGTCTTCGAGACATGTATTGGACCCATTCCTTGAGGTAATGCGCCATGGAAACAAATTTTAGAAAAAAAAAAAGGAAAAAATTATAACGTTATCTGAACAAAAACTTGCAATGCTATGTATTCCTGCAGAAATCATACAAAAAAAATCCTAGAAGAATGATTAGTTGGAGAATATTTTATAGTTAGATTGGTTTGTTGTCAGTCAACTACTTTTGTGATGTGACAACACCTAACTTTTTGCTGTTTCGGGCTATTGAATATTAATTATTAATTTAATGAATCTTAGTTTCAAACATTCAAAAATTAATTTCGAAATTTCTGGTTCGTAAAAATAGAACACCGGAACTGGTGAGCAAATAGGCTTTGAGCGAGTAGAATATGATGTTAGAGTGGAATTGGAGAAAGAAAGTGCACATACAAATGCACATGCAAACGTCAACAGTCAACGATCAACCGCCAACGGTCAAAGTCAACGTCATCACCAACACGCGAACATAAACACCCCCGCACAGGCACACGCATATGCGCACACAGACGCAAATACATGGAGTTAATCAATAGTTTCTGACAGCAGAATCAAATGCGCTCTTCTGGTCGTGAGCGCCGCCCGATGCTCCAAGCTTGTGTGAGTCATTGATGGTCATTGAAGTTAATATTGGAGGTCAATTTAGGACAAACCCGACTAAAGACAACAGGTATTTAAAATATAAAAATTTCCATGCAGACCAAAAATATTTTTTTCTTTGTTTTTCAAGCATTGAAAACGCAAAATCGCTCTAAAACGCTAGAATGAAGAGAGCAAGAAAAAAGTGTCACATTACCAAATTGTCTGCGTTGTTGCACTTTCATTTTTGCCCGAAAATCAATAATTTTGCGAAACAGTGTAAAGAAAATATTAACCAAAATCTAATCGATTACTCACATGATATTAAGTTTTCATCTGTCGTCGAAATGTATCGTAGAAAACGTCGGAAAACTCGAGCTAGTGCTCTGAAAGTTAAATTTTCATTTTTCAATTTTCCGCTATGGTTTTGTTTGTACTGGTGAAAACAACGTTACTTTTTCGACACTGATGCCAGACAACATCATCGAAACAGCTATAAAAACCATTCAATAAAATGTTATTCCTGAGTCATAACGTTTCATGTCATGAAAATTATTAAAATAAAATTTTGTTGATATCAATACAATCATTATTTTTACGTTTAATGGGTCTATAATGTAAGTTTTAGCAACTTTGACATTGGTTAAGAAAATTGTATTGGAGTGCTTGGAACACTGCCACGACTGCCTATGTTTTCAAAAATAGTAAACGGAAAAGTATTACAATCAATCAAAATGACTCGACCAACGAAGAGAAGGGTTAAGGCTCTCCAACGTGGATATGTGAAAACAATACAATCAAACAATCAACGAAGGAAAGTATTAAGGAATTATCAACATCGAATTACTGTGCGGAAAAACATATTGATACCAAAAGAGCCCCGATTTTCATGTGTTATAAATTTGCTCATGTTACGTTCGCGTATAATCACAATTTTACTTCATGTGCAAAAACACCTTCTATATATATTTACATTTGCAATTATTCATCGGATCAAATCGTTCATACATTTTACTTCAGTATTGAATTGTTTTTTTTTTAAATGTATTCCAAGAGTCGTATCAGTGAAGCGTCACACAGTCTGATAAGTGAATTGATCTATTTACGTACAAAGTTCAAAACAAGCGAAGCAAATTGCCCTTCTCTCACACTATTACCCCATTTTTACACGTGATTTTACCTATACTACTACAAAGGCTTGCTTCCATCTTCACCTTAACACTACTGAAAATTCGGTTGGAAGCACCTTTCCTGAGATACAAAGGGAAGCATTCCGAACCACCTTCCCCTACAGATTGGACCTTTAGAGCCCCCGCAGACTGCAGACTGATTTGTCGACCGATAGTTTGGTCGGCTTCTTAATCATTACGGAGAGGTATGCATATGCGCACATTACGCCGATTCAGTTGGGTCGGTTTTTGCACCAGAAGGCCGACCCGACAAAACTGTTGGTTGACAGAAAGTCTGTAGTATGCAGGGGCTCTTAGAAGGAGAAGGATGAAATTCATATTTAATGCTCTTTATTGATTTTGTGACAACGATTTGTAGATGTTATTTTTTTCGCTCAGAGCGTGTTTTCTCGTCACAAAATGCATGTCGATATTTGCAAGATTCTGCGAGTTTTTTGAAAAAAAATATTTATTGAAATTTACGTTCATCATTTGTTGACAAATTATAGAAGAAATTCCATTTGTATGTTTCGGAAAGGAACTGAATAAGTCGGCAACCGCACAATCTCGGATGTTGTCACGTCACAGAAGTATTGGACTGGCATCAAGCGAATTCAACTATAAAATATTCTCCAATTTATGATTCTTGAAGGGTTTTTTTTTCAAATTGACTTTGACATCGTTTGCGTTTTTGAAATCGTGTGATTTATACATAAAAACGAGAAAAAAAACCGTTTTAGTGAGTCAAAACGCTGTCACGTCACGCTAGAGTGGTTCATTGCTGTTTTGCGTCAGGCAACCCAATTACAACTTATTTCAAGTATAAACGATTTCTATTACACAGTCTCACTGCAGTCAGCTAGCGGTAAACATTTTTTCTTAATGCTGAAATTACAAACCAAGGCTTTGCCCGATACGAAGTCCAAAAACAGAATTACTTCGGAGTGTGATTACCGTTTTTCATTGCGTATTTCATTCGTTTGGCGGAGAGTGCATGTGTATGTTTGCATCACACGCACACATTGATGCGTTATCAAAATTAGATTAATGTGGTAACCATAGTGATGTGTGTTGTTCGTCAGAAATGTGGGATAATTGTTGGTTAAACAAATATATAATCGCCTGTGACCGTAGTGTATAAACTGTAAGGTTTGAAGCCTCCATAAAATGAAGAAGAATGTTTGCGATGCAAGCGCGAGGGCATGAGCGAATCATGAATCAACCGTCTTGAGCTGTTTCTAGAAAATCACGCAAATCATCCGCCGTTTTTAGGGCGCCCACCAGAATATTTTACTATATTTTCGAAGCATTCCGAAATAATATCCGACGTGATGAACAAGCGAATCAAATAATTACGTCCCACGTCAACAAACGTCACGTTACGTCAAAATTTGAATAATAGAATTAATTATTACATCATTAAAAATATTGGCCATCACTACTTTTTTCCATCTTTCTGGCAATTTACGAATTCCATCGGGTGATCCAGAATTTCCCAACCGCTATTTTCCATATAGTTTTTAAGTCGAACAGCAACATGAAGCCGAGTGTTGTCATGGTGAAATATTATAGACTCATGTCTGGTCACATAATCTGGATGGTAGATGTCTCCATTGATCGTTTGAACTGGTTTTAGCAGCTCATAGTCGATCACACTCTATTGATCCCACCAAATACAGAACATTACTTTGGCACCGTGGATATTCGGCTTCGGTGTCGATGTTCCTGGTTGGCCGGCCTTTACATACGATCATTTGCGTTTTGGATTGTCGTAACGAATCCATTTTTCGTTCCCGGTAACGATTTGATGCAAAAAAGGCTTCCTTTTGTGCCGTTCAAGGAACATTTCGAACATGCAAAATTCATCAACATCTCTCGCTTTGCTTTCGTGAAAAACATAATTTCTCTTGGATGTATCATCCAGCTTTGAGTCGTTCAGAAATAGCAGACCGAATTACTCCTAATAATCGTACAAGCTCTGTTTGCGTTTGACACTAGTCTTGATCGAGTAATTTTTCTATTTCATTGCCTTCATTTTCACCCAGCCGAGACGCTTTTTGTCTTCTAAATCGTCCAAACCATTCCCTACAAAATCTATCCAGACCTATGCAGAGTAAACTTCTACAAACATTCGACTCGCTTCAGCAGCACTCTTCTTCCAATGGAAACAGAAAATCAAAACTTCCCGCAATTAGTGCTGAGGGGTTGTCCACATACCACGCAGACAAAATAAAAACACGATTTTCGACTCTTCTTCCCCCTCCGTGACAAGCATGGACTTTTGCTATACCTTTCCCCTTTCTAACCACGTTAACATTTTCCCTTTTTTTCTTTAAATTTTAGATTTGATTTGTTTTATTTTTTTTTGTTTTTATGAAGAAAATTTCGTTAAATTTTGAATCGAATGATCTTTAGTTTTAGCTTGATTGACAGTGGTGGTTGTTTTCTATTCTATATTATATATTTTAAAAAAATTGTCCATGAAGTTTTTTGTATCGCTCCTCAGTTTTTTCGGACTCCATTTATGTTGTTTTTATTTTCCTCCGTAAACATTGCACTATGGTCCAGGAGGTGCATTTAAGTGGAAATTAGCATCTAGAGCTCGACAGTGATTCTCTAGACAAAAACTGTCTTCGACAAAGTTATTACATATAATAGAGCGCTCATTTTTATGTTATCAAAAATAGGGTGACCAAAATTGTCGATGAAATGAAAAATCTAACATTCTTATCTTTATAGATAGAGGTAAACATAGTTCGACAATATTGTAGCCCTGGTTATTTTAAGTGACTTTGTGGAACAATATTTCTTTCTATCTCTTCAAATAACCGATATAGCGCTTTTTCTCTAGGTTGAGTTAGGGTTACCATGAAAAAAATGGTTTTTTTGCTCTAACTTTTATATGTAAAATTCTACATCAAAACTGTCTTCGAATGACTTTTAGAGCTTTCCAATCCACGCATTTTACGGTGCATAACTTGTATGTATCTCAATTCTACACAAAGTTATTGATGTTTTTTCCCCGAAAGCACGACCTTTTCGTTCGTTCTTTTTGGGGCAAACATAATAAAAAATTATTGATAGCATTTTAAGAGTACATTTGATTCTACATAAGGTGTAACTTCCAAAAGAGTGTTATTTTTTGTATTTGATTAAATTAAATTTGAAATTATGAGTTTTTGCATATAAATGAACAAGTTTCAATTTTTAAATGCATATAGTAAGCGTAGACTTTAAAGCAGCATCACTTCAGTTCAGTCTTATAGCCACTCAACATGGAGGTTTAAAGAAGACACATTTTTGTTTTTGTTTTGGTGGACGAAATATAGAAGACGTTATACAATTATTACGAGAAAAATGCCTAGATATATGTGTTTTGAGTGCCAGAAAGTGCCTGAAATGACAAATGTTGAGCCAAAGGATGAAGCGTAACCGTGTTCGGGAGATTACAGAAAAATTATCTGCTGAAGAACTGGGCTTCGCAACAGCTTCGGATCCAGTATTATCTCTTAGTAATAGGCAAACACCAGAGTATTCCGATCTTCTGATTCCGGAAAATGCTAAGCATTTGATTTTGTAGTTTTTTTTTGTATGATTTTCATTTATTACTATGAATTTAATTTCCATTATAACAACTAAAACAGGTTAATATGTACATACGGAAGATTATAAAAATAAATTTGAATAAAACAATAGGAACAACAAAAGTTTGGTAAAATAATGTCATCAATCAACTCATTGCCTGTTGACGGCGCCAGTGGTTGTGTGGTTAGCGTAACAGCCTCACAATCCGATCGGCCCGGGTTCAATCCCAGCTGGCGTCGTTGGGATTTTCTGAGGCGAAAAATCCCTGGTTACGTCTTCCTTCGGAGGGGAAGTAAAAGAAGTTGGCCCGGCTCATGAGTTGTTGAGTCTGATAGGTAGGAACAGGTGGAGTCGCCTCCCTGATGTCGGTGATTGGCACTGAAGTGGCGGAAATAGGCCGACGAAAAATAAGCGAAGATAAAAAAAACTCATTGCCAGTAAAATATGTCAATATATTACTAAAAAATAACACTTCGAGCCCCGAGTTGTTCTTCATACGGTTTCTATTCAGGAAGCATTTGATAATTTGTCGGTCCCCGCTTTTCTTTTTATACAATAAATATATTTTATTGTAGGAAAAGAAAATAGTCAGAAATTTTTCTCGTAATAATTGTATAACTCCTTCTATATTTCGTCCACCGAAAAAGGAAATCAACAATGTGTCTTCTTTGAACCTCCATGTTGAGTGGCTATAAGACTGAACTGAAATGATGCTGCTTTAAAGTCTACGCTTACTATATGCATTTAAAAATTGCAACTTGTTCATTTATATGCAAAAACTCATAATTTCAAATTTAATTTACTCAAATACAAAAAATAACACTCGTTTAAAAGTTTCACCTTATGTAGAGTCAAATGTGCTCTTTAAAATGCTATCAATAATTTTTTATTATGTTTGCCCCAAAAAGAACGACAAGCAAATGAAAAGGTCGTGTTTTCGGGGAAAAACATCAATAACGTTGAGTAACATTAAGATACATACAAGTTATGCACCGTAAAATGCGTGGATTGGAAAGCTCTAAAGATCATTCAAAGACAGTTTTGATGTAGAATTTTACATATAAAAGTTAGAGCAAAAAAACCTTTTTTTTTCATGGTAACCCTAACTCAACCTAGAGAACAAGCGTTATATCGGTTATTTGAAGAGATAGAAAGAAATATTGTTCCACAAAGTTACTTAAAATAACCAGAGCTACAATATTGTCGAACTATGTTTACCTCTATCTATAAAGATAAGAAAGTTAATTTTTTTATTTCATCGTAAATTTTGGTCACCCTATTTTTGATAACATAAAAATGAGCGCTCTATTATATGTAACAACTTTGTCGAAGACAGTTTTTGTCTAGAGAATCACTGTCGAGCTCTAGATGCTGATTTCCACTTAAATGCACCTCCTGGACCATAGTGCATTGGTTACAAATTTGACGAAGGCGAAAATGCAAGCCAAGTGGCTGAAATTGTGAATGGTGTTTATGGCTCCGGTTGTACCAGGACCAATTTTCGTTCCGTCGATACCGGCGAAAATGCAGGAAATTTCGAGAATGATAATAAAATCACAAAAATCACTATCCGCCAAACGGAATGAGATCAACCCATTTCATTAACAGATGGTGACTAAGAGTAACCTTGCACAAAAACTATTATGATTAAAATTATGAAACATGTTAAAAAGTTCACCCGGACTAACCTCCGAAAGGCTCTGTTATGCATTTAGTGGGACTGGAAAAGGATAATTTTTTATGAGTTACTACCATTTGGATCTCTACTGTTAACTGGATAAACTGTCAGACTGCGTAAAGGTACAAAATTATCCTAGAAAATTGACTTTATTTGTTTCAATAATCAGATTTCATAATTGATAACTTACGTTTTTAAATTAAAGGAGAGCGTTTTTAAAAAAGAACTACACTTGTTCACTGTAAGATTAAGACTAACTTTATTATCACTTCCAGTTTACATGACTTATGATTTATGCCTACTCAATGAGCCGAAGGAAATTTGATACCTACATTCTCGAGTTGCGTACCGTTGCCTGTTATGCTGATTCGTGTTGTGGTGTCTACGTTGAATATGTTATTTCAGTGAAGATGGGACGTTTGGCCAAAAGTGATGATGCCGCTGTTTAGGTTGTTCGAGCTGGTGCATGGCTGGTGTTGCCGTTTGGAATTGACGGTAACTGCTCCCTCATGAAGTTCGAACCGTCCCGGTTCGATTTTAGCGGATGTTGGTTTCTCTGAATTTTCCTTCTTCTCTGGTAATGTTCTGCGGGGTTCTGGGAATGGATGCTGGCCAATTTTAAATACGTTACTAGTGCGTTTGTTGATTTTCGTTATGGCTATTACTATTCCAGAAATTATAATTATCGAAAATATTCCGATATTTGTTGAGATATGGATTGCAAATGATTCTTCTATTGAATCCATTCGTTCACGGTTGCGGATGTTTAATTCTTGTAGTTTTTCTATAGTTATATTCTCCTCGAGAGCGCCTTTTTCTATTTGTAGACCATCTAGCGATATTGCCAGTGGTGTTTGTTTGTTGTGTCTTTCTCGATTGTCAAACTTTGTGCCATTGATGATTACTGCACAGTTTGAGAAGTATATTAGAAAACTACCTGATAGTGTTCTGTTTGTCAGTTTGCAATCCGTTTGTATGAATACTTTTTGAACGTCCTTCAGCACGATATGGAAATCAGTTAGCCGCTTGACGCCTGAATTGGCATCGTGATCCACGAAGCTGCACTTTCCGGAAAATCCTCGTAGGATTTTGGAATAACATGCGTCGTTGGAAACGTCTATCAGATTGTTCTGATCGCACATGGTATTTTGTCCCACAGGTTGGCATCGCCCGTTGAGAAGATAAGTTGATTGGCTTCCTACTATTGCTGTCCTTGATGGTAGTTTTAGAGATGTTCCGTTGATTGGTAATGGTTCCAGCAGCAACTCGTTAAATATTTCCGTTTTAACAAATGGCACTGAGATAACAAAATATAATTTGCTGTTCTTAAAGACTATTTTTATACTTATAAATTCATAAGCCTGTTCTGAATTAAGCAATGTAATGTTCTGTTTTTCTAACTGATGCACTATGACTTTTAATTCCTCCGGTTCTAGGAAGTTCCTCGAAATCACATTTACGCGAGCTAATTGAATGGTTTCGAATACGGTGTCTAGGTGGTTTCGTATTTGGTCTAGGTGAAATGAAACTCTGATTACTTTGCTGAGGGCCGTGAAATTTTGGTTTACATTGTTGGGATCTAATATAGCTTGTCTATTTGAAATAATTTGTTTTACCAACTTACTTTGTTGGTCATTAATGGATTGGATTATTTTATTTATTCTATTTTGTAGTTTTTCATTGATTGTTGCTTGTAAATTGTTTTCATTAATTAACTGTCGATTTCCTGCCTTGAGATGTTCAATCTCCGTGTTAATTCTGTCTAAATCTTCTTGGTCTAGGTTTCCTGTAATTAATTTTATTGTAGACCCTAAAAAATTGAAGGCTCCTCTTCTGTGTCTCTCCTTAGGGGAAAGGATTCTGTATAAGTTTGTAATTTCATGCATTTTACTACGCAACATTCTTGTGATTTCTCTGATGTTAGGAAAGGTTTCTAATCCGGTGATTATGGTGTTGAGTTGGTTAAGTATAGGTTGGTATAGGTCGAGGTCTACTTCGTGATAAACGTGAATATGTCCGTTTTTGATGAATGTTGATTCCATTCGTATGGTCAATAGTCCGGGGTTTGTTGAAATGTCTTGAATTTGAATGATTTGTCCAAAATAAAGTTGCATTTGCAGAACAAGAAGGATCAACAGACAAAGTGCCATCTGAAAGAAAAAATATTATTAGTTATTATTTATTCTTTTTATATTATTTTTGTGTAATCTACGATTCGAGTCGTCAATAAAGCTTTTCAATCTGTCTTCGACAACTTGAACCGTTGAATATCGTTTTCTCGTTTTATTCCGAATTCCCTGCACTTTATGTAACACTTGCTGATCTGGGACCAATTTTGGTTCGTCTTCCAGATGCCGGTTGTGTTGTTTATGTGTGTTCCTTTGTGTTTTGGTCAGTGTTAATACGACTTCGTCATATAATTTATCTCTTTTTGCCAATATTTCTTCGGCGTCCAGAGGTCTTTCATCTTGGTCCTTGATACCTAAAAAGATTTCTCGGGGTTTCATGTTAGTTGCAGAATGTATGGTTTCATTATATAAAGTGCAAGAAATTCTGTATAATTCTTTGTTGGATAGTGATTCATACTTATGCCTATTACAACGATAAATCTCGGCGAGTGTACTGTGGAATCTTTCCACTATTCCGTTGGTCTCGCTATGATTTGTCGGTGTAAAATATATTTGTATGCCTAGGTCATCGAGGAGTCCTCGAACCTCAATAGATCTCATGGATGGCTCGTTATCGCATACAATAAGTTGAGGTTTCCCATGAGTGCTAAAGAACTTCAGAAGGGCTCTTCTTATATCTTGTATTGTTCTGGACTTGATACTTACTAAAACTCCGAACCTAGAGAATTTATCTACAATGGATAAGAACATATCCGGTTGAGATATGAATATGTCCACATGGATAATCTCTAGTGGCCGTTTTGGGATGGGGGTCTGTCCTAGTTTGATTTTGTAAGGTGCTCTATCATATTTGGCTTTATTGCATTGATCGCATAATCTTATGTACGTTCTGATTTTTCTTTTCATGCTAGGGAAATAGTATGTTCGAGAGATTTGCTGAAGATTTTCCTGAATACCTCTGTGGGCGAAATCGTGTTGTCCTCGTATGATTTCGTTCTGGCGTTCTTCGGTAGTGACGTCTTCTAAGGTGATTTGGGATATTCTCATTCTAAAAGTTTTATTTCGGCTAAAATAGTTTTTGTAGACTATTTGAAGAGAAGGTAGGACGGTCTCTGGACAATTGATGCAATTTAATTTTTTTGGATTTGTGTAATCACGTAGTATTCTTAGAAGGGTCGGAACTCCGAAATGTAATTTTGTTATCGTTTTTCTGAACACGCGTGGAAAAATCTCTTCGACTTCTTCACTGTCTGTCTGTCCAATTTTTAAAACTATTTGATTTGAAAATGCATTCAGTGGTTTTAGTGTCATAGGTATGAATTCCGAGTCATCCGTGTCTGCCGAATGAACGGTTGCGTCGTCGGTATCGTTTTCGTCTTCGTTATTATCTGTGTCTTCGTTGAGATTGATCTCTAGGGGAATCCGAGATAGGGAGTCGGCAACAGTGTTTTGTTTGCCTGGTCGGTATTTAATGTCATAGTCGTATTCTTCAAGATCTAATCTCCAGCGGATCAATTTACTGTTGGGGGTTTTCAAATTTAAACCGTAAGTCAAGGGCTGGTGGTCAGTGTATAGTGTGAATTTGCGGCCAAATAAATATGGTCGAAAGTATTTACAGCCCCACCAAATGGCTAGTAATTCCTTTTCGATCGTTGAGAGATTTTCTTCGGATTTGGTTAGAGTTCTCGAGGCGAACGCTACTGGTTTGTCTCGACCTATTATGCCTTGGGATAATACGGCTCCAATCGCGTGGTTAGAGGCGTCTGTGGTTAAGATGAAGTCTCGTGTAAAGTCGGGGTATTGCAGTATGTCGCTACTTGTTAATATATTTTTACATTTGTGAAAAGCTTCAATAAATTCCTCTGAATGATGGACTTCCTCACCTTTCCTCAAACAGTTTGTTAGGGGCTTTGCGATTTTCGCAAAGTCTCTAATGAACTTCCTATAATATCCTAACACGCCGAGGAACCCACGGAGTTGTTTCTCATTCTTAGGTAAAGGCCACTCTTTTATTGTTTGTATTTTATTGGGATTAGGCTTAACGCCCTCTGGAGTCACAATATGACCCAGGAAAGCAACTTCTTTTTTCAAGAATTCGCTTTTGTCCAACTGAAGTTTCATGTTAAATCTTTTAAGTCTATCGAAAATTTTACAAAGGCTTTCAATGTGTTCTTGAAGACTGGTGGAGAAAATTATAATGTCATCCATATACACAAGGCATATGGTGCCAATATAATCTCTAAGGACATTATCCATCACGCGTTGAAACGTGGATGGAGCATTCCGAAGACCAAATGGCATCCTAAGGAATTCATAGTGCCCATGCTCCACGCTGAAGGCGGTTTTTGGTATGTCCCGATCTTGAATTTCAATTTGGTGAAACCCACTAGCTAAGTCCAATGCAGAGAAATAGTGACAACGTCCCAGTTTGTCCAATATTTCATTTATATTGGGTATAGGGTACTTGTCTTCGATAGTCTTTTGGTTCAATTTTCTATAGTCTATCACTAGACGCCATTTTCGCTTCCCTGATGCGTCCTCTTTCTTGGGGACAATCCACACCGGGGAAGACCAAGGGCTGCTCGAGTGACGAATAATACCCTGATCGAGCATTTTGCTTATTTGCTGTTGCACTTCAGCTTTATGGCAATAAGGGTATCTATAGGATTTCGAGTGTACCGGTATTTCATCTTTGGTGTTAATTTCGTGTTTAATAGCACTTGTGAAGGTCAAGTTTAGTCCTTCTTGATGAAATATATCGCTGTATTTCTTTATTATTTTGAACAGATTTTGGCGTTCTTCTGAGTTTAGGTGGTCTGAGCGGATTTGTTTCAGCAGTTCTTGAGGGTTATTATTCATTGAATCAGGAGGTGAGACTTCGTCAAAATTGTTTAATTCGGAAAAAATAGGTCTGTTTGAATTAACTTTCACCGGACAATGGCTAGTATTTCTAATCATGACAGTAGCTTTATTATCGGTTGATCGATAGAGTCCTGGAAGGATATTCACGTCGTTTGTTAAGGAGTAAAGTTCTGGAATATAGAAGTCACCGTTCTGTATGTCTATTGGAAGTTTTATAGGAACCTCTTCATTTGCATTCAAGTTGATGTCGTAGGAATTAGGATATTTCCTACTCATCTGGATGGTATAGTCTGGAAATTTAAGTGTGTTAGAAGAAGTGATTATGTCGGCTTCAAGTTCAGTCAATGTTTGATAGCCAATAAGTCCGTCAAAGTAGGGATGAAATTTGAACAAAAAGAATGTGATGGGAGGTTTTCCATCGAAGGGAGAAAATTCAACGGATTCGCTAATGGAATGGGTGCCGTTGATATTTCTGACGAAAGAATGATTTAGTTTGGAAATTTTTAGATTTGCAATTTTCGCAGGATTGATGTAATTTTTGTTAGCGCCACTGTCTATCAAAAATTTCATCTCTCCTATTTTCGTGTTTAATTTTACATATGGGATAAAATTTGTTATCTCCCGTTTGAACTGTCTGAATCCGGTTGAAAATTTAAATCATCTACATTTCCTTCTGTGTTCTCAGATGTCTCATTGGTTTCGATGTTTCCTCCGAAAATGTTTGGATCATTTTCTGAATAGATGTTGTTATGGGGGTCATAGTCTGGGTAATTTCCCTCAACCTTCGCTAAGGCATAATTGTCATTTTCAGCATGTCCATAATCGGGCAAATATGTTTCTTCACAATGTTCGAAATGATAGTTGGGACTTGGGTGAAAAGGATTTAAATTCTGGCGTGGTTTAAAATGGTTATTATTGTTTCTATTCATGTAATTTACGTTCCTACTTCGGATCGAGTGATCCACCTCCATAGGGACTGGTTTGGGAAAATTATTTTGATGGTTTTGTCCAAACTGATTGCGGGGAAAATTAGGATTTGGTTGCTGGGTGAAATTATTTCTGAAAATTGGGGGTCTCTGAATTGGGTTTGGAGAGAAATTAGGTTGCCAATTGATTGGTTTGGGGTTCGGTGGAAAACGGGGTACGTTCACAGGACCATTGTATGGTGCTGAAAATTTAAAAGGATTCACTGGCCGGGTAGGTATGTTTGGAGGAATAGGAGCTCTTGGATGATTAAATGGTTTCGGTGGTAGCATTGGTTTATATGATTTTACATAATTATAGTTTTGCTCCTCCATACAAAGTCGGAGAGCGTCTTTCATTGTAGTGGGGCATTGGGCTCTAATGATTGGTCCTAGCGGCTCTCTTAAGCCAGCGAGGAAAACTTTTAGCCCTATGTCCTGGAAAAATTCTTTCTTTGCTTGTTTCACGGCTGCATTTTGTTCTGTTATGCTCAGATTATTTGTGAGCAGTGAAACGATGTGCGATACCTTGGAGTAAAATTCTTCCACGTTTCCGATTTGGTTCAATTTGAAGAGGTCTCTGGTGAGGGAGACCTCGTCACGCCTGTCGCTGTAATGTGTGATTAGGGTTTGTTTTATCTCGGCCCACGTTAGGTTGGTGCCGTATAGTTCGAGTACGTTGTCAGCGTCCCCAATTACTTTTGTGCGGATCGCTTGAATCCACACTCTATAGACGTTAGTATTCTGTGCCTCATTCAGCAGAGGGATTATATTATCAATCCCCTTTAAAAATGAGTTTAATTTTAACGGGTTTCCGTCGAAACACGGAAGATCCCGAATAATTTGGGGCGTCTGTAACGATTTTAGTATCGATTCCGTTCTTTGCTCCGGCACTTGAATCACCTGCACGGGGTTCGCTTGCCTGTTGGCAGCCAGTTGGGCGGCAAGTGATTGAGCATTTCGCTCACCTTGCGCTGCTTGGATTTGTAATTGAGCGATCTGCTCATCCTTCTCGGCCAGACGGCTGGCCAGTTGTTCCAAACTCGCTTGGAGAAGTTCGAGCTGGTTCTCTGCCATGTCTCGGCCTCGATTGAAATTCCTAAATCGCTTAATTTTGGAAATTAAAATTTCCTTGTTTAAAAAAGTATTTTACTTGGTACCGGTTATAAAAATTCACCTTTTTATTCGTTATTAAATCACTAAATATTAAATCACTACACCTAGTCTCTAGGAAATTAAAATATCTTTTTATAAAGTTTTTCACTTGGTACCGGTTATAAAAAAAATCACCTTTTTATTCGTTATTAAATCACTAAATATTAAATCACTATACCTAGTCTCTTTTTTCTTACCTTAATTTTTGCGATATTCCTTCGCTGGTTCTGATCGCTTGGTTTTGTTAGTTGTCCTTGGGGTGCCACTACAATCGATAAGCCGTCGATTCGGTCACACACGCGAACTTCTAACTAAAACCGCAATCCGCACGACTGCGCCACTTACGTTTTTAAATTAAAGGAGAGCGTTTTTAAAAAAGAACTACACTTGTTCACTGTAAGATTAAGACTAACTTTATTATCGCTTCCAGTTTACATGACTTATGATTTATGCCTACTCAATGAGCCGAAGGGAATTTGATACCTACACTCTCGAGTTGCCTACCGTTGCCTGTTATGCTGATTCGTGTTGTGGTGTCTACGTTGAATATGTTATTTCAGTGAAGATGGGACGTTTGGCCAAAAGTGAAGATGCCGCTGTTTAGGTTGTTCGAGCTGGTGCATGGCTGGTGTTGCCGTTTGGAATTGACGGTAACTGATATACTACACTCGACCAAAAAATTAGAGGAACAGAGAGCGAAGTCGGCAATTTTAAGTGATTATTGACATGCTGTAACTTCGTGAAAAATCAACGCATATCGATGGGATGCACATCATTTTGTAGCTACAATTCTCAGGTATTAGAATGTTCTGCGTACATATTTTTATCTTGGTGTGTGTAGGTCTAATGGGCAACAATAGCGAGAAGAAATGAAAAATCGATTTTTCTTTGTTTTTTCAACAATATTCTGACTAACACAATTTGTTGTCGACCAACTCAACAGTAAATCCATTTAACCTCATCAACTAGATTTTATTTGGTTCCAAGAACATTCCTGTAGGACCTTCCCACACAGACATATTTCAGTTTGAATGAAAAATTACCCCTTCGTCTTTGATGGTGAATAATTCAATAAACAACCATCACACCGCAAATCGAACGGCAGTTTGAAAAACTCCAATAAATTTTACACAAGGATATGTTGTTACTTTGACGAATAAAAATTATTTCAATTTTTTGCATCGATTTCAAAAAAGTGCCAAAAACAGGATTTTTATAGTGCTTAACAAAAACCACTGTAATTCTGCAAATATCGCAGTAAGTTCTAATGTTTGCTGGCAAATTTTTAGCCTCATGTATTCCCTAAACATCTGTGAACGTTTCATATTGATACGTTCAGCCCTTTTTTTCTAACCGATTTTTCAAAGTTTGGAGTAAATAAAGGAGCATTTAATTGCAAATCGTGTCAGAAGTACAAAATCATACGCGACTCTCGGAACGAACGATTCGTAACTTTCGTTTACATGCGTTTGTAGGTACAAAGATTGTAAGGAGTGATGATACTCACACATTTTCATACACATTTCCACACATACACACACTCTTCACCCACAAACTCATAAAGACGAAAGATACGAATTGTTCATTCTGAGAGTCGCATATGATTTCATACTTCTGGTACGATTTGCGATTAAATGCTCCTTTATTTATTTCAAACTTTGAAAAATCGACTAGAAAAAACGGCTGAACGTATCAATATGAAAAACACAGATGTTTAGATGTTTAGGGAATACATGAGACTAAAAAATCACCTGCAAACATTAGAACTTACTGTGATATTTGCAGAATTACAGTAGTTTTTGTTAAGCACTATAAACATCCTGTTTTTGGCACTTTTTTAGAAATCGATGCAAAAAATTTAAATAATGTTTTTTCGTCAAAGTAACAAATTATCCTTGTGCAGAATTTATTGGAGTTTTCAAAACTGGCTTTCGATTTGCGGTGCGATGGTTGTTTATTGAATTCATCATCATCAAAGACGAAGGGGTAATTTTTATTCAAACTGAAATATCTCTGTGTGGGAAGGTCCTACAAGATAAAAATACCTGAGAGTTGTAGCTTCAAAATGATTCGCATCCCATCGATATACGTTGACTTTTCACGAAGTTACAGCATGTCAAAAATCACATAAAATTTCCGACTTCGCTCTCTGTTCCTCTAATTTTATTGTCGAGTGTATTTGACAAAACTATCGTACTAATCTATTGCTAGTACTGAATATGTAGTTCATGAAAAATAGAATCAATACACCTACACCCGGGTTTTTTTACGCGGGGCATACGTACCTCGTAAAAAAAACGCGTTAATTTTAAAATTCGCGTAAAAAAACCGCGTTAATTGGAAAATCTGCGTAAAAAAACCATGTCACCTAATGATAGATGTCAAATGGGACTATCTTATGTAGAACGGAAGTAAAAAGTTGAGTGTTGCTCGCTTCCGAAAACCCGTAGATTTTTCCTGCAATTTCGTTGGTTACTGGTAGCTATAGTTCGGTATTCCTCACGAATGAGGTCATCTGCTGTTGCTAGAAGATTCCCTAGTAATTTATACACTCTTCTGCCGATGCACGTGCAGTACCACTGTTGGACCGTCCAGAGCTAAGTAGACAGGGAAAGACATTCACGAAAAGCTGCCCGTAAAAACCCGGTTCCGTTGCACCACTCGGCGAACTCCCCGTTACCCAACACCTAAAATCCACGTAAGAATCGTGATAAGGTGCAGCACTAAGCGCTAAACTCCGTTACAAGCACTAATTACCGTAATTTTCTCTGAGGGAACATGAGAGAAAAATGTGAGCTGAGGGGATGATGTGATATTGCACTGGTCTTTTTTTACGCGTTAATTGGAAAATCCCCGTAAAAAAACGGCGTCAATTTGAAAATCCGCGTAAAAAAACCGCGTTAATTGGAAAATCCGCGTAAAAAAAAACCTCATAAAAAACCGCGCAAAAAAAACCGCGTAAAAAAACCTGGGTGTAATTGATTGGATTCTCCAGCTAAGTCTTCCGTTCCAGCCCATAGAACACGTCCAGAGGAAGCTTATGTAAATGGACATTTTTACTTCGAAAAATATTAATTAGCATTATAAAAAAATCTCCACTGCGGCATCGCTACCGTTGCGGGGCATATTTTACATCCATTGCCCTCGAAAGGTCGGCACGGGAGCTCGTAATTTAATTTTATCTTCCAACGCAAACATCCGACCACGTAAAGCTCCCACACCCCACATCCCGCAGCAATATAACACATCATAAAGCAGCACACCGGGACCGGGACTACTTAAAATTCAATGGTGAACGACGGCACACGATTCTGTGTCAAGACCCGACACAAGATAATTGGCTCCTTTGGGTGTGATTTGGCTCGCCCCACAGACCCAGCCAAAACAGGGGACCGATATAAAACAGAAGGATATCGTCGAATCAACAGCTAATACGGGTTGACGATCTATATCGCTCGCTTGTTTGCCGAATCCCGCCGGAATCACTCTCGAAACCATAATCAGCAGTACCGTTTGATGAGCGCACAAATTAGACACGGGTCAAACATGTAGGAATGTGTGTGGCGGGGAAGGAGGGATCGCTCGCTGCGGAACTCGTAAAGTGAGATTATGTGTTATACCAGCGAATCCGTAATAGGTTTCGTTGGAAAACACCTTATCAGTTTTAGTCTTGGAATATTAAAAATATCTGCATTCAAGTTGGCCAACTAAGAGAGAATTCATAAATCCTCGATGACTGCCCGGAGCGTACCATAAATTTCAGTTTATGCATCGCTCACAACAGTTAATCCTGTTTGGGGTCGTAAAAATATCGCAAATCAACATCATAAAAAAGGCGACTGTAAAATTAATCCTCCAATCGCTGCATCAGGGCATCGCATCTCCTTGCTTCAATGACAATGCCAGCCTATGGGAGGAAGAAAGTACCACCAGTTTGTCCTTTCCGGGGATGCTGCTGGGAACCACTCCGCCGGCCGGACGAACGCGCTTCAATCAAGGAAGAGTACATGATTAAAAAGTTTAATCGGAGATTTTTTTCTTCCTCCTTCCTCTCGTTTCAGAGTGCGGAAAGTGCAGAATCGGCACCAAACGGCTAAATCTAAACAAGTTCTGCAAAAGAGATTACGGTAAGTGCAAGTGGCCATTTAGACGACGTAAGATACGGGACCGGCTTCTGGCCGCCTAGGATGACATCGACCCGGCTCGGCTCGACTCGCTGACTGCTATTTCACGGGAAACCAAGTTTTATGGGTGCTTTTTTTTGTGATTCCACGGATTAAACTGTTGATTATAATCTTTTTGTGTGCGAGTGGTAAATTGATTCTTTATGGTTGGGAAATGATGCTTGGGATGGGCGTAATTTTTTACCCCTCATTCAGAAGTGCAATTGGAGTGGTGACTGCTTGGTGACATAAAAAGTGATTTGACTTCATTCAACAAAGTTAGTGATTTCGTCTACTTTCCTCTCAATCAGGAATCAGTTCTGCAAATATAGATGCAATCATTGTAAACGGCATACTGTGCTTACGAATTAGATCAAATTTCTCATATTCAGCTTCTTAAAACCAAATCATTGGGCATTAAATGTAAAAAGAAGTTTGTATAATCAACACATAAAAATGTGTTGTATTTCAGAATCACAGTATTAGAATCTGTTATGGGTCTTGCCATTCGTGCAATAAACACATTCCATATTCCATATCGAATAAATCGTATGTTTTCAGTGTATTCATTAATTTATTTTGACGTAGAACTACGTCTTTCATTAAGTGTGCCAAATGTGCCAAATCACAAAACAGGTCACGTTTTTATGAAATAAAGCTAACGTTAATATCAACTTTGCCGCGAACGGATTTTGACGATTTACATACCAAACGAATCAGAAATTCCCGAAGATTTGTTTTTTATCCTATATATTACAATCTTCTGGTGTGTAAATGGTTTAAATTGATGAAAACTAGAAGCATTTCCATTTTCCCAATGCCGTCAATAACGAGCAACTTATCGGCGACCAACAAAGGGGAATGATTTAATGTCTCCGTGAACAAAGAAGAGAAGAAGAAGAAGAAGAAGAAGAAGAAGAAGAAGAAGAAGAAGAAGAAGAATAACGAAGGAGACTATTTGCCTAGATCATAAATATTGGATCTCGCTGAAGCAAACTTTCAGTATCGTTCTAGATACGCAGGAATGAACACCGCTTGTTCTCCCTTGTTTTGCGTCATCGCATGTCTTCGTTTCGGATTAAGCTGTGGACGCGACCAAATTACTTGCTCGCTGATGTCTCTGGAGTTGTAATCACTACAGCAAACTAACGCCATTCCAATAAGGTTCTGAACTACACAATTGTGTGAGGATTCATCAAACTAGGCTATCATAGGCTCACCAAGAAAATAATTGTTCAGGAATTTTGTGTGTGATTTGATTACGCATGACAGTAACAAAACACTCTCCACCAAGGATTACAGCTAAGCTAATTGAGACCGAAAATATTAATAGAAAAGGCTTTTGTTGAAAAAAGCGCAAAGCGGAGGACTTGAACAAAATAACAGCGTAGTTCTACGTCAACAATGTGGTCGTGTCTTGGACACAACCTTCTATAATATTGACGTGGGACTACGTCTAACCGGAATATATGGAGGGTAAAATGAAAACCTAAACACAGAACATGCAGGAAAAAATGAAAGATTTCGAATGCTTATAGCTCGAACATTTCGTACTGGATAGGAGAGATGTTTGCATCACTTGATAGGGAATACTTCTACGCATCTATCGCAACCAACAAAATGTCGTTTTTCATTAGATAAACAATTGAATAACTGTAAAATATTAGGCGTTATCTAAACGCCCTAACTGCATCGTTTTGATTGGCCCGATTTACGGTTTCCCTAACACAGCCATCAAAACCAAGCAGCCTTGGGGAAATCGGCATTGCAAATACATGAAAGTAGGGGGACTTTTGTTCTCATCGAAAAATGTTCCCTAACACAGACTTTAAAACCAAGCAGCGAAATCGGCATTTCAAACACACGAAAGAGCCTAGAGGCGAGTGAACTGAAAAGTTTAAACCCTCTTAAAGCCAAAAAGAAGAAAAAGAACACACGAAAGTAGGGGGAGCTTTTGTTCCCACCGAAATGTGTTCCCTAATATAGATTTCTAAACCAAGGTGCCTGGAGAAATCGGTATTTCAAATTCATGCAAGTCGGGGGTATTTTTGTTCCGACTGGAATGTGTTTCCCTAACACAGACTGCAAATCCATGAAGCGTGGGGTAATCGGCATTGCGAATTCATACAAATCGGGGGTATTTTTGTTCCGATTGAAATGTGTTTCCCTAACACAGACTTCAAAACCGAGGTTTCTGGGGAAATCGGCTCTGCAAATAAATGCAAACTGCGAGTACTTTTGTCCTCGCTTGCCTTTGTGCAGAGTGGAATATGTCTGTCCTAACATGATCTTCTAAACTTAGGAACCTGGGAAAATCGTGCAGCCACTAGAAGCGAATGAACTTCCCAGTTTCAAGCAAATTCGAGATTCGAGAAGTATGTACACTTTTGGGATGTAAACTTCAGAGGGAAATGTAAAATAAAATAATCGTTTGATAATTTTTTTTTGTCTTTATTGGAAAGATTTTCAGCCTTAGGCTGGTTCATCAAACGTTTGATAATTCTTCCGTACATATATTTTGTTCTAGTCATCATACCAAACGTAAAAGGTCCGTCATTAAATTTACTTGAAACGAAGAACAATCAATCACAATAAATGAATTGACTTTACACGGCATTTGTTCATTTTTTTCACTCACAGAGCAAATATATTGAACTCAATTGAATTTGGAAACCGTTTCATTCAATCAAGAATTTAATCAATACAAACGAATGATTGCTAAGCTAAGGTAGTTCCACGTGAACCTTGCGGTTATATCATAGATATAACCCACTCATTTTTTTTTATTTCAATTTTGCATATTTTCTATGTACCACACTTGAGCAACAAATGTAATAGGGCCCTGGAAAAACGAAACATGAAATGTTTTATTTTCACAATTTCGGATAGCTTATAACACTCACAATGTTAACGAGCACAAAAACATAAAGTAATTCATTTGTACTTCATTTGCCTCATTCATTTCAAAGCATCACAGTATTAAAGAGATAGAAACGCGTTTGTTTTTGTTTTCTTATCTGCCTTCACAATTATTTAAGAATTCCGAGATAAATGTTCCCCGGTTTTTAGAGAGTACTCACGCGCACAGCTATCACCACTTTAATGAACAATTTTTTAAGGGGGGACCCCGGTCTGGAAAATTAAAAAAAAGGATTTTTGTTTTTTGCACTTTTGGGAAGCTTATGCTCCAAAACTAGCGTTAGCAGAAAAAATTTCATCTTTGGCAGAAATGATGCCATTTCGTGTGTTGGAGAGTCAATTGTTTTAATGAGCTGTTTTAAAAGCTTAAAAATGGTTTGTATGTATGCGACATCTCTTTCTGTTTTCTTTTCTCATTTCTTTTGGGATTGTGCAAAAAAAAGTCCATACGACGTCAATTGGGATCGAACCAAGGCCGGCTGGAATGCAAAGATATATGTTGATAGCGTGATAATAGGTCGTATGAATAAAAAAAAGTATTTACTTATTCTGCCCGTTCCCAAGTAAAGTAAATTTTCCTAGTATTTACTTGAATCCGTATGAATAAAAGTTTACTTTACTAATTTGATTTTCGAATTCGAATATAGTTTTTACTTTGTCAAACATCTATCAACTGATTGTTTAGGTTTCGTTTCAAAACGTTTTTTTGACAAAGCGTGAATTCGCGATGAAAAAGGAATAGTGTCGACGTCTGGTGGCGACTTTCAATTAGGGACCATAGTTTAGGTCCCTATCCCGTTAGTGTAATACCTATCATATTAGAAGACACGAAGCCAGTTTTCAAATGTTAAAATTTGAATGAAAATGTTCACATCATGTTATTTAATCACTTAAAACACTTTTTTCCGACTTTTATTTAACCCTTTGTCTATACATTTCCAACATCATTACTGAAACTTTTCATTATAATATAAAGTTGTCTTCAAAAACAATATTCGTACAAGATTTTTTCACCACCTGCAAACAAAAGTGTTTTTTCATTTAAACAGAATGCCAAATTGGTACGGAAAGGTTATTTTTCATTCATAATTTAAATTTCAAAAACGTGTTCATTCCGCCTGAAAATCAATCAATTTTTTTTTACGCTCCCCTAAACTAGTAAACGAAGCTCAATGCCATCAATGCGAATCGTTAACTTGTTTAACTTCATGCGCATGATAGCAGCATTAAACATAAATCGGATATGACATCAAAACGAATGATAGTGTTTTCAGATCCAAAGTATGCTCATGAGCATACTTGATAATAACGAAGTAAATACTTGATGAATGCTGTTTTATTCATACGAAATCAGCTAAACATCCATTTTCGAAAAGTAAAACATTTGTTGTTTCTTTTATTCATACCAAACGTAGTAAAAACTTAATCTCACTGCTCGACTGCTCGAATGAAGTAAAGTAAAGGTGAATTTTGTTTTTATTCATACTGCCTAATATTACACCTCATCATAAAATGAAGTTGGGAAGTGTTTTCTAAGAGGATGAAGAAGAACATAAACGAGAATATATCTTTCTCTGTCTGGGCCGTGTATTTGGCAAACTATACGAAAAGCTTTCATATGCTTTCATTTAAATGTGTCTCCTGTTTCGTTCGCTCATATTGGCTCTAGCATATATATTATACAAATGATATACATGTATTGGGGAGTAGAATATTTTCTGTTATTTTTCAGCTCATTTAATGTAATAAATCGGGATGCCATAACTTGTGCCAAAGCTTGAAAAATGATTTGAAACAGGCTATTGAAATCACACAAATCTGTATACAAGCTGGCACCCGCTTAGAAATCCATTTAGTTGTGATTGGAAAGTGACGAGAAGATGGTCTTGCTCGCTCGCTTAAACACTATGCTCTTCTCTCCCTACTCCATTTCAGGCGGAGCGAACGGAGCCTTCAACAAAAAACCAAGTGTGAATGACAATTCGATAAAGATTGTTTACAAATAGTGACATTGGCTATGGATTTGATGCGGAGAAAAATGAGTGTTTGATATGGTGTAGAACATATTCCAACATATCAAAGAAACCATATTATTTAATGAAAGCAGGAATTTCAATATCATTTATTGACGAATGCCACAATTTAAAAATCGATTTCTCATCAGCGTTAATAATTCTTTTCCAGCTGAACGAAGTGGTATTGTAATCATTTAATTCAAAAGATAAAATGTCTAAGAGTTGTGTGCCTATTAATTATTGATTCAAAAACATGTTTCAATACCTTAAAAATTGCATTGAAAACAGGCTATTGAAATCAGAAAAATCTGTATATAGGCTGGTGCCTGCTCAAAATTCACTTCAAGAACGTTGTTTGATGTTTTCTGAAACGGACACGGTTTGCTGAGAAGCGTCGAATGACAATGAATATCTTTGTCATGGCAGATGGAGAAAAGGTTTAGATTGAGTTGTCCCCGAGGGCCCTTCTCAGGGCTAGAGACGAATGAACTGCAACTACAAAGTCTCTACAAAGACATTAATTCAACGGCAAGAAGAAAAAGAAATTAGTTGTGATTGCGAAGTGATATGAGAATGGTCTCGCTAGCTCGCCAAGCACTAAGCCCTTCTCTCCTACACCCATTTATTTTCTGCAACTCGACTGAACGGATGCGCATTTTTTTGGTAAACGCAACAGTTCTATTACCGAATGCTCACGAAAGCCACTATCGACCGATGATTCCAATTGTTGGAGATTGGAGAAGGGGTATTTTTTGCGCTGGATTTTTTCGAGGAGGAATGGATTCCTCCTTTGAGCGTTAATAATTCTTTTCCGGCTAAACGAAGTGGTATAATAAATACTTTATTCGAAAGATTAAATTCAATCTCCAAATCCAAGACGGAACTCTATCAAACGACATAGAGCGTCGATACAGATTACAGATATGGGTTTTCATGCCGCATGGTGGAGAACACTTATGTATGTTTGCATCATACGCACCAGGGCCCGAAATATTCGAAGGTGAAAAATGAAGACCGACTCTACTCTCCGTTTTTTCTCTTCGACTAGAACTGCTTCGGCAGTCGCCGCCATCAAAAGTGACTTGAAATGTGAAAATGAATTGACTAGCGTTGACTAGCGAGGATGACTGGTGAACTAGTCTAGTCAGTGGTTATTTTAACTGACTCGATTAATGCATACAAATCTGCCTCTTCATCCAACTGACTTCAATCCACATTTCTACTCCACTAAGAACGAAATTTATACCCGCGTACGCAATCTTATTTTTACGTCCATATAAAGGGGAACGAAAACATGATTTCTGATGCAAAAAAGAAGTTACCCCATCAATGGATGGTTTATTGTCTACCCATCGTATATTCAAACCAACGAACTTAGACATTTATCAAGTATGCTATAAAGGTCCTCGCGTTAGTATTAGCGTGCAAAACAGCGTACACACACTGACACTATTTCATACGTGTGAATAATTTTCGTGTATAATACAAAACAATCTAGCTCACCTGTAGCGTATGTCAAACCACGTTGAACTCAAACATCGATGCATGCACACGTATATGGGAGAGAGAAAGAGAGGAACGAATTCGTTTTGGGGGAAGTCACTACAAAATGCAATGAGGGCAATTTGACTGGGAAGAATGAAATGATATAGTCCAGCCGGGTGCTATGATTGATGCTAGGATCGTTAGCAAAATCTCAAGCAGAACTGTCAGTGGGATACCCAATTCATATGAATACAAAGGGAAAATATCAGTGGGATACCCGATATGTTGGCTCCTGTCAGTTCAATGGGGGTTCTCTAAAGACGTCACCCGGCTGATATAGTCGAGTCGGTAGAGTGAGATAGCGACTAAACGCTCGACTGACGGTTCAGTCGTTTTGGTGGAGAAACTGCGTGAAAAAGCCAAGAAGCCAAAAGTCATTACTAACTGAATACGGATATAGTCAGTCAACTAGTCAGCTGACTATCCTCAGTTGACTATGACTATGCAGAGCCCTGATACGCACACATTATTGTTGGTTTTTATGCGCTGTCAAATATAGGTTGAAAAAGTTACCATTAAACGCTTTTAATGTTCTGGTTTTTTAGAAATGTGGAATAATGGTTTTGATGGAACAAACATATAACCGCCAGTGGCTGTGTGTATTTCTTCTATTAGGAGTTTTGTAAAAAAAACCATGCCTTTTCAACCAATTCTACAGGTTTGCTTATAATACTAGGTTGGTGAAAAAGTTATCCATTATTTTCTCGGTGGCTGGCTCTAGTGATCAATATCTCGCGTAATATCGATCAAACAATTTCAAGGCTCGTTGGAAAGATGACATTTCACACTAAAAAAATCTTTCGCTGTTTTTTTTGTGTTCCACTCAGTTGCGAGTTAAAGGGGGATAACAATGGAAGTGAAAATTCGGTACATTTTACACTTTTTCTTTTATAAAGGCAAAAATGCAAGCCAGGCCGTTGAAATTGTGAAAAGTGTTTACGGTTCCGATACTGCAACAGTACAATACGTGCAATTTAATGGATTAAAATTTTTTTTGTAATTTTTTTTAAGTGCAATTCTAATTCAATTCTTTACTGTGAACAAATGGACCGTTTGAAGCTAGTTATTAACCAGAAACGCCAAGAATTGTCCAACAGAAGAGGCGAAGAGGCACCTTTTTCTCGCTTTGCAAAATTTCCAGAGTGATGAATGGCAACAAATTTTACGACAAAATGGTGCATATTTGACCCAAATCGAACAAATCCGAGGCATACTAGAAATAGTTTTGAATTTTTACCCAAAAATAATGGATAACTTTTTCCCCAACCTAATATAATGAACTCTGTTTGTTTGATTGAGAAAAAGGCAAGATGAGCCTATGGTCTGAACGTATTTTAAATGCACATTGAAAACAAAGCACAAAGCTTTTCTGCGATTAACCACTATTGGGCAATATAAGAATATCTACAGTTATTTATGATTCAATGGTGCTGATTGCCATATATGTCGGAAGGCTAATCCAATTCACGTTAGTGACATTGAGCTTCGTGTTCCACTTTTGTGAAACGACATAGACAATGAATTTTCATGTGGAATAAACACATTTTTAAATTTAATTATTAGCAAAAAGTCGATGCCAAAGCACTAAGAATCAGAGACAACACATGACAACTGGATTCTTACTATTCGCGTTGACGGCGGAATGGGGTCGACATCTGGATACGACATTAGTTTGTATGAGGCCAACTTTACTCTATCAGATTAGTCGACCTTAATTGCTAAAATTTGTATGAAAAATTTTTCTTGGCTTTATTTACCTACTAGAAGTACGTTGTTCTGACCTTAATATCAACTATTATCTATGAATTTTCAGATATTCTCACCAAAACTTACCATTATAATATAAAATTATCTTTAGACATAATTTTTGTATGATATTTTGTCGCTTCTTGCAAGCAAAAGTGGTTTTCATTTACATAGAGTACTATTTTGATTTGGGTAAAATTATTTTCATTCATAATTTTTATATTGAAAGCGTGTTCATTTCTTCAACAAACCCATATTGTCATGCCTACTCCCCCATTACGTAATACGAAGCCTAATGCCGTCAATGCGGATACTTTTTGCCTTTCCTCGACCAAGCACGAACAACAGGGATGCCGAACCACTCAAGACGTCAAGATTAGAAATAAGATAAAGTTTCTGAAGACTATTTTCCTAGGTGACCTAACATATGTTCCCGTATCATATATTCATCAATAGTTTTATTTGGTTGATGTAGTGCGAAATTGTTGCATATTTTTCAACAGATTATATTCTGCTGTTATGCTTTGTCATGAAAGCTAGTTTTAGAGTGCTTACCATGAGTGTAGAAGTGTATTTTCAAATATTATTGGCAAACCCTTTAGAATTGATCAATCAGCAGCTGGTCCGAAAACTGATCCGAAATCGACCCCTCTGTTGGCTTGTCTCGTCTAAGCTAAAGGCCCATTTATACGTTGCTAGTAGCTGACTTGACAGTGGGCAGCTACTGGGCCGATGAACTCGCTTAACAATTGGTTGACTCGCCTCGTCCGTTCACACAGTGTGAGCTGCTGACGAGAAACTATATACTACAGAATTGGCTTACCAGGGATGCCAGATGATTTTTCAAATGTCCATCAAATAGTCAGAAACAGCAATCAGGTCCGAATTTGACAGATGATTGATCCGAAATCGACTTCTCTATTGGCAGTTTTCGCCTCAGGTTTTCAGTTGCATTTATAATCACACAATTTTATCGCGAAATACACGCTGACCATGTATAAAAATACTTTGTGCTAAATTTCCTCGAATTGAAGGTACTATCCGAAAAAGCAGAAAGGCAAAAGGATTTGGGCCAGTAATTGGATGCAAGGAAAAGGAGCAACAAATACAATACTGAAGGAACTCTTCGACGATGATCCTCTAGAGTACACAGAGCGGTGTTGAGAAAAACACCTGAATAAGTGGAAACACTGTCGGATTTCATTGATCCAAAAATTCAACGCCAAGATACCAGGGGTACGACTAAAACGTCAAATCTCTCATATTGCCAGTGTACCCAATATTGCGTGGTTTACTGACATTTTGGTTCTATCAATTACTGTTGTATACAACTCGGTCCGGTTATATAGTCGAATAGTGGCTAACTTTAAACTCCATGTTAAATGTGAACACTTCCATGTGAAACCGAAATATGAAAATCGCTCATGCAGTTAGAATAAAGCAGCGCATTTTTTGATTTCAATCCTCTTAAATGATATGTTGATAAACAAATGACGCCATATTGATTTTGATTTTGGGTAGCCTATATTCAATTTATGTCTAACCCCTGCAAGATACACTCATGAGGGATGCCATACCTGCAAGAGTGAAATTAAAAAACCACATTGATGTGTCTTTCTTCTGGAATATCGTTCAGATTGTTGTCGATATTTTTTAGAGTCTCGAAAGCATCCATAGCTAAGATAATTCCGGAAGTATGTGATGCTATAAATGGCTGTCTAAAAGATTTTTTAAATTTTATTTATTTCGACTTGCCAGCAGCTTCGTGTACCAATTCATGAAATGACAATGATAGTAGATTTGCAGGTAAGGGATACGCGTCAAAAAATTAGTATAAGAATGAAAGAAAATGTACTTTTTTAAATCGAATATGTATTCTGTTTCTTATGGCGGGTTTACATTAGGGAGATCTATAGCTATAGAAGGATTTATTCACCCGAAAATAGATGTAAACGGGTGAGAATATATATGATACACTTCTTCGAGGTATATATGTATAGAATATATAGAATAAATTCAGGCATATGTAAACGCTAGTGATAAATCATTAAAGTTGGATGCAGTTCTACTACAGGTGAACAAATTCACCGAAAATATGAATATATTCATCATATAAGATTATATAAACGGCTTATGCGATTTCTATAAATCTCATCATATTTCTTCACACGAATATATCACTAGTCTAAACCCACCCTTAGAACAATACTTTGTTTTGCAAGTTAATTTTGAATGATAATTGTGCCTGATAATGATTCTATATTAGAGATTCTCAAGAAAACTATCTCAAAAAGAAAGCGTGCCCCGCCAGCGTGCAAAACAAAATAACAACGAATTCGTCTAGAAACGTTTCGTTTAGAGGTTTTTATTTGATTTTCCATTAATTTTCAAGTATATAAATATCTTCGCATATTTTCAAATATCTTAGAAATAGTGACATTTCTCTACACTTGGCATCCCTGATTCGAACGCTAAATTCTGTTTTTGACGTTTTGAGGGATGCAAGTGCGAGTAAAATCAAAAAACTTTGAAGTAGCTCGCACGCCGGATCTCGCATGACACTAACTGGCATGATGTGTCCGACTCGTATGCTTACTCGCACCATCTGAACCCGGCTTAAGAATCATCCATGTGACAACTTCCAATCAATTAGAAAAAGTAGACAACGCAACACGGAGGGTAATATATATATATAATAATGACCAACCTAAAATTTTGGGCTCGTGTCCTAGATTTATGATTCCCTCAATCCGATACACATTTTCCGGTGAATGTTAGTGAATTCTAGCAACAAACAAAGTTTAACGGTATATAAATTTCCACCGAAGAATTATGGAACCATTTATCAGTAACAAGTCACGCATTCGTATGTATAATTGGGCATAACGTGAGCGCATTAGTTACGATTCGCCATTTCCGCAACACACACAAGCTCTAAACCCCTTGTGTAGCCACCGGTGGGCGGAAAAAAAAACAGCACCCTGTTCCTGGCTCCAAAGGAATCAAGTGATTTCGCGCCGCTAGCAATGAGCTTCATAATGCTTTTTGTTTGAATAGCTGCCGCGTTCATTCCCGACCCGATCCTGGTAAAGCAGCAGCAGCAGCAACACCAGAGGCGGATGGAAATTCATTTTTCATTTCATTTTCACATGTTACCAAACATTCATACTCTAGCCAACTTGCTGGAGCGTTTTACTCTCGTCGTTGTAAACAACAAGCGTGTCCCAGAGCAATCATTTGTTGCCCATCCAGTTAGTCTCGATATGCTTTCTGGAGTTTGTCATATTTATGATTTCGCTCGTACGCTGTCGACTATTCCACGGGAGGCTCGTGTGACTCTCCGTACGCCAGTATCGAGTGCCCGCAGGGCAGCATCAAAAATTAATTTCAGTTTTGAAAACCAGAGGCTAGCCTCGTAGGATTGGGTGGAAAACCATATCCTAAAGTCGCTTCACCCGATTCCGGGGGATCGACAAATAAGGATGAGCAAAAATTTAATAAAACGTACATTTGCAGCATACGTCGCACTCTCGTCCATCATACATCATACAATCTGTTTTCCCAGAGCTTTGGATACTCTGTGTGAGTCTGGATGACAGAACGATTATGCAGGCTAGTATCGTAGTAGTAGAACTCGGAGAGCGATTTGGCCGGAGGCGAGAGATCGTTCAACTTGTAATATTTTATCCGAAAACATGACACATCAACAGGATTTGCGCCATTGTACAATGGGCTACTCTACCGTGGGGAGGTGGTTGGGATGGAAAAGGGAAAGAACTTTTCCTTCTTGGCAAATCTTGAAAACGTTGGCTGGCTCTGCTTGCCAAACGCTTTCGCTCTTATTCCGTTTCATACATACATGAATGATTAATCGCACCCGGAAATGTACGATTTCTTGTTTTTTCCCTGTCTCCGACACAGAGTTCGGTTGAGCGAACAACGAACATAGCGTCTAAGGACGCCCAAACAGGGACTAGAGGTTTTGGGTTTAAATTGTTATTTTGATATGCGAGAATGTAAATTTACTGTAGACGATGTCCATCGACTGAATACTACAAAAACGAGTTTTTGAGATAACTATGAACGTTTTTATTTGATTTCACCATTCTAGTCGTTGTATCCTAGGGATTCCAAGAAAAGGCTCTATCGTTCCTGGAGGATCTTTGTAGTCTCAACGTGATTTTACTGGCGTCGTTTAGAGGGTTTGGTTGGAATTTGTATGTCGAATAACACACTGACTGACTGTACTCTGGGCAAGCTCGACATTACGCGTGTACCAGTTATCCTGACGAAAAATCCTTCGGCCGAAACCCGGCATTTGTGGGAAAATCTTTGTTTCCGTCTTTCCGCCGTATGTCCCCGCTCAGTTGTTAACACTAGAAATACCACTGGTCAAAATGACCGGTTATATATTAGGCTGTCAAAAAAGCCCTGCGGTATTTCCGCGAGGTGTCGTTGTAAGCGCGTAGTTCTAGTTGTATTCAATGTATCGAGTCATACTATAGCTTGTTGGAAAGGTATTTTTGCGCGCTATAATATAGTCCTTGACAGTGTTTTGTTTGGTTAAGTCGTTCGTGAGTTATAGTGTCGCAAATATGGAGCAAAATAAAGAGAAAATCCGACATATTTTACAGTACTACTATGACAAAGGCAAAAATGCATCTCAAGCTGCCAATAAAATTTGTGCAGTTTATGGACCCGATACAGTTTCCATTTCCACCGCACAACGATGGTTTCAACGTTTTCGTTCTGGTGTAGAGGTCCTCGAAGATGCGCCACGCTCCGGAAGGCCTGTCGTCGAAAATTGCGACAAAATCGCTGAATTAGCCGAGAAAGACCGGCATAGTAGCAGCCGTAGCATCGGCCAAGAGCTGGGGATAAGTCATCAAACCGTTATTAACCATTTGAAGAAGCTTGGATTCACAAAGAAGCTCGATGTGTGGGTGCCACACACGTTGACGCAAAAAAACATCTTTGACCGTATCGACGCATGTGAATGGCTGCTGAATCGAAACAAAATCGACCCGTTTCTGAAGCGGATGGTGACTGGCGATGAAAAGTGGGTCACTTACGACAACGTGAAGCGCAAACGGTCGTGATCAAAGCCCGCTGAAGCGGCTCAGACGGTGGCCAAGCCCTCATTAACGGCCAGGTAGGTTCTGCTGTGTGTTTGGTGGGATTGTCAAGGAATAATCTATTATGAGCTGCTTCCCTATGGCCAAACGCTCAATTCGGACCTGTACTGCCAACAACTGGACCGCTTGAAGGTAGCACTCATGAAGAAGAGGCCATCTTTGATAAACAGAGGCCGCATTGTCTTCCATCAGGACAACGCCAGGCCACACACTTCTTTGGTGACGCGCCAGAAGCTCCGGGAGCTCGGATGGGAGGTTCTTTTGCATCCGCCGTATAGTCCGGACCTTGCACCAAGTGACTACCACCTGTTTTTGTCCATGGCGAACGAGCTAGGTAGTCAGAAGTTAGCCACAAAAGAGGCCTGTAAAAATTGGCTATCCGAGTTTTTTGCCAATAAGGAAGCGAGCTTCTATAACAGGGGTATTATTAAGTTGGCATCTCGTTGGGAACAAGTCATAGAACAAAACGGCGCATATTTGACTTAAAACTAATTTTATGAACAAATGAAAATTCAAAAAAAATACCGCAGGACTTTTTTGACAGCCTAATATATATATATATATATATTGTTTGCCAGATATTGTAATGAATTTTTGACGTGGAACTTCGTCTTTCATTAAGAGTGCCAAATCAGAAAACAGGTCACGTTTTTATGAAATAAAGTTGACGTTAGTAACTATTATTGCCACGAACGGATTTTGGTCATGTACATACCAAACGAATCGGAAATTCCCTACGATTTGTTTGTTATGCTATATATTACAATCCCCTGGTGTGTAAACGGTTTAAATTAACGATAGCATTTCCATTTTCCCATATATTTGTTCTGCTCATTTGTAAGCTTCCCAACCCGTGCCGTGTAATAACGAGTAACTTATCGGCGAGCAACGAAGGGGAATGACTCTGCGTGAACAAAGAAAAGAAGAAGATTAAGAACGAAGGGGAATATATATTGGATCTCGCTGAGGCAAACTTTCAGTATCGTTCTAGATACGAAGCAATGAATGTCGTTTGTTATTCCTTGTTTTGCATCATCACATGGGTTCGTTTCGGATTGAGCTGTGGACGCGACCAAGTTACTTAAGCGCTGATGTCTCTAGCATTGTAATCATTACATCAAACTGACGCCATTCCATTAAGGTTCTGAGCTACACAATTGTATGGGGAATCATAAAACTAAGCTATTATCGGCTCACCAAGAAAATAATTGTTCAGGACTTTTGTGTGTGATTTAGTTTCGCATGACAGTAGCAAAACTATCTCCGAATTCTTAATTATATTTTTGTTACTATATATTACCATTTTATTAAATCTAAGGTAACTAAGGTAGAAAACCGATTACTCGCGGTCTACTCGAGTTTAGAAGGGTGACATATTTTTTCAGGAAAAGGATGGGATATAAGGAAATTGTTACAATAATGATAATCTCACACACTCAATTCTTAAATATATTCGTATATCTATTGTGTATTTACATTTCAACTTATTCTACTGTTTGTAGCAACCAATTGCTCGCAAAGGACCAATTGCTCGCAAAGGATGTAAGGATATAAGGATAATCACAAACGAACATCGATAGCTCTAAGGAAAATATAGATTTGGGACATGTAATCAAGGTCTAACCGAGCCAACACATCTCTCACCGGCACATTGGGCTGTCTTCCTCTAGCCCTAAGGGAGTTTTCTAAATTCGATCTGGCGACAAGATACAACTCGCACGACCAAACAACGTGCTCGATGTCGTGGTAACCTTGGCCACAAACACAAAGATTGTTGTCGGCAAGATTAATACGAAAAGGTAGCGCGTCTAACGAACAGTGGTTGGACATGAGTCGGGAGATGGTGCGAATTAAGTCCCGACCCAAGTTCAGACTTTTGAACCATGGTTTGAGGCTAACCTTAGGGATAATTGAGTGGAGCCACCGGCCATAGAAACTGTCCTGAGTTGAGTTTTTTTTTCGTTTTGCTCATTTTTTGTTGAAAATTCACAGTATGTGACATTTTTAGATTTGTTTACTCGTTTTTCACAGCTCAACTCATCGCTGGAATGCAGTGAGGTGTGATTACCAAAACTACGAACTACGATGGGGCAATCACAGCCATAAAAAGTTCGTGTCATCCTGTCGAATGCTTGATTACTAGATGGAGTGCACGAAATCCTTCTACTAACAGTTTGTAATTCAACATTTCTGCGATATTTGTGCTCAAGGTGTGATGTACTACACGAAGTAGATCTTGCGCAGAAACGGTCGCAAACCAGAGGATTATTTCTGGATAACGTTGTGACTATACTCGATGCACTAGATGAAGAAGGCCTAAATTAGGTACTTTGTTCTCGAGAAAGACCGCACATTTGTGCGTAGGTGTAGGACGTGAGAAACGCTTCCAAATCTTAAAGTTAATTTGAAGCAGTTACTAACCATTTGCGTTTTTGTGAAATCTCCCGAAAGAAGTTCTTCAGAGTTGAAATTAATTAAAAATTATATGCGGTCAACGATGGGCTAGGCTAGGCTAGGACTGAGCTCTGACCGAGCTAGGGGTCCGACAGTGAATTTCCCGTCTGGCTCACAAAGGTCCGATGCAACGATATAGAAACAACATCAAGCTCAATTCTCCCATGTTGATATTCTATTCACAACTGTCCCACCATGTATTTTTTGTAGATCCATATCGAATAAGTCGGTTCAAGTACAAGAATTTCATGTCACACTTTCAGCAGGCCTAATGCACTCTTTTCTGGTTTGGAAGAACGAATTAATTCTCAAACAGATAAGAAAAAGTTTAACAGAACACGTGTACACCTTGTTAGCGAATGCGTAATAACAATTAGATTTATATTCTGCGAAGGTGTTGCAGATCCACACACATACATCATACAAGGTAATGTTGCTCATCAGACTTAATCTCGTTGTCATTTCTTAAATTTGTCAGATTTTGTGGTGTCTCGAAATTATCAAGCACTTTTTCGAAAAACCTCGAAACATCTATGCGCAGTGAGAACAATCCGGGATTTTTACCATTTACGAAATGTTTTGTTTAAATCAAACCCAATTATTTTTACAACCCGTACTGATGTTCTACGCATAGTTGTCCCATGTTCCAAAATCAGCAACTGAGAAAAGTTTTCTCGCATATTTGTCTACCCAAAGCTTTAAGCATTTCAATTTAGCAATACACCGAGTGTTTTTATAAGCACTATACTATTGTTTAAGGAAATGTGATGAGATCCCCTCACTGAATCAATCAAGCTTGATTACGGGTTTAAAAATTCATGGTGGGACTGTTGTGCCTAGAATATCAACATGGGACAATTGAACTTGATGTTGTTTTTTGATATACTAGGAACAAACAATAATTTTTTTGTGTTTTTCCGAAAGATTATGCATAGAAACATCGTTTTATGAAAAAATGAGTGATCTGCAACACCTTCGCAGAATATAAATCTAATTGTTATTACGCATTCGCTAACAAGGTGTACACGTGTTCTGTTAAACTTTCTGTTTGAGAATTAATTCGTTCTTCCAAACCAGAAAAGAGTTCATTAGGCCTGCTGAAAGTGTGACATGAAATTCTTGTACTTGAACCGACTTATTCGATATGGATCTACAAAAAATACATGGTGGGACAGTTGTGAATAGAATATCAACATGGGAGAATTGAGCTTGATGTTGTTTTTTTAAAAGTTGGGAATGAACTATATGTTTTTTTTGTGTTTTTCCGTAAGATTATGCATGAAAACAACGTTTTATGAAGAAAAGTGAAAATCGTCTTAAAGTAACGTGGGAAAACTATGCGTAGAACGGCAGCGTACTGGTGCCAAGGTCACAAAATGATGTGAAATGTTTTGTTGAAAAATTTCTTTTAACGATAGTTTGGAAAATTTTCAGCGAAAAATTTCAAAACATACCTTTGGAGTGAAATTGATCAATCCCTTTTTTTATTATTTTCTAGTGTAATATGTAGGTACATGAATAAAAATTCACTGATTTCTTAACCTATGTTTATATAAATGATAATTCAAGCGTTTGAGGACACGTAATCCGATTTAATCCACCTAAAGGCGTAGTCATGCCTTTGAAGTTTGAACTGCAGGTCATCCGGAGACCGTCCGAATTATCTCAATGTGGGCATAAACCCTTGAGATGGTCACTAATGAACTAGTGTTGACAAGCCATGAAGATCGATATGCAGTCTTCAGAAAACAAACGCAGCGCTGCGCTTGAGTTTAATTTTCATCAGCGCGCGCTCAAAGAAAACTCGTAGTCTATCTTGGTGCGAAAAGCACAAAATTCATAAGCACGACAGCGCAAAATGTACCCGGCGCAGAACTCAGATACCAAACATTTCTTCTCACTTGTGTGATGCGCGTCTCATTCTATACACACACACACACACACACACACACACACACATATATATCAAATTCTAGCGCCCGCTATGTCTTCGTTCGTTCTAAGCAAAGCATAAAAACAACAGCGCGCCCTCATTTGAACCGTACACGCTTGTGTGAAGAAAAATATCTCAATAGAGAGACCAATCCAGTTTCAAGCGCGCAGTATACAAATACGGCGCAAGCACGACGCAAATTTCTGCGTAAAACTCAGATTAACTATCTCCGCAAATCTCTGCATAAGAACGGCGCTGACAACCAAACGTTTCATCTGTATTTCGGAGCGTGCTCATTCGCCAAAGCGCATGTGTGCACAAGGAGTGGGAGCTCAACTGTGTACGAAAATCTTGTTGCGCATCAGCACCGAGTTGCATCCTGCAGACTGTCGATATGTCGCATGATGAGATTTGGTTCTGGTCATGAAGTGGTCACTTTCCTCGGAATCCTGATCCGGAACATATCCGAGTTACGTAAATGAGGTCATATATGCTTGAATTCATCACAAATGAGCTAGTTTTGAAAAATCATGGAGTTTGTTACTCCAACTGACGGATTTTGTGTTGTTTTGGGTTCTGGAATTTATGGTTATTGAATCTGTTCTCGCTATATCTCCGGAACCCGTGGACCGATTCCGATAAAACTTTGAAGGGTTCTCAAATGAAACACAACGGGGTTTCAAATGAAACAAAACGGGGTTTCAAATGAAACAAAACGGGGTTTCAAATGAAACTTATCGCGTCCAATTCGGCTCAGCGGCTTCCGAGAAGACTGAGCTGCGACATTTGTTGTCTGGTTAAGAAAAAAAAAGTTCTCTTTTATGGTGCTTTTCCGTAAAATTAATTTTTATCACTTTTTTTTAATAGTAATTGTAATTATCCGATTACCATTTCAACTCGTTAGAGATCAGCTGAGTGTGTATTAATATGTTTGGCTTCTATTGATATTGTTTTGGTGTGTCGAAAATATGTTTTTTTACCATGTTAAAAAATGGAAACGAAAATGCGGTTCAGAAAAAGATAAATTTCCATACATTGAGTGATTTGATGAAAACCCCTGACGAAAAGAATCTGCAGCTGATTATTGAACGTTCCATATAAAAAAGTTTTAGATTTGATTGAATAATATCTTCTAAAATTTCTCTTTGTTTTCATTAATACGTTTGATCAATTTAACCCCGGTGATCAATTCACCCCCGGATGACTATACGGATAATGTTCATAGGGGTTGTGGGGGCAAAGTGGTCACCTGCTTGTTTGATAGTATAACTATTGACTATAGGTGCCGTATTGATAGTCACCTTATGTTTGAAGAATTTAATGACTTTTGAGTCACCCTGTATTTCAGCAGAGCTGTCGCATGTTTAAATAAAAATAAAAACAGAAATCGCTCCCTCGTAGTTCTGAGCGCATAGTATCTAAGGAATTTCTTGTGAAATTTAGTTTATTCAATCCGATATATTGGACAAATCATCTGTTTGAACGACTGTTCACATATTCTAGGAGAGGTGAACAGATATTTTGGTTAATCTCAACGATTAATTAGCATAGAAATTAATTTGATGTTTGAGGGCAAAGTGGTGATAGGTGAATAACGACTTACAATGTTCTGTTTACTAAAGCTGATATCCCGCATCACATTCTGTTCTTGAGGAGGATCTTTTAGAGGCTTTGCCTCAGGATAAATATGCCACTCCAACTAAACCAAGCCTTATTATGCGGAATGTTATACGTTTTTGTATGCATGAGAAAATCTAAATTGAGACTCTATGTGAATAGTCCAAGTTTATTCATACATGTACCTACTATATCATATATGATTTAAACAAATTTGGACGAAAAAACGCATAAATCTATTCCATTTAGCTTGATATGTGCGAGTGAACATTTCCCCCACCGGGTTACCACTTTACCTCCAAGCAAAAAAAAAGTTCGAATTATAATCGTTTTTTCCAATGATGGAAAGTGCACTATTTTGAATTTTTATAGTAAAAGCCGTTTGCTATCTTGAACAACAATGAGTTGAGCTATAATATTCTTCGAGAAACGGCAATTGAAGCTGTATGTGGACGCTGGAAATGGAAATATTCCTTAGGGTGACCAATATGCCCCCACTTCCCCTACTGGTAAAGTAGAAGAACAAACATCAGGAAAAATCAGGCAAAATTTAGTGTTTGTCAGGATATCAGGGAACGTGCCAAAAAATCTAGGAAATCTTGAAAAATCAGGAAAGTTGGCATCCCTGCCTACGCTAAATGCGCCAATTTCCAAGTAATAAACGTGTGTTGTTCACATAAAAATCAGGTTTCTTATTTACATATCTGATACCCAATCACTTTAAAGCTAATTCGATCGTAATATGTTTTCATCAATTATGCAAACCATAACTTTTATACGAGGTCTGGATGAAAACCAGCCCTACTTAATCTGGCCTCACTATTACCCTACAAGAAAACGAATAAAAATGGCAAACTAGTAAATAACCATCGCCTTACAAGAGACTCTGTGCCAAATCAAGACACATCGTGCAAATGTGCGACTATCGTCACTCTCCCGGGATCGTAAATTGATTAGGCTCGGGTCCGAGGGTCATAAATATCGCGCCATGATCCGATCTAAGCCTCCACAGCTTGTGGGGGAATCGCGGGAAGGGATGATTGGAAAATGAAAAATTTGCTTATTTATTCATTTAAGCCGCTTAACAAAATGGCTCGTAACTAATTGGTGTTTGCCTCCTACCATCATCGGTCTTACCGCCCTCCTGGGCAGTGGTGCTAGTGGTGCCTAATGGATCGCTAGCAAATGGCAAGCAATACTTTGTGACAATAAGGTGTGAATGGGATGCAGGCAACGACCTGCCGTTGTAATTGATGTGGTACCACAGACCTTAGAGCTGAGCTAAACTACGGTTGTTCATAGGAATCGGTACGAAACGACAATTAAGCGTGGGAACACTAATAAGATCATAACTCTACCATTGCTTCTGTGGCAGTATTCGACCGTAAAATAGCTTTATGGTTTAGCAAGCTTTACATGAATACATCAATTATAATTGTTGGCTGCTGACCTCTTTAAAAGGATAATTGCAATTGCCGAGTCGACCAGTTGTAATTGGATTTAAGTTCGATTTAAATTTAAGCGATTGATTTACTTTTGACTCTTTTCTCCCTGCAGTGATAATGGCAAAAGTGATAGCGAGGGACACGAGAAGCGACAACGAAAACCTAAGAAGCACCAGCATCACAAGCAGCAGCAGCAGCAGCAGCAACAGCTACAGCAACAGCAACAACGACGACGTGGCAACATTCACACTAAGCGTCCAAAAGTTGTTCAAAAAGAGCACCCGACTAAACAGCCCCCTAGCGCTGTCCCTGAGAAGGTCGTCCCACGTAACACTCGTCGTGGACATCAAAAGTCTCGAGTGTCGTTGCCCAAAAATCAAAGTGAATAAGTAAGCTTAAATAAAATCAAACTCCCGAAACATCTTCTGACCTTGTTATCCTTCCAGGTCCTATTTAATCCTCGGTAGAGACACCGAGGGACCACCAGGAGCGCTGGGCATCGGCCCACGATCGATCGTGATCGAATGGCGTGACGAATGGCATCGACGGTTAAGGAAGTTTCAGCGACAGGCGGCACGCACATGCCACTGATCGGTCAGTCTCTCGTCCGGCTATCGGCTTACCAAACAACGAAAACATGGCGAGATTTTTAAAACAATAGTCGATTAAGATATATTTATTGATTAAAGTAATAAATTATTGCCAAGTCTGGGAAGACCAGCGGAGTTCTTCTGATGCAGAAGATGCCACCGCGCGTATGCTTAGTAGCCAGAACGCTAATGTTTCATGATTTGATCGTACAGATTTATTGCGAACGGTTGCGCCGCAAGATTTATACATCGATTCAGTTTTCCCATGCGCCATGTACCACAGTTCCTTTCGCCAAGGCACCCGTATTTCCATATCCAGCATCGTTCGGAGTAGCACAATAAGCAATCATGATGTTGTGAATCTCTTACACACATACACCTGTATATCCAAGCCAATCGTTACTTTTATCGCTAGATGTAGGTTTTTATCCCATTACTGAATATTCATGTAATTTGTTGAATCGTTGAAGTTCCTTAGATCGTAGATGCCACTCTAGCTCCTACTACTCTTGATTGAAATGTGTCGCCATATCAAAACAGAAGCAGTATTTTAACAATTAAGGAATTTGTGTGATTTTGAAATACTTAAAAATTGGGCAAAATTCACTATTTGCAGCTGTAAGATAAATTATAAGTATGTGAATAAATTAAAAATACAATCGAGTGTATTATATGACACACAAACGATGACCGCCCATACGCGTGAACGAGAAAAGGCAGCGTCCGTTTTCGAAGCGCCTGAAAGAAAAGCACATGTGAACACGTGTTTCGTCCCTCTCGATAAGTGTATCTCGCCAAAGTATCGAAAATTGCAAAAAAAAATGCGTTGAAAAGCAGTTAAACAAACTTGATTATGTTATTTTCACAAAACAAGTATGGAAATGTTAATTGAAGGAAACCAAATAAGCGTGAATTATGCAATTCGCTTAGTGCATTAAAGTCTAACATATAAAACTTGCATGTAACTGAGGGAATGAATTTCCCAACTTCCTATTTGAATTTCCTTTGCTACCTAAATGAAACCAAGCTATCTTTCGTTGCCGGATGAAAATTAAGCAGCCTATTTTTACAGGTCTATTTTACATTCATTCAATGGAACAAACTTTATTGGCGATCTAAAGCAAAACGTAAACGATCGGTGAGACATCTGGATTCTGTTTTTGAACTAAGAAAATGATGATAAAGTAACCTAAAATTGAAAAACAAATCACGTATGTTTTACTTCCGGACTTTCTAAGGTGCATGCATGCAAGAACCATGCATTTTTCTACTTGTTTTTGATGGTGCTCTCGAATTTCCGTCTTTGATTCAACCATTATCAATATTTATACAATTTTCACTACTGAAAGAGATAAGAAAATAACATGTTATATATAAAAATGCGCAGAATTAAATTTCTTAAAAACTCATCGCAATCAAATAATCTTTTATGATTATAACATTGTAATTTATGGAAAGAACTACAAACCTTCCATAAGCTCACATAGCATCCATCATCACTTTCACCGCAGCGACGCCTAGGTGTCCATGACATTCATCAATTACTAGTGACATCTATGAGCAAAATGTGGTTATTGAATTTTATTAAGGGATGCCAGAATTCATTAACATGAACGAATCGTTTGCTTCAAATTCAATACACAACTAGCTGACCCGGCAAACTTCGTCCCGCCCAAAATTAATTTTTCGTTATCACATTCACGTCTTTTACTAAGCGCACGTTTATGGGTCCAATCGCAGAACTGTTCAGTGATTGGTTTTCTAATCTACTCTTTAAAACTTCCTTTTACTATAAAATTCCTAGTATTTCTACCGAAACTCGTCATCAGTGCTGAAAATATTCACGTTCACGACATTAAAATTCGGCGAATTTCCGCCTTCCTTGTATTGATAACCTACTGCTCAAGCGAGAGTCGATAAATATGAAACAACACTATCAATGAACCCCAGTGGAATGAACGTCAACATCAGCTTGCCATGAAGTTCATTTTTCATTTGCATCTTCCTTTTCGTCATGGTATTCGTAAGGTCGAAATTGAAGATCATTGCGTGTTAGTGAAAATCAAATCATAAAATTCTGCGTCACCAATTGAGAGTTAAATCGATTAATGGTAAAGGATGACAGTTCATCACAAAAAATTCTTGTTTTTGACGACTTCGGCAATGGAATGTATAGAATAACTCTTGCTAAGTTTTATGATTCTACTCACGATTGCTCGGAAATTGCATACAACACCATTTATATGTGCAATGGGTGACACGTTTTCAATCAAAATTCACTGCAAGCGATGAAGATCAACTTAACGATCGTGATAATCACCAGAAATTATTGACAGTCATGAAAGTGCCTGAATGCAGGCTTTTCGAAATTCGTTCATGCTGTTCTCGATCAATATACCAGACAAAATTCACGCGTCTCGACTCTTGTGTTATACTCATTATGACAGATACGGCGTTGAGTTGCAACAGAAGAGAAATCATCCGATACTGGGATAAATCTAATTCCTTGATTCGTGAATAAATTTTGATAATTTGTGGCACTGCTCGTCATTATAATATCAGATTATTTTCAGACACAATTCTCGTTCAAGATTTTTCAACCACTTGCAAATAACATGTTTCTCCGTTACATGGAATAAATGTTTGATACGGAAAATATGATAGCATAAAGACAGCCCCAAATTGGACAATTCCTTTCACGAGTTTTGCTCTTGTCAACACATTCGGTGATCCAATTTTATTTATATAGATATAAGAAGATATAGGAGTGCGTTTTATCACATCAAAAAAAAAATTGTCATGTTTGGTTGGAATATGTTTGGTTGAAATATGTGTATTGTTTTTACGGGACCCCCTCTCCATTTCAGAGGAGGGAGGGGTGTCATACCATCATGGAAACATTTCTAATATTCAAAAACCTTCAATTGCCAAATTTGGTTCTATTTGTTTAATTAGTTTTCTATGGCAGACCTCCTTTAGAAAGGAGGAAAGAGTGTCGAATCATCATAGAAGCGCTTATTGATCCCTATAACCTCTATATCCCAAGTTTGATTCTATTTGCTTGATTTGCCGAATCATGCAGATATTTGTGTTTCATTCGTATGACAGCTCCCCCTAAAAGAGGCGGCAGTTTGCTTGATTAGTTTCGAGTTATACAGAAATTTGTATTTCATTTGTATGGCAGCCCCCCTTAGAGAGGGAGGAGAAGTATCTTACCATCATAGAAACGTTTATTGCACCCTAAAACCTCCATATGCCAAATTTGGTTTCGTTTGCTTGATTAATTCTCGAGTAATGCAAACATTTGTGTTTCATTTGTATGGTAAAATCGATAAAAAAAATTTGGGTTCCTCACCTATTGATGGAAGCCGGTCTTACGCCTCTCTACGTGCCTTTGCTTCTCCAGCGACATGAAAGAGATACTTTTCTTGAAAAGGCTTGTCTCTGGAGACCAGACTTGGATTTTCCAAAATCTTATACCAAAATGTGTTTCGAAAACACACCTGGTTTAAGGAAAATAGACCTTCAACTGTGGGCTGCACTACATCCGAAGAAGGCTCTTTTCTAAATTTGGTGGGACTGGAAAAGTGTAATGTACTACGAGCTCCTTCCTCAAGGTGATACGATGAACGCTGAAAAATATTGCAATCAACTGGATCAATTGGAAAAAGGTGTCGTTTCCCAAAACGACAACGCAAGACCGCAATTTGCGTTGACCGTAAGGCAAAAATTATTACAGTTCGATTGGAACTTTCTACCTTGCTCTTTCAGATTATTACTTGTTCCTTTCCTTCGAAAAATTAGGTAAATGGCAAATCTTTCAAATCCACAAACGAAATAAAAACGCACCTAGATGAATATTTTTCCAATAAGCTTCATCAATTTTGAAAAAAGGACATAATGAAGCTTCTTGAGAAATGGAAGATGGTTAAAGAACAGAACGCTTTATATTAGTGATGAAACGGATGTCCCGAACATCCGGCCAGTTCTGAGGCCGGATAGCCGGATATTCGGCTTTTTATCAGCAAATAGAAAATTAATAAAAACGACATGTGTCATGATGCAAATAAAGCGTTAAATGTAAGAAAGAAAGAAACAAATTTTCAAATAAAAATTTTGAACGAATATTATTTGTTTCGTCTAAAATCAATATCGTAACCAATGGATTTTACCGAGGTGCGATAATTGCGAGTTTGAAAAGATATCCTATTTAATAGTGTATCATGTTTTCTTCAAGGAATTTGGAACAGTTTTTCTGATAACGGTTTCATATTATAATCAGTAGACTCAATTTGTCAGTATAATCAGTGCCCAATTTGTAAGTGTAGAATTGTCTTAAGGGATGGTAATTTGAGAGGGGGTGCATTTACTATACTATAAATCGCAATTATTATGATCGGCGACAGATTCACTAATTTGAAGACTCAACAACTGTTAGGCTTGGTAGAGAAGTGCGTTGTGCCTTTATATATTCGAGGTAATTCCGCATGTTGCTGCACACATTCCCAATGTTCTAAGTGTTCTAACATTAATTGAAAATAATTTATTGGTATTCTTTGGTTATTTAAATTCGTAATACATGATGGCTGGTAAAGTCCAATGCAGTAGAATTTCGTAAACAAGGCAGGTAGAATTTCGGTAAACGATAAATTAGAGGGAATAACCAAATTTACAGAAATTACTCCTGTAAATCACTCGAACACGTTTTTTCGAAGTAAAAGTGTACAGAATGGTTTCGATCGTCTTGAATAGACACGTATTGTATGGCGAATGATGTTTATGCTGTTGGCAGCGCATCCGGTACAACCAAGATGTAGGTACGAAAGGTACACATGAGAAAGGGTAAGGCCAAGGCGCCTAGAAGTATATCCTAAGGTGGGGTCGTTTCTTCACTAAGTTGGTTAGGGGAGCGTATATGAAAACAGTACGGAAGAAAGCAGAAGGGGAATTATTTGCTTGAAGCGTGAAAGAGACAGATTGATCACGAGCGAGCTTGGACACAAGCGTATTGTGATTTGTTTACAAACAAAACAAAGTATGCTTGCAAGATGGCTGAAGAGTGGTTTTAGCAAGTTGACCCACCTTAGGATATACTTCTAGGCGCCTTGGTGAAGGCATGAATGGCACAATATATGTTGAAGAGGTACGCATTGCACCGTTCCACAATATCACTGCTGCAGGATCGCATGGAGCACTTTAATTTTATTTTTAGGTTATGATTTTTATTCTCATGATTTTCTATGCTGGCTACAAAAAGATGGCTGTTTAGCATCCCCCTGGTATCAGCCATCAGTTCAACACTTGCATAAATTATACATAGATGCCGCTAAAAATACTTAAAGGACCAAAAGCATAGCACATCTCACGAGGTTCTCGCTCTGAGAGAGAGGAACGAGAGAGCAAAGCATGGCGAAGAAAAACAATGTGACATTGACATTTACTTTACCACCCTCTTCCCGCCCGACAACATCCAGGAACGAACCCGTACGATACGCGGTCGTTATCGCTCCGCCAATGTGAATGCTCGTTTTCTAGGTGCAAAAATAAACAGAGCATCATCTCTCCCAACCAACGCAAATGTTCAAACCGTGATAGTGGGAGATGACAGCAGCGGATGCTGCTGTATGCCATTCGCGGGATGAACCATAACAGCGCGAGAGAAATGTTTTGCGCTATACATACTACAATTTGTGCTAGACTTCCAAAGAGCACGGATGGGTTTTCTTTGGCCTCCCCGCCAGTATATGGGGCAGTCGTGAAGAGGGTGTGTGAGTTTTTCTTTTCTCCCTCGTTTTTTTTTCGCACGAAAAAAGGCTGAAAATAGTGGAAAATTGTGACAAATGTGATTAGAAGCTGTCGCGGATAGTGTGCACAGCAGTTGTTGGAAGCGTTCAATGATGGGGGACAGTTTAATAAATGAAGCTGGTAGGTGTTTTTCAAGTTTTTTCGATTATTGCTATAGTGGAAATGGGGGGGATAAAAAATCAATTATTTCTCATGCGTGTATGTATTTGCAGAAAGCTTCGAAATGTTAAAGGCTCTGTATGACTTTACGGCCGTTTACCCGAAAACGATTAGCTTCGACGAGGGCGAGTACTTTATCCTACATCAAACCAGTGCCCGCCAGCGGAACTGGTGGCAAGTGGTCAGCATGAAAGGCAACATCGGATTCGTTCCGTCGAATTATGTCATGAAGCTAAAGGTAGGACTGGAAAAATGTTTGGGGCCGAAAAGGATACTAGTGCTAGCGGAAGAAAAATCGATATTTTACTGCATTTTAAATTAGCTTCCGCATTCATAGTTCTAACGATAAGCAAAAGCGTTTACCACTCTATGAGGCGACAACGATTTGAGAATGAATTCTCGAGCTCATTACTCCTTAATTGTTGTTCTTTTCTTCTTGACAAGTAATAATGCTATGTAGGGGAACTGGGGGTAAGACCGGCCCCATAAGGGAAGGTTTTGTTTTGTGAGATCTGAGCGCACATCTTGTTATGTTTCTCTCACAGAATAGAAATTGACAGAATAGTCAATTTTCAAAACTGACGAAAACGGAATTCACCAACCAGTGCGGGTAAAACCTTTTCAATTTGTCAATAAATATATTTGACAACAGCTGAACCAGTTTAAATGTGGCAACAGCCAAATGGAAGTTATTCCAATTTTAGATATAACTCTCGGACATTTTATCCTTTGCATGAAATGATTATCATACCATTTCGTTGATCCGGAGCAGAATTATCAACGATCGATTGCGACATACATTTGCAAATAATTTTATACCCCTGCTTTCATCAATGTAATTTCTTCGATATGGTGAAATATCCACTACACCATATCAAACATTTCGTATTCTTCATTATCAAACCCGTAATGGCACCCATCGGTTTCGTATTATCATTGATACCTAGATTTTCGCTAAATACTCCGTTCAGTTCTGCTGCAGAAACAAAATAAGCGTGACCCTCCTCGTCTCATATCGTAATAACCATTAAATGGATTTCGAGCGGGTGCCAGCTTATATATGGACTTGTGTGTTTTCAATAACCTTTTTTCAAAGCAATTTCAAAACTATGCACTCGTCACTCTCTGGTTTTCGAAACTTTGAACTTACACCCCGGTAGAGAAATGAAAGACGTAGTCTTACGTCGAAAACGATGTGGATATCATCGCGCTGTTTAAATTGTAAAAATGTTGTAATGTATCGCTAGTTTTGGATCTTTCAACACACCCGAATTGCCGCTCAAATGCATATATATTGCGTTTCATAACTATGTAACCATTCCATTTTTCTGGCACCTGCTGGTTCACCGAGAAGGGATGCTGTTGTAACTTGCAAGTTTCCAACATGAAATTTCAAGAATATCCTCCTCAGATGGAGTTGGCGCTCCACGGAGCACTGTATCAAAAAAAATTCAACTTAATTTGGCTATCGTTGCTTATCGGGAAATGGCCAAAGAAAGGCAGCTACTGCAGGAGGGAATATGAGAAATGTACAGTTCGAGATAGGTGTCGAATGAATTGACAATAAATGTATAACAGTTTGACGGATAACTTTAATTACATTCCACGACAGCCATGAAATAGATAGCGGTAACATAACATCAAAAACAGAAAAATATAGATTATCTTGGAGGTCAACTCAACTAACGGCCACCAATAATATGCAAATGTAGATGGAGATTCATGATCTCCATTGTTGATTACCCATCGGAATCCATCTGGGGCTTTCTGTTTTCCCAGCTGACTAGCAATTTCCATCAAATGTCCAAACGTTTCCACATCCTTCGCGGTTTCATCTTCAAGTTTTGGGATTAGCTGCTTGGAAATTACTAGGAAATGCACCGGACCCTGCGGCGAAACGGCGTTAAAGGCTAGGCACTTGTCATCTTCGTAGATTATGTCCGCTGGTATTTGTTTTCTCGAATGATTTTATCGAAGATGGTTTCCGCGTCTGCAACGGAAGGTTTCAGTGGTGTGTCGCTGACGAATGGTCGTATATGATTCGCTTGTGTGCTTTTTCGTCCTAAGCAATTGCTTTTAAACTGATTTTTTTATACACAGATGGGACAAAGTGCACAAAATATAAACATTGCCCCTTAGGAATTTACAAGAGTAAGATGCCAGATGATTTTTTTCAAAGTCTTCAACGAAAAACTGAAATGTTGACGTGTTTTATACACTGCCAGCTACCTTTGCAACCGCCAGAATCGCAAAGAAGTGTCTGAAAAAAGAGGTTGCTAGCGCAGGGAGCTGAATCAAGCCATAAAGAAAAGTAATACTACATCCCTGCAGTCTGCATCTAAAATATAAGGGTGTTAATAAAAGGTGGAAGAGCAGTTCTTGAGAAGCAAGGGAGATATTCCATCTGCACTCGATGATTTCTTGGCGTCAAGTTCCTCAAATTCGTTTTTCACATCTTCAGAGCGAACTGAAGAACTTAAAATGTGATGTCATACGATGATATGTGAGCAAAGCAATTGCGACGACAAACGGGTGACACTTTGCTGAACACACTCTCAAAGAATTTTACATTGGATGTAATACGGGTAGATGATCTCCTTTTTTTCACAAAGTCCCAGAAGAGTTGAGGATTTTGTTCCATATTTGACTGTACCATAGAAATATAGTTTTCGTAAGAGAACAGAAGAAGTTCTCTATAACTTGTTTCTACTTCGCGAAGATTGTTGCGCTCTCTCTCAGAGTTTGTTCGGAAGAATCTTTTGCGTGCTCTTCTGAAGGTGTTCAGACGTAGATGTCACAGCTCAGGAGTCCACCATGGTTTGCCAATAACGGAGGCTCGTCTTTTCCGAGGTACGTGTTCAGTTAAAACTTGATTCAACTTGTCGTAGAAAGTCGAAAGTAATTCATCCGCAGTTCCATCGCTCATTATACCGTCCCAGTCAATGTTGGTGAGTGTGTCGTTCAATCGGTCGAAATCACAAGCTTGAAAATTGTATGACACATTTTCATTGCAGTCTCCAGGTGTGCCTGAGTCGTTCAAGTATTCGTCGAGTAATAAAATAGAACGTGGATGGTGATATACACAAGTGAAAGTGAAGTAGACGGTGCTATGAGATCTAATTCATCTGGTACCGACCAGATAAACACTAAATCCAGCAGTCTATTATTTGTGTTCACGAGATTGGTTTGTTGGAAGCCAGTGGCAAACATGTTTTTCTCGGTCTCAGATGAAACGTTTGATGGAATGTAACCATTTATGGCATCGTCGAACTGCCACAGGAGATAAGGGAGGTTAAAGTCGCCTACCGATATGATGATGTCGGCCCCAGAAGGTTTCGGTGATGTAATCAGGTGTTTATCCATTTCTTTCTTCGCATAATAACCATGGATAACAGCTATTACAACCATCCTCCTTAGAAGCTTTGGACTCTTTCAGGTTCTTTTTCGGACATGCTACAATAGAGATCAGTCATTCGCAGGTGTAGTTTATGGAACACGGTGGGTTCGACGTGATTTAAAACGTCTAAAATAATGAATACTAACATATACAGTGTTTAAAAACATATTATCAGAGTTTTCTAGTAAAACTCAAGTTGTGCCGGTCTTACCCCCAGTTTCCCTATATGATCAATGTTTGTCTTTCTGGCGGTCACACGTAATAGGGTAACACGGGGTGATTTGGTCATATGGGGTGATTTGGACCACCCCTTTATCTAAAAAATTACGGCTCAACTTGGATTTTTTATAATGTCATTCCCTTCTATTGTTGAACCGTATGTACCTAAAGTAAAAAACTTTGGTAAAACTTCAAAAGTAGAGGGAAACGGTAGCATAAACACAGCAAGCACTTTGATCGTAAAAAATGTGTGTTTTCCGATAGTGGTTTTAAGGTTTTTCCCACTAATTAAACGAACTTTTCGTGTATTGCGCAGTAAAGTTCTGTTTGCCTACAGAAGAGGAACAATTTGATGTAGCGAAACTGTAAGTTTGATAACAATAAATGAAATTAATTGCATTTTGTTTTTGGTTGTTGTGTGGGGTGACATGGACACGTTTCTGTAGGGTGAATTGGTCCTACAGGTTTGAGACTTTTCTTTGGTCTAATTGATTCCAGATGCCGCTGAATTACAAAAAGTGGATGGACAGACAACGTTGGAAGTGTTTGAAAATGCTCGACCAACAGTGAAAAGATTCATGCAGAATTCGAGATGGTGTCAATCCTACTTTTCTGGTCTGGAATCTGGCCAAGACACCTGGTATCGATCCCGAAACACTGTTACTGATTGTAACATTATCCTAAAATACTTTACATAAACATAAGTATGTTTTTTTCGATGAACCACACACTGGACCAAATCACCCCACAGACGGTCCAAATCACCCCGAATCAAATTTTAATGTCCAAAAATCATCTCTTTCATTTTATGATATATTTGGTAGATTGAGGCTTTATATAATGATTAAACATTATTTATTGGGAGAAAACAAGTGTACTTCAGTATACAATGTGGCATTTTTTATTTAGACCGTATTGGTTTGGAAATATTAGGCGATTTGCTTAGGTGGTCCAAATTCCCCCCTTTTCCCCTACATATGTACGCGGTGAAATATAAGTCACGGTCGAAATGAAACGAGTCGTCATACATAATCCGGTTACGCGCATTTTGTTTTGATAATAATCGATCCCATTACAGGTGGATCCGAACTTCCTCAATGGATTTCTCGAATCCAGCATTGAATCCCTGCGAATGTCGACTGACAAAGAAATTAACGGTATCATTCACCGTGACGAACTGATGGATAGACTGATGGAGAAGAAGATGAGAGTTGAAAAACTGCTAAAGGTAGCTAAGTTAGTTCGAATTTTATTAGCCATTACTTAATTTTTTTTGTTTTGTAGAGTGAATTTTCAGACAACGAAGAAGAACAGCCTCTCAAAATGGGCAATGGAAGCATCAGACATTTGGATGATTATTCCTGCAATAATTGTATAGGTGAGTCACCAAGCATGAGGAATGTGAACCTAACTATAATGACAGAATTTTGCAGATCCCAATCAAAATTACAAAGATGCTGAATATAGGCGTTCACCGGTCACCTCAAAACATGAGAAACTAACCAAGAAGTCACAATCTAGTCCTGCGGTAGGAGCCACAAACAGTGTACCGCAGTTTGTGCAGGAAAGTCCCAGCATGAGCATTCTTTCATCGAAGCTCAACCAGGACGATCCGGCAACACCGACGGCACAGGAAAGTAGTGTGCTATCCGAAGTGTCCGAAGCGGAAACTACCAACACGGCGACCACGACTACAACCACAACTACAAGCGACGAAATCACGGCCATCTCCAGAGGGGATGAAGAAAATGCTCGAACAGAGTTGATCGCGGAACCAGAAATACAGACCGATCACGAGATGGAGCTAGAAATTACCAATAATGATGACATGACTACCAGCGAGAACGAACCACAACCCAAAGAGTCCTCCGCCAAAGAACCATTAAGCGAACCGGATACGATTGCGGAAAGTCAAAACCTGAACGATATCTCCGACGCGAGAATCGAGCCGCAGGATGTTTATCAGGTGGTGGATGCTATCCGTACCAACACCAGCCTGAGTCATGAGATGGCTTGCGTTGCACTCCGCGTTGTGCTCAGTGAACTGGAACCCTTGCTGCCTCCCCCAGTGATCAAGCATTTGGAACCGATAGCCGTGCATCTGACCGCCCCCCTGGACGTACCGGATGCATTACTAGCCCAAACCCATGATGCCCAGCGGCTGAGGGTGATTTTCACAGGTCTCTCGGACTGTAAGAATGATTCCGAACAGCGCACCTGGATGCTACACGAAGACGAAGCGGATATCAGTCGGTATCTCAACGAATTGATTACCATTCTCACGGATGCCGATCCGAAAATCTGCCGCAATGAGATGGCAGTTGATCACTACCAAAGTGTCATCAATTTGGTTCTTTATTATCAGATGGAAACGCGTTGGTCCATCCGTAAGCTGCTGCTGAAGGCATTTAAAGCAATGTGTCACCTCGATTACACTACGGTTGATATTCTGCTCGGTTCGGTCTTACCGCTGGAAATTGTCCAGGATATGATTTCCAACGCCAGGAACGTGGAGAAACTTCAGGAGCTAGCCAATATGTTGATTATTGTATTCTCGATTGGTAGACGAATGCCGGTGAACCAGCAAGGTGAGTTATTACGCGTATTGTAATGGCTATTGTATTGCTTTGAGATTGGATGAATGGGTTGAATCCACAGTTGCACTGTTTCATCAGTATCACTGACAACTGACGTACAACGACAGTCACTTCCTATTGACGAATATCTTGTTCAAATGGTGACTGACGAAGTACGATGCAACGAGAGGTCTGTTGCAGAGTTGCTGTCCATACGCTTTGACCGATCAGCCAGGCGGTAAAATTGTCCGTAACGAATTGATGATTATTGCAGATTCTATCTTCATCGAGCAAAACTTCGATTTTTGTTTCGGTTGTCGCTTCTTGTAATTATTGAAATAAATACTATGTCGCAAACGCGATAGAAAATCGTTTTGTTAACAGAATTTATAATTGACCAAAGCTTGAACAATATCTACAAGCTGAAGTAATAAAGAAGAAACTTTATTTCTATCCCTGAAATTTCTCCTCGACATCCAAATTTTCGTATTTGACAGTCCGGTTATACTCAATTATATCCTATTTATCCTCGAAGTTTTAGCATCTTTATATATAAAAGAAGGATTTTCCCACGTACGTATAAAATATCATCAAATTAGAATGATAGAGTACTTTGGACAATATTTGAGATGATTAGGAAAAATCGAAAAAAGTGACTATGCATATCTTCTTCTATATCTATAAAAATGGATTTCTGTCTGTCTGATTCTTATGGACTCGGAAATTACTGAACCGATCGACATGGAAATTGGTATGTGGGGGTTTTTGGGGCCGTGGAAATTCGAGATAGTTCGAGACTCCTGCCCCCTCTCTAAGGGGAGGCTGCCATACAAATGAAACGCAATTTTCTGCATTTGACAGAATTAATCAAGCAAATGAAACCAATTTGTCACGTGGAGGTTTTAGGATGCAATAAATGTTTTACGGTGGTACACCCCTCTCTCTAAGGGGGAGCACCATACAAATGAAGCATCAATTTCTGGATAACTCGAAAACTAAACAATCAAATGGAGCCAAATTTGGCTTACGAAGGTTTTAGGGGGCACTAAAAGTTTCTATGGTGAATAGACACTCCTCCCCCCTCTCTAAAGGGAAGGGGGAACTTAATAACTCCAGAACTAATCAAGCAAATAAAATCAACTCGAAAACTAATCAATCAAATGGAGCCAAATTTGGCATGTGAAGGTTTCAGGGGGCACGAAACGTTTCTATGGTGAAAAGACACTCCCCCCCTCTCTAAAAGGGGGGCTACCATACAAATGAAGCATAAATTTCTGCATAACTCAAGAACTAATCAAGCAAATAGAGCCAAATTTAGCATGTGGAGGTTTTAGGGGGCACAAAACGTGTCTATGGTGAATTGACATTGGGAAAACTCTGAAGGGAAATGAGAAAATTAGGAAAATTCAAATTCAAATATGGTCTACAATTACTTAGTGACAAACGTTGTTAGTTCATTTAATATTTGCGCTAACGAAATTGATTTTTGTTCGAAAGTGGAAATGGATTTTAATGTGATAAAACGCACTCCTATATATTCTTCTATCTATATGAAAAAAATGGGTGGGTTATATATATATATGATATAACCGAAAGGTTGACGTGGGACTACCTTAGCTTAGTAATCATTTGTATGTATTGATTGAATTTTTGATTGAATGAAACAATTTCCGAATTCAATTGAATTCAATATATTTGCGTTGTGAGTAAAAAAATTGAACAAATGCCATGTCTCTAGTGTCTGCACGATCGTACCAGGTACCTAAGTTTAGGAGACCGTGTTAGGGAAACGCATTCGAGTCTGCACAAAGGCAAGCGAGTATAAAAGTACTCGCAGTTTGCATGTATTTGCAATGCCGATTTCCCCAGACACCTTGGTTTAGAAGTCTTTATAGGTAATCAGATTTCAGTCGGAACAAAAATACTCCCGACCTGCATGAATTTGCAATCCCAATTTTCCTAGACACTTTGGTTCTGAAGCCTGTGTTGGGAAAACATATTTTAGTCGGAACAAATTGCCCTCGACTTGCATGTATTAGCAACGCCAATTTTCCCTCGCTCCATGGATTTGAAGTCTGTGGTAGGGAAACACATTTCAGTCGGAACAAAAATGCCCCCGAATTGCATGTATTTGCAATGCCAACTTCCCCACGCTCCTTGGATTTGAAGTCTGTGTTAGAGAAACGCATTTCGGTGGGAACAAAAGCTGCCCCTACTTTCATGTATTTGCAATGTCGGTTTCGCCAATGCTGTTTGGTTTTGAAGTCTATGTTAGGGAACATATTTCGGTGAGAACAAAAGTCCCCCTACTTTCATGTATTTTCAAATCCGATTTCCCCAACGCTGCTTGGTTTTGAAGTCTGTGTTGGGGAAACCGTAAATCGGGCCAATCAAAACGAGGCAGTTAGGGCATTTAGATAACGCTTAACATTTTACAGTTATTCAATTATTTATCTAATGAAAAATGACATTTTATTAATTGCGATAGATGCGTAGAAATATTCCCTATCAATTGATGCAAACATCTTTCCGATCCAGTAGAAAATGTTCGAGTTATAAGCATTCGAAATCTTGCATTTTTTCCTGCATGTTCAGTGTTTATGTTTTCATTTTACCCCCCATATATTCCGGTTAGACGTAGTCCCACGTCAAAAATAGATCACTGAATGTGTTGATAATAGCAAAACTCGAGAAAGGAGTTGCCCGATTTAGGACTGTGTTTATTCTATCATATTTTCTGTATCAAACATTTATTTCATGTAACAGAGAAACATGTTATTTGCAAGTGGTTGAAAAATCTTCGAGAATTGTGTCTGAAAATAATCTGATATTATAATGAAGAGTTTTGGTAGAAGTACTAGGAAATTCATAGTAAAAGGTAATTTTAAAGGGTAGATTAGAAGATCAATCAATGAACAGTTCTGCGATTGGACCCATGAACGGGCGCTTAGTAAGAAAACGTGAATGTGATAACGAAAAATAAATTTTGGGCGGGACGAAATTTGCCGGGTCAGCTAGTTTTATATAATATGTATTGGTATTCACGCAACGCAACGTAGACATATGCACCTTGATAAACATGTAAACCTCCATTACATCTGTACACTATGAACATCATAAAAAGTATGTGATCTTCGCGATTTTTTTTCAACGATAGAATAAATTACTATGGTTAATCTGATATCACAGTTTTATTAGGTATATGTTGCTTAACAAACAAAAAAAAACATTGGTGTCAATTGGATTGTGGCTTGTAACTTTGGAATGGAGCATCGGACAAACCTGGGACAAAAACTACAGTAAAGTAGACATCCCAGAGAACATTTTAAGCCTGAAATATTTTTTTGGAATTTTTTCAAGTTTCCATAACGTACTACCCCCTTAATGATCATAGTGTGCTGACTTCGACATGCTTTGATCGTCAAAATACTCTGACAAACTATTTATCATCAAAGAGTGAACACATTGTTTTGTTGCATGTCGTTTGATGGTAATGTTGCAATGATCGTTGTTCGCGCGCAACCGTTCTGAATTTTCGGATACTTAAACAGGAAGTCATGGCGCGGATATCGCCTATAGACGACGCTCGTAGGGAAAGGATTCACCATTTGTCGTTGCATTTCCTGTTAGTTCCATAAATCATTACTATTATAATATAAAATCATCATTAGACACCATTTTCGTTCAATATGTTTCTGCGATATCGGAAAAAACCTCTTATTTCATCACATAAAATAAATATTCGATACTTTAAATTCATAATTATGATTTTGAGAGCATGTTTATTCCACCTGAATATCCATCATTATGCCAATGAAATCACACGAAGCTTAATGCCGTCTACGCGAATATTCTCTTCAAAATCAGAATCCGAATTGGATTACGATTCCAATAATACAAAATCAAAAGCAGCAGGTTTTCCATTTTTATAGTCTTAATTTTTAGATTTTCCAAAACAATACTCGGAACTTGACAGTTCAGCATAGTTGTACTGCGAGTGCGAACCCGTGAAACATCTCAGTGCGAATCTCAGTTGGAGCTGAGTGACTAAAAAAACGTTTTGAGAGCAGTTAGGTTGGCACTGGAGTTGAAACTGAACAAAAATGAATTCGCTAATAGTGGCAGTGACAAATGTCAGCTCTGGTTTTTTTTAATTTAAACGTACCGTGAATTATCTGTCAGGTTTTAGTGCCATCCGATCATTAGTGTCTACATGTTCGTCGCAAACGGCCGGAAATGTGGGCCGATAATTCTTGGATTTTGCATGATGATAACGCGCCACCGCATCGAGCCCGAATTGTACTGCATTGTTTGGTCAAGTAAATGCCATCGAGCAAACACCTTATTCACATGATACGGCCCCGTGCGACTTTTTTTGCTTCCCAAGTTGAAGTTGCCATTTCGTGGAAAGAGATTTCAATCGATCGAGGGGATCAAAGAAAATGCGACGAAGGGACTAAAGACCATCTCTTCGTCGGCCTACCAGGGATTTGCCTGAAATTTAACCCTATTTTGTTTTATTGAAAAATTCCCGGTACTTTCTAATCATAGGGTAGAACATGTATAGCATACTCCAGCGGGGGATATGTGCTAAATTTTGAAAAATTTTCGACGATTTTCTACCAAAACAATAATACCAAGTAATAGGTAAACCTAAGCTGTCTGTATCTCGAAATATTCATCTTTATTCCGCGCGGCGAGTGACATGAGATGACTCAAGTCACTGTGTTCCTGCATGCGAATGGCATGACTATAGTTTGTTACTTAGGTGAGATTTGCGGTCGTGTATTCATATTTTGTCCACTCGGGTATAAAACAGGAGCTGAAAAGTAAGGTGGCTTCCACAATAAAGCGAGAAACTTTGCTATCTCACGTCATTCACCGCGCAGAATAAAGGTGGTTAAACCCTTCTTTGTAACGTTCATATATGTTACTGAGTACATAATTGATTTCAAATCAACTATATTTTGTTCTCAATTCCGGTAGAACTAATTTATTGTTTGCTCCACAATACTGCAAATACTATTTCGATAAAAAGGCGCTATTTATATCAACATAACAAAAAAAGGAAATTGGAAGAGCTTGTACCAATTCTTCTTGGCACGATTCTTGATAAAAAAGAAATACGTACGATATTGCATTCAGCGAAACTTATTGCTTCATCTGATATGGCTTCTTAAATTGAAGGAAAATAAGTTTTCGCGCCATTGAAAGATCGCAGCAGCAATATTTGTTTGTATGACAACTACAAACACATGAAAGGCAAACCCAGTTTAGAAAGAGTACAAATTGTTCAACGTTTAAACGGTCTGGAGGTTGATTTTTGAAGCGCTTTCAAGGTTGTCTTATATAAGTTCACGTTTCAGCACATCATACACGGTCGATTTAGCCGCTTTCAGCGATTTCGCAATTTATGTACGCAATTTATGTGCCGGATTTTTAATGTGGGTGTCCAAACTCAAACATCTTTTTCAAAACAAAACGGATCAACACGAAATTTGTACTGTCGAAGTTTTCAAAACAATTGGCTAACAAAATATTTCTGATACGCCTACTACGGCCGCCGCTATAAAATGAACAGTGATTCCGGACTCTAACTGAATCAAACCTTGTTGGTGAAAATCATCGAAGAGATGGTCAAAGGGTATAAAAATCTACCTGAGTTAACCCGTTTTTGGGTTCTATGTTTTAAAAGTTTACGTGTTAAATTCGCATCATCATCATTGTTTCCAATACGCAAATGATTCCTCCCATTCTCAGATCTTTCTGAGCGCCCCTCATAAAATGAATGGTATCAAGGCTAATCGTTTCCATTTCAGAGCACCTCAGATCCGACTTCGTTATCTTTCTATTGAATATCATCGAGAACCCGCCGGACACGGATATCCACAATGTGTTATCGGACACCATGATCAACCTTATATTGTCGTTTAATCTGCAATTCGACAACTTCGCCGACAATGTCGTACTCGAGGCCATGGAGCAAATACAAACCGCAAAAACATTCACCGAGAAAATCTTGGTGCTTATTAATCGTGAAGGTAACTGTGATTAGATGCAATCTCGTTTCAAATCGTGAATTATATGTACTTCTCCTTACGCAGAGGATCCAGTACATACCCTAAAACACACTCCAGCGCACATAAATCCTGTTCTAAAGATGTTAGTGGACTTATTCAGCCGAACGGAAACTGCTTCCATCTTTTATACCAACGACCAGAATGTGCTGATTGATATTCTTGTGCGCCAGTTGTCGGATCTTTCGGCCGGAGAACCGGTAAATCACAGTTAATTTTTTTGAGAGATTAATAATATCCCTTGGTTTTTTTTATTCAGATTCGCAAATGGTACCTGGAGCTCTGCAGAAAGATCGTGCGAAACACACGGTACTCAGAGCACCAACACCGCAAGCAGGACCTGATGAAGATCTTCACCCGGATCTTCTGCGAGGAGACGGAGTGCAGCGCCGGAGATCAGCAGATTGTGCGGGAGATTGCCAACGAGTTCCCGCAAATATTCAAAGCGTGAAAACAGTTGGAACGCAATGGCTTCGAGCAGGCCGCATCCCCCACGCCAGCAATAATACCAAACGTACTGATGGAGGTTACCGCGGGTACCGTGCAGATGCACTCGAGTTTTGTTCAGTATCTTTTTACGCGCGTCCTTGGCAGGAAGGATGGCCATAATAATAGCATTTCTATGCTTCCGAATAATTAGTTGCAGTGAATGTTGAAGCTTGTCGTTGGGTTTTTCTAACTAGAATTCGGAAAAAAAAACTGGTGGACAGAGTGGTGCTGGGATGTAACAGGGTTTTTTCCGAAAATATTTTACACATTTGTATATATTCTCAGTTTACATAGCAGTATAGAATCCTAATGGCTCGTACTACACTGATGGTCGCAAAAAATCCCATTTGAAATCGAATTGTTCGAATATTGAAAGTTTTGTCAAACTTTTCGGTATTCCAGTCAATACGTTAAAGTAGGTAATATGACCCCTTTTGATCTCGATAATCAACTGACAACCCATACTCTCATTGGGGTTCCGGAGGTGTTGGGGATTCAGCTCGTTCCAAGCTTTCTTCAACGCAGCAAAATGGTTTTGCTTGTTCGTAACGTCGGTTTTGTCCACTTTGTTGTTCAAAATCGCGTTCAAAAATTCCTAATACGAATCAAGTTCGGGCCGATGGGAAAAATGCTGTTGTTTTCTTCGCAGAATGCTTCAGGTTATTATCTTGCTGTAAGGTGTAATTATTCTTCAAACTCATTTTCAGCATGGATTCTTCCAGGTTCTTGCGCAAAATGTCGATGGAACCATCGGCAGTCATAATACCGTTGACCTGCGCTGTGTGTCCCACCCCAGCCCACGAGAACCAGCGCCCCACCATGATGCTCCCAACACAGTACTTCATAATCGGTTGTAGATGCCGGTTCTGGAGGCCCTCGTCGCTCAGATTTTCTTGTTAAACGACTCGAACTTTGACTCTTCCGACCAAATAACGCGCTTCCAGAATTCAGCGACTCGTTGACATGATCCTTCGCAACCTTATTTTTTTTTTTTTTTATCTTCGCTTATTTTTCGTCGGCCTATTTCCGCCACTTTAGTGCCAATCACCGACAACAGGGAGGCGACTCCACCTGTTCCTACCTATCAGACTCAACAACTCATGAGCCGGGCCAACTTCTTTTACTTCCCCTCCGAAGGAAGACGTAACCAGAGATTTTTCGCCTCAGAAAATCCCAACGACGCCAGCTGGGATTGAACCCAGGCCGATCGGATTCTTCGCAACCTGAAGTCGTTTTTTGTTGGTGTTGCTGATCATCTGTCCCTTTTGGCGAAGTAGCTCTTCAAGTGACGTTCCACCATGCGTCGTCGAATGGTGCGATTGGAAAGGTCCAGATCCAACCATTCTTTAATCGCCTAAATGATCTTTCGTAGGTGTTCTTTACTTCACGAATGATTAGCGTGTTCGTTCTTGCATCAGTCGTTTCGGTCCTCTTCCCGGTCAATCGGCCACGCATCTGATGCATCCGAGTGACCTGCTGGTCCGCACCACGGCTAACTTCTCAGCAATGTTTTGTTCAGATTCTTTACATTGGAAGTCGTGCACAATCGAATTTCGGACCTGCTTTCCACCCATTTTCCGGGAGCTTCCTCAACGTCAAAAACACGTCACTGTGCACGAAAAGTTGACTAAACAGCTACGAAAATTATGTTTGTGTCATATGTAAACAACTAGCTGACGAAACCGAGGGGTGTATCGATGAAGAAAACACGGTAAAACAATTTTACGAAAGTGATTTTTTGATGTCATACCCTAAAACAAAAGTAATTTTATGTTTTTCTAAAAACTAAATCAACCATGCTGAAATGACTGGAATACCGAACAATTAAAAAAAAACTTTTATATCGGAATAGTTCGATTGCAGAGTTTTTTTTAATGCCTTTTTCATTTTTTATTTGAGAGGCTTTCAGCCTCCTGGGTGCACCCGTGGCCGAGTGGTTAGCGTCTCACATTATCATGCCGGGTGTTCGGGTTCGATTCCCGTTCTGGCCGGAGGATTTTTCGTCAAAGAAATTTCCTTCGACTTGCACTGTGGTCACGCGTATTCAAGAACTTGCCCCTCGGAATACATTCAAGGAGTGTTATTTGGCTTAAGAAATCTCAACTAAGTATTAATAAATGACGCTAGTTAATGCATACGTTGAGAAGGCAAAAGTTTCACAGGGAACGTTAACGCCATTCAAGAAGAAGAAGAAGCTGATTCGCCTCTGTAGCGACGGCAGTATACATTTTCCGCACATTTCAATAAGTAAATGATGTTGGTTTATCCAGTCGAAAATATGATCATGGTTTGTCCACTTTTTTGAATGCTCTAGTTCAGCGCACCTGTGTCAAATCAGATATTCAAATGTTTCCAAACATATAAATAAAATAGTCTTGTTCATGATTTACAGTAGTTTTATAGGATATTTTTACGGATTCAAATGTTTTTAAGGTTTATGAAGTCCACCTTCTATTGGTGTCAAAGCGCGCCTCATTTGAGCTAACTTTCAATCAACCACCAGATGATTATTTGGCACGTATTCAGACCATTTCTGGATTATAACACTTACAAATATAGTAAACATCATGCTTGCACACCATTTGGATCTGATTTGTACATCTAAAACATGTTATAAATGCATTTCAATGAACTCAATTCTGATCGTGATTTATTCTACCTTTAAAATGTCCAAGAAAAAGCAATATTCTGAACAAAGTCTAAATTATGAATGGATCGATTTGATGACATCAAACTCAAGCAATGAGAAATGCAACATCTACTTGAAAATTCGATGTTTTTTTCATTCAAAAATAGTGATTTCTAAAACCAAACAAATCATGATCAGAAGTGGACAAACCATGATCATAATTACGCTTTGATGAAATCGTTAAAAACATAAAAATTTGGATAATTTGGACGCCTATGGTATTATTAGCAACTAGAGACTTGGAGCTTTTCCACAAGCCCAACAAGCCTTGCGTCTTGATTATATGTGATTTTCATTAAGAAAAATCGTTTTGCATTTACTGGTTGCGTGAAAACACCCTAAATCGGACCAACCAAAATCATTTACCCTACATAAAATACATATAAAAATTATAGGAGGTTGTATACGACCGCATTCTTGACGTAGAACTACGCTGTTATGTTATATAAGTCGCTTGTTTATACCTTCGTATATTATTCTATAATGCTTTGGCGCACCTTAACGTCTGCTTCGCCATAATGTCAGTTTAATGCATTGATAAATTCTCGAAGGCACCAACGAAGCCCTTATGATGACGGAAAACAAACAGTGTTAACTGCTTGGAGAAAGACTGAATTGTGCCACACAGCTTGTACTCTGCTGAAAGACCCATCGATGCGAATTCGCTGATGAGTTTGTCAAGAGCGACCGCCTCCACCACCAGCGGGGGGAGCTTGATTTTTGTTGATGCCTGGGTAACGGCGTTTACATTATTTATGACCGACGCGCCGAAATCGCCTACTTCGCTGTTGTTCGATGCGGTGTCACACTGGCAAGGTTCGGTTCAGTGCGAGCGCTTTTCACTGCACCAACATCGCGTGCATCATTAGATGACGCTTGCCTCGAAATTTTATTGCCCCTGGCAATACGTTCGTTTTTTGCAGGGCTCGAACCTGCCTTCCTCTTCTTCTTGCTCATCGAAGAAGTCGTCCAATTTATGACGCGGAAAGAAAAACACGATACGAATAAAGGCCGTTTTATATTATCCAGCACGTAGCGTAAACGGCACGTACCGACACCGGCAGACAAATACATGATGTATTCATATCATCAGACATAGCAACTTCTCTGTACGGACCGGCAGCGCGGACGGAGCGGAGAAATGCTACTGGTGATTGAACCGATGTCGTACCGAAGAGCGACGAACGCACCACTACCACGAACTTCGACGTTTGATATGTATGTATGGTGCTACTCGCCCGTGTAGTTCGTGCCCGGCACCGGCAAAATATTCTTTTCGAGAAATCCTTCATGCATTTGTCTGAAACGTGCTGTGTATGTTCGGAGCCGTTCCGCTATGTATACGCATACACATTTGAAACACATGCAATAATATTTGTCTTGCATGAAACGTGCCGTGCCGGTTACGCTACGTGCCTGATAATATAATATTACCTTAACGCGAAAAACGAACAGAAAAACCAAACGACGATATCCAAGTTGGATTACCATTGGTGGGGTCCAATCTTAGATCGAAGCGCAGCGAAAGCAAAGTGAACTGGATTACTCAACAGTCCGATGCCGAATGAAAGTTTGCCTCGTCGAGATCCACTGTTTATACTCTAGGCAAGTATTCCCCTTCATTCTTCTACTTTTCCTTTGTTCATGGGGACTTTGAATCCTACGATTTCCCCTCCGTTGCTCGTCGATAAGTTGCTCTCTATTGACAGGTCTGTTCGGGAAAGCACACAAATGGACAGAACAAATGTATGGGAAAATGGAAACGCCTCAAGTTTTCATGAATTTTAACCATTTACAAACCGGGGGATTCTAATGTATAGCATATTAAACAAATCTTACGTAATTTCCGATTCGTTTAGTATGTGAATCGCCAAAATCCGTTCGCGGCAAAAATAGTTATTAACGTTAACTTTATTTCATAAAAACGTGACCTGTTTTCTGATTTGGCACCCTTAATGAAAGACGTGGTTCTACGTCAAAAATTAACATAGAATGACTGCATAAAATTTGAACTTGAAATAACAACGATTTAAAACAATTAAACAAAATTCTCGTCCATTCCTGCTTGCTTGCTGGATCAGATGGCAAGAATGTGCTCGGATCATGGCTCCAGATCAGTGGAAAGGACGCCATGCCGTTGAACACACTGAATGTTCGACGGAATTGTGGAGCGACGATATTGACAGTGATCGCAGAGTAGACGGAAAGGTCCTCCGTTGAAATCGTGTGAGACCGAGCAGTGACCCTTAACCTCTCTGAGGAACTTCTCGAAAATGCCGGCCACCTCTGCCGAGAAGACCTGACAAATCGCCACTTTTTTTTGCCGGAAATTAGTCTGTTATTACCGCCGTTTACCCCAAATCCAACTCCTGATGGTCTTTTTGTGCCGTCCGTATACCTGATTTCGTGGATACAGTATTTTTCTGCTATGATGGACTTAAAGTGTTCTGCAGACCGTCCGAGCTCTGCAGGATTGTGTTGCTAAGGGCGGTCAGGTAGGTATTCCCACTACCGCTGATTTTCGATAATGATTTGGCAGTCCTAGATATGATGGCCTAGTCGATGATTAAGTCGAAAGAGCGTTCTCTAATTTCAGCGTAGACAGATTCAGCTGGTTTAATAAATCGGTGCCAGAGTTTTTGGGAGCATATCTGCGGCCAAACACGTCAGCTCGAGGCCATAGGTGAGACGACTGCTGATGATAGCATTTGCCACCCGTTGTTGCTCCTTTGTGGTTTGGAAATAGTTTTCAGAAGGTGGCATAGTTCTTATCAATTTCCTACAAATGGCGGAGGAAGCAAAGTTTGTGGTCGACCAACACTCCGAAGATGTTTAATGTTTTTGGACGAGAAATGCATTCTTTATATCTGGATCCTGGAAGTGAGACCCTTATGTCTGAGGCTGCATATCACCATATGGCCGCTCTTCTGCGCTGAGAGTTAGTTAGAAAGTTAGAAAGTCTCTTTCGGCTCCCATCGGCCGATGGCGTCACTAGCTGTCTGTATCCTGATGCGTGGAATCCTGTGGGTGGCATCAGAAGAATGTCATACGCGTAGACGAACACGAAGGCTCTCCTAGGCAGCACCTGGAACAGACTATTCATGACGACGAGAAAGAAGGTGTCGGCAAAAACATAACCTTGAGGTACTCCTGTCTCGTGTAAAACTTTGGAGCTGTCCTCGGATCACGAATGGAGCCCGGAAGGGGTTTTCGTTCTTGGGTTGGAGGCTTCGACCCCCTCTGTGACTATTTTGTTGAAAGTGTGGGGTTGTCCCTAGATAGCAAGAAGTCGTAGGTTTTTTAAAAGGTTGTCCAGTTCACATGGGTCTACGAGTCATGAGCGTTGGCGGGTCGTTGAAGCTAACGGTTATCGGGTAGTGGTCGCGCCCATGAAAGCCGACGGCTTTGTTCCATCCTAGCCTACCCACCAAGTTAAGGCTTGCCGCTGAAATATCAATAGCTGTGATACTTGTACCTCTGCGGAAAGTATACGTGCCGTCGTTCCCTTCCCGTCTACCCTAAGGATTTTTTGGATGTTTGTTGGGGAAACTAGATTAATCTCTTTGAGTGCGATTATAGACGCTGTCAGCTCTCGATCAAGAATCCCCAGTTCTTCTAAATTGTTGTACAGCCCATTGATGTTCCATTGAAGAGCGAGGTTGGTGGTCAGACTTTGCTGCTCTGATAGACGGTGTGGTGAGGAATCCGATGTGTAGTGGTATTGGATGCGATGTTTCCTGGTGGAACTCCATCGACAACGTTGCGCGGTTGGGCTACCTTGCCACTCGGAGGCAGCCAAGGAAACGTGGTGAGATTTGTTGGGAAGTTGGAGCTCCGGCCATAGCTTGAATAAAATATCGTCGACTGCGTCTGCATCATGCATCATAGATGTCGGCATTAGACTTTGCTTCAACTGGCATAGGCGAAGCACGGTCGAATCAGAGGGTGGATCTTCGGTGAATTAGGACATCAACTGTGGATGGTGCTGTGTCGGCGGCTTGAAGGATCGCAGTGGCAACGATAGACGATGTTGTCGTTACCGCCCTTGTGCGTCCCGGTCTCTGGTACTAATCCCACGTGGTTCTTCGAGGAATATGTGTTGCCACGCTTTTGCATTCCGATTGCTGAATCGTAGTATACTGCATCTCCCTGGCGCTGCGGGTAGCATGCCAGTACAGGTGGGGATATAACGTCCGCACTGAAGGGGCATCATGCCTTTTGTTTTTTTATTTCATTTATTTGTACCTGCTCAGTTACGTTGGTTTCAAGTTCTGCGAAGGTCAAACGATATATCTCTTCGTTTCCCTGCTCCCTCCATTCTGTTCATCTATAAAAAACTAATCAGCAATTCGATTCCAATGGTGGTAAATTGTAAGAGAGACCTATTTATTCGACAAGAACAAAAACAAAAAAACTACGCCATAGCCCAAAGTGGCCAAGCATTTCTATTGCTAGATGTAATAGATTATTTAATTGATAGAAATGCAAACTTTTAAATACAATTTTGACATAATCTATACACAGAATAAGTTTTAGATAGTAAAACTCGTACAAAAAATACAAGAAGGGCACACATTGATTGTTAGAACTTTCAAATTTCTCTTCCCAAAAAAAAAACAGTCGACAGCAAATCTTTTCCGGTGGTCCAGCGCGAATCGATTCAACAAAACCAATATTGGCCGCCCAACTGGGTACCAGCAGCTGTGCATTTACGCTTACGAATGGTTAGGTGTTAACTCCATTTTACTATCCCAAAAATATATATATAAAAATGTGATGCCGAAAAAAAAATCTAGAGACGAGAAAAAAAACACATGAACTGAATTATTTCAACAAATAAGAATGCCACATGTATGTTATTCACCTTGGAACATGCCTTTGTTAAGTGTAACAGGAAATTTCCAGTGTTGAGCTTACTCTTCCATTTATGATAGGTATATTCTCAGAAAATGTTTTTTCATATAAAAAATTGGCTTGTTAAAAATTATACCTATAGTTTATGACGTTTGTTTGAGTCAGTAGTGAACAATAACGAATCAAGAAGAAAAATTAAATGTTATATTTTATCCAAGCGTAGCATCGTTGAATTAGTCCGTAAGCAGAAGCGAACAACATAATGGATACTCGTGTATGTATTTGATATTTGGTAACGAAAAACAAAAACACAGATAATTAAACAAAAATTTCCTTCCATACTACCTATTATGCCAAAAACTATCGATACTCTTTTCGTAGTGTCTAAAGTTCGGAGCTCTCAATTAATCACTCCTTAAGCAAAAAAAAACCTATCCATTTGGAGCAGTTAGGTTTTGGAATTACCGGTATTTTAATCTTATTATAAACACGAAAAATGGAAAAACAAACACAGCAGAGTTACAATTTTAAGCAACGCCAGAAGGGTTCACATAACCAATGCCCGTCAACAACCAACAGTGAAAGAAGGCAGAGAACAAAGTTTTAATGACGATGATAAACCAGTTGAGAGTAATAAAAACCTATTTAAGAAAAAAAAGAAGACAGGTATTTTGGTAGGTTAAAAACGCGTTCAAAGTTTATAAAACATGTAGCTATTTAAAAACCAAAAAAAAGAAATTGTAATATGGGGCAGATGTGTGGGAAGATAACTCACACAGATTAATATCTGCTAGAACTTGTAACTAGGGAACCATCTCAAACGTGGTCATACATGATTACTCGAACAAAACTACAGATGTTTGGATAACAATAAAGAGAGACTAGATGCAAAATAAATATTGTACTAGAAATAGTCTTTTTATTCATCGTAGATGAGACAGTGGATCCAGCAATGGTAGCTGTTGCCAACTGGAGAAAGTCAGGCTACTTTCGACCCCATGGCGTCACTGGTTGTCACACCTATTTTATATTTCGATCGATTCGAAATATTTCGAACAACTTGATACATTTCCAATCTATATTCCGTTCGAGTTGTTTATGCATTTTTTTTTCGATCTGTTTCTGTTCGAACATTAAATGGACAAAACGTTCGAAATAGGGAAAGCGAAATTATATCTCGAACGAAATAATGGTTTCGAACGAAATGTAAATCCGGCGGAATGCAGAATAAGGGTGTATGGTATCATAACGACCTAATCGGCTCAATTCCAGCCATATTTAATGAGGCGAAAAATCTCTAGTCACCATATTCGATGAATACAAAAGGTAAGGTTAATCTTTGAGTTTTGGAAGAGGATTTGCTGTGAGGAGCATTCGATTGTAATTTGACAAAAATGACAAAAACATTATATTTCAAAATTATATTTCATACCTAGGAGGCGATCTGGCGTAGTGGTAACATCCATGCCTCTCACGCTGAAGGTCACGAGTTCAATTCTCACTCCCGACATTCTTCCAAAAATGGAAGTACAAGTGACGAACCAGCCAAATGAGTTGAAAATCACTATAATACAGATAAAAAAAAAATATATATTTCATACCTGTTGTCGCACTCAATGCGAATCTTCGATTGGAAACCTTTTGTTTATCAAATTTCACGATCAACGCGAATCAAACAATTCATTGAAGTTCCCCTCGAATTTATTTGACGTTTTACATGCCGGACCAGTTAAAATGCGAATGTCGATAACCGGTCTTCCCTTTTCGCCCAGTTATCGAATGTTTACTGTATTTCAATAGATGGTTGGGATGTTTCCAAACCGACTGGTGAATCCATCGTAAATCGATCAAGAAATGACTGAAGCCAGCGCCACACGATGCTACGAACACCCCCGAATATTGGACGCTCGATGGTTAAGCCAGCGCTAAACGATACTACGAACACCCTCGAATGCTGGACGCTCGATGATTCGACGCATCGTGTAGTCGACTGACGAGCTACGAACCTCCAATGTTGAGGGTTGAATATTCGCGTTGGAAGGTAATCTGTTCGATGTGGATTACCTTCCAACGCGAGTGGCACGAGTCAAATGATTTTTGTCATTCGTTGATTCGGCACTCGATGACAATCGATACAGCGCTACACGATTCATCCGAATCTATCTTTGACAGATTGGTTTGTTTACAAGTTTAAGATGAAGGAACTATGAAATTGATTCATAAAATTCAAAATATTGCAGTTTTATAATGTTGATTTCAAGCATTTCTAATTTACAGCCCGATATCAGTACAATTGCTACGGCAGCAATTTCAATACTCGCATCGTCATCCAGTTTCATAACGTTTTTGATGGTAAATAAAAACAATAAACATTCGATCCAAATACTCGCCGATTGTTTGGACCGATTGTATTGAATCGAACATTCACTTCACCGTGTAGCAGTACATTCGTCACAACATTTGTCGATTCATCGAGTCAAATGTTTGAGTCCAACATTCGAGTGAAACGTTGGACGAATCGTGTAGCGCCCGCATGAACAATATCAATCGACAATCGACAATAGCACAGGCGACACGACCGATATTTGAGTGGCTCAAAATGAAAGAGGTGTAAGTGACATCATCGATTTCTCTATTTTGGTCATAACTTAGCTGTGGAAGGTCAGAACCTCATCTATCGGATTCTATAGCAAACTCAAATTGGAACGTTTTCGCAGTTGAGTCATCAGCTTAATAAAAAGTCTATGAAGAGAAATCGATCAAGTCACTTACACCCCTTTCCTTCTGAACCCTTCAATAAGTTTTTCAATTTGTTACTCATAATATGTTCCCGAAAGACGTAATAGGGTAGGGCTAGTTGGTCATTTTTGAATAGATTTGGCTATAACTTAGTAGTACGAAGTTTGGCGTTGGAATGTTATGTACCACAATGAAGCTTACCTGTACCCTTTCAATGAAAACTAATCGGAGAATCATTTATTTGACATTTTTCTTTTATTTAACGTCTTTGTATTTCAGAATAAATTGACCAACTAACCCCACACACGAGGTAAGTTGGTCAATAATAAGCATGTTCTTTTTGAGCAAATAATAAGCGTTTTTTTTCGTTAGAAGTTTCCTTCATTATAAATAAATTAATAAAATCAAAACAAAAACAGTTAACAAATATCATACGTCAAGTAAAAAATAAATTAATGAAAATTTCAAATCCTCATCGTTGTTGGAAATTAGTCAGGCAATCTGATGTTCAATGTTAGCGTTTATTATATTTAATGAAAATTTTACAGCAACAAATATAAATATGACAATTATATTGCAAGTGGTTTGTGCGGTGGTTGTCTCGTTTCAAATACACTGGGTTTAACAGTGAAAAATATGCTTTCTAAATTTGTTTATAGCTTGCTTAATGAAACGCGGCATACCTGAAAACTTTATATGCGTTGCTTTCAAACGAGTAATTTCTACAACGGTGCTATTGGTATGCCCAACTAGTCCCGCTGTTGTGTCACCAACTAGCCCCTCTATATACAAAAAAGGGGGGTCTCCGTAGCCACATTGGTGGCGCGTTCGCTTAGTAAGCGATCGATCGTGAGTTCAAAACTCAGGACCCTCATTGACCATCTTTGTGTTGTTACAGAATAGCTACGTCCACGCAACAATCATCAGCGATGGAGATCGATCCACGGTCGAAATAAGATAGATTTATCCATACAACTGCTCTGCTCTACAAGACACATCGGGCTGCTGTTCTATAAATAACTCAACAATGATCAATCAACTGTCTCCGCTGTCCGGTGGTCCCACTGGATAATGGAAGAACAGAAAGAATACTCTTACGCCTAAATGGCTACTGTGTGAATGTACCATATGTAATGGTTTAGAAGGAATACTGGCGAACGGCAACTGTGTAATGTACTAATTATAGATATATGATAACCATGTGACATGTACACGATTAAAATTCGGCTCTGTTACAGCTAAAATGCTAATGAACCTTAAATAAATAAATGGGATAAAAAAAAATATACGAAAAAGAATATTCATAAAAATTAAATAAACATAATTTTAGAAGCGATTACCATTAACCTACTTAATATTTTGTTTTTCAATTTGTTTATTTTGCATCAGCAATTCGCTATTTTTCATCCATAGACCACAAATTTTTCGGACGCTCAGATTCGAAGACATCGTCACTGACCAACTTACCCCTATGACCAACTAGCCCTGCCTTACACTGCTACGCCAAAAGTATCGATTGTTCTTCTAGATATTTTCAATCCTTGCAACAAGAACTCTCAAAGCAAAATCGCGATATTGTGAGCATACTTTCGAACAGAATGTAAGGCTGTGGTTTAGGTAGGAAAAAGACAAACAGTTTTATTAATTTACTAGCTAACCCGGTGAAATTCGTCCCACACAAAATTGATATTTTCATTTAAATAGTTTCGGACGACACTCAAATTCACACAGAAATATATCCGTGGTATATAATTTCTGTTTTTAGCATCAGACCTGATAATAACTGTTCAACTCCGTTGCTCCGTTCTAGAGTTAAATCGTGAAGAACGGACACCAAATCATTTTTATTTATATAGATTGAAATGCTAACCAATTCACGGATGATACAGATTTTTGCATTTTTCCAAATTAAACCGAAGTTGGTAAAATAGGACATCACGCTACAGAAATACAGATTATTCTGTATATATGATAACACTGCTCTGTACTGGTTTTGTTCGTTCTGTTAACCCTCCTGTACTCGCGTGCAAAATTATAACTCGTATACTCGCACACGGTGTCACAGACCGAAAGTTGAACTTCTCTGTAATGTTGCTATTGTGTATTATTCAGGTTTTTTTTATCCAAAATATATATTTTTATCGAAGCTCATATGGCGTTAGCCTGACGGGACAATTTTTCTTATCATCTATGTTAGTAATATGTATGGTTGGCTCGAGGTTAGTATTACAAGTGTTCTCATAATTGGGATGTTGCAGTTTCCAATGCTCTGTACGTGTGCCCGACACGGAATACTTCCTATTGGGATGCAGCTGACCATTAATCAGCAATGCCCCCCAGGTCTGTATCCCATATCTAGCGTGGTGCGTCTTCTCGACTCGAAGAATTCAATTAGAATAGTCACTAGCTGGCGCAATCATCAGCTCGTGTAGAGTTGTCATGAGCGGTACAATCCTCAGCTCATGGTGAATGATCAGTGGGCTGCACAACCTTCGGCCTGTGTATCTGTAAAGAGTGTGTGTGTATGTATTGCAGCGACTAAGTAAAAGTTTATAGATCGGGTAGGAGGGATATGAAACAGGGATACATAATAGGAAGCATCATTAACCGTTGACATTGGCGTTTCTGGGGAACAGGTATAGATGAAGCAGAAGATCAGGATCACGGCTGCCTAAGATATCCCGGACGGGGATATCCAATTTCCTGCCTTGTGCCCAGGCTGCCACAAAGCCCTTGTGTCAGGCTTTGTTGGCTTGGCTTTATTGAAAAAACTCCAGAAAATATGTTTTCTTCGTCTTTATTCAGTTTTAATATTCATCTAATTCAGCCTCCTCAAAATAGATTAATTTTAGATACTCCAACACAAATAACGAAATTCGGCTTTTTCCTGTTATTAATTAAAAGTAAGCAACTGAATATAGTTCATGCAAGTATAAAGAGCTAGAAAATAACATAAAAACGTATTAATCGTTTAATAAACGTATAAGTAATAATTAATCGTATAAGTAAATGTATAATGTGGTTTCATTAGTGTGAGAATCAGAACATACAATTACTGCATGCTCGAGGCAAACATATTTTTTACATTTCAGGCAGTTGTAGCGTATTTTAAAGTTTTATCGGTTTCTACAACAAAATCAAATTGTAAAGTTTTCGCAGCTGAGCTATTTACGAAAGAAAAAGTTGATGAAGAGAAAATCGATTAAGTCACTTACACCCCTTTCATTCTAAGCCCCTCATTTCTAATATTCTTTGTCTCTGTGTTCTTGGTAAACTAAAAATTAATGCCTTTTTCATTGATGGGGCACAAAAAGATTATATAAAAGGATTTCTAGGAACTTCCTGCGACTTGTTTTCTTGTCGATATTGTTCAGCCCACATATTATAAAGAAAAATATCGCCGAAACTGTAACTGTAAAAATAACTATAAGTCACCAATTAGTTTATAGTTTACAGTTTACAATTCTTCCACGAGTGCATTTATTTCACCAGCGTGTATATGTATGAACATAGTACAGGGTGGGCCATTTAAAGTGGAAGCATCTGGCAACCCCATAACTTTTGACAGAGATGTCAGATTAACAAATGTCAAACCGCGTTGGAAGCGTCATTTCAGTACAATTTTAACCATGGAACAATACACACCTAAACAACGCGCTGAAATTGTTCAGCTGTACATTCAAAATAACTTCTCAATTGTGTTAACTAAACGTGCGTGGAGAAATAAAAATAAAGTTAAAACATCGCCTGGAGACAACACTATACGTCGATTATATGCCAAATTTATATCGTCTGGTAGTGTTGGTAATGCTGTCACGACCAAATTATTGCGCGAAATGTTCCCCGGAAGATTAATATCGAAAAACGGCGATTATGACTGGCCACCGAGATCACCTGATTTGACGCCTCCTGACTTTTTTTTTATGGGGATATTTAAAATCCAAGGTAAACACTGGTAAAAAGAATATTCATAAAAATTAAATAAACATAATTTTAGAAGCGATTACCATTAACCTACTTAATATTTTGTTTTTCAATTTGTTTATTTTGCATCAGCAATTCGCTATTTTTCATCCATAGACCACAAATTTTTCGGACGCTCAGATTCGAAGACATCGTCACTGACCAACTTACCCCTATGACCAACTAGCCCTGCCTTGCTGCCACGACCAAATTATTGCGCGAAATGTTCCCCGGAAGATTAATATCGAAAAACGGCGATTATGACTGGCCACCGAGATCACCTGATTTGACGCCTCCTGACTTTTTTTTTATGGGGATATTTAAAATCCAAGGTAAACACTGGTAAACCAAGGACCCTGGCTGCGTTGAAAGACAATATCCGACAAGAAATTGCTGCCATATCGGCCGAAACATTGGGCAAAGTGATGGAAAATGCCGAAAAAAGGGCACATTTTGCGGTCAAGGCCAGAGGCGGTCATTTACGAGATATCATAATCAAAAAGTAGTTAGAACAAATCTCCTTGGACCAAAAAAAAATGAATTTCAAATTTTTTTTTTGACGTAGGACTACGTCTTTCATTTCTATACTGGGGTGTAAGTTCAAAGTTTCGAAAACGAAAGCGTTACGCCAGACACCGAGATTTTGAGCGTTAATAGCTCCTAAACAACTGAACGAAATGGTATGATAAACACTTAGTTCGAAAGATAAAATGTCTACGCGCTCTATATTTGTTACTTTTTGATCCAAAAACTTGTTTCAATTGCCTCAAAATTGCTATCAAAACAGGCTATTGAAACCACACCAATCGGTATAAAAGCGAGTGTCGCTCGGAAATCCACTCAGTTATGATTGCGCAACGATCGAGATACCATCGCTGGAATGAATGGATGTTTCCCTAACACGGACTTCAAAACCATGGAGCCAGGGGAAATCGGCATTGCAAAATAGATACAAGCACCGGGTACTTTTGTATGCGTTTGCATTTCTGCAAATCGGAATGTTTCCATATCACAGACTTCAAAACCATGGAGCCTGGGGAAACTGGCATTGCAAATGAGATGCAATCAACGGGTACTTTTGTACTCGTTTGCGCTTTTGCAAATCGGAATGTTTCCCTTACACAGACTTCAAAACCATGGCGCCTGGGGAAATCGGCCTTTCAAAATAGATACAAGCAGCGGGTAGTTTTGTACTCGTTTGCATTTCTGCAAATCGGAATTTTTCCCTACACAGACTTCGAAACCATGGAGCCTGGGGAAACTGGCATTGCAAATGAGATGCAATCAACGGGTAATGTTGGACTCGTTTGCGTTCCTTCAAATCGGAATGTATCCCTAACACGGATTTCAAAACCATGAAGCGTGGGGAAATCGGCCTTGCAAAATAGATACAAGCAGCGGGTAGTTTTGTACTCTACTATACTTTGTTTGCAAACCGGAATGTGTTTTCCCAACACAGATTCCGAAACCAATAAGTTGGGAAAATCGGCATTGCAGATCTTGGCAGTACTTTTATACTCCCATGTATTTTTACACTTCGGAAATGGTTTTGCTAACACGGTCTACAAAAGCGGGTACAAATGCAACGCTTTGGCTCGGTTATTCAAGACTGCATATCCCTGCATGTCACTGGCTCACTGAACCTTCGAGCATACCGTTTGATGATTAGGCAAAATGTTGATAACTATTTGCTGCGATAACCAGTACCATTATGCATGAATTGACCTAAATTAGAATTTGTTTGCAATTGAATTCGTAAATTGTTTCATTCATTCACTAGTTTAATCAATACATGCGAAAGATAGCTCTGCGCAGCGGCGATATCGTACCCAATGAGGAACATCCGAGGTGCGATTATTGCTAATTGAAAAAACACAAATGATTACTAAGCCAACGGCAGTCCTACGTCAACCTTGCGGTTATATCATAGGTATAACCCATCCATAGTTTTTAAATTCCACTTCTTTACTTTGCTATTGCAAAAACAAATCCTTCCACTTTAAATGGCCCACCCTGTATTTAACGAATAACTGTAACTCAAAAACTCAAACATTTGTATGTTTTTTTTACACGTATGAATATAACAACGAATAATATATGAACCCGTTCAATCCTGTGACAAAAAAAAAACTAAAATCAAATAAGAATAGTCCGGTAATGATCTTATGCATTATATTCAATAAATATTCCACGCAACTAACATTAATTTATACTTCTCATTGAACAATATTCTAAAATAGGAAAAAGATCACTTGTCCAAAAAAAATACTCCTATACTCGTGTAGGAGTCTCAGACCGAAAGTGTTAAAAAAGTGATACACGTTCCCTTCGTACCAACACATGCGATACGCTAAGCAATGACGAATGACAATTAGCGAAGCTATAGAGAATCGCAAAGTCGTAGTGTTGATATTTTCTAAGAAATGAACGAATTATTGATATCTCGGTCTCACAGACCTATGGGCGAGTATAGGAGTGTTAAATATTTTTTTTCTCGGTGCAACGTAATTTTGGTCGATGCGGCGTCCTAACTAATAAATTGAGGACATGTGTTTCTAAAAAACATGACGCCACTGTTCAAAGTTTTGCATCTGTCATAAACAGCTGATGCATTTGTTTTTGCACAAAAACAAACACTGTGCGAAACTTCAACAATTTAGAAGTAAACAACTACTTCAACGAAAATAATTGTAGTCGAAACGAATTACGGTTCATACCGTGATTTTAAACAAATATTCTCAAAAGTTTATATCGAAAAAGTGTATTCCTATATTTGAATGGCATTGAAACACGTAGTTATCGGTGATTGCTTATTGTTGAAAAGATAGAACGATATATTATGTAACAGTGGATAAAATTTATCTCAGGTGGTGGAACTGGCTTTATCGGCAAGCGTCTAGCGAAAACCTTACTCGCTGATGGTTACGAAGTGACCACAATTTCGCGCATGCCAGCCTTCAAGAGCATAACATGGCACGAGTTGGAAAAGAATGGTCTCCCCGAGGGCACATCGGCCGTCGTTAATTTGGCTGGCCAGAACGTGCTGGATCCGACACGCTTCTGGACTCCGGGCTACAAGCAGAACGTGTGGAATTCCCGCATCAATACGACTGCCGCCTGTGCGAGGGCAATCGAGCGAGCCACGGTTAAGCCGCGCGCTTTTGTCAGTATTGTAGGCGTTAGCCACTATCCGGCGGGGCCTCAGCCGAACACAGAGGAATCGAAAACGGTTGAGTTTGATTTTATGTCTAGGCTATGCGTCGAATGGGAGAAAGCCGCAAACCTCTCGGATAACTCGATCTGTCGGGTATCGAAGGTTCGCAGTGGAGTTGTGATTGGTCGGGAGGGGGGAATGATACTGTCGTTAATTTTGCCTTTCTGGTTTGGATTTGGGGGTCCCATAGCGGATGGGAAACACGATTTGCCGTGGATTCACGTACAAGATCTCTGCAATTTGATTAAATTTGCTATAGAAAGGCCCGAGGTGAGCGGGGTGCTCAATGGAGTGGCGCCAGAATTAGTCACAAATTATGATTTCACGAAGGTAAGAAATGGTTTGTTTGGAGCATTTTATCAGAAATAATCGAATAAATGTTTTACAGGCTTTCGCAGCTGCCCTAGTGCGACCCGCACTCTTCCCAATGCCTGAATTTGTGCTGAATCTCATTTTCGACAAAGAGCGAGCCGTTTTACTTACCAAGGGTGCTAAGGTTGTCCCTAAGCGCGTGCAGGAATTTGGGTTCCAGTATCAATACCCAGATATTCGATCGGCTTGCAAAGACGTGGCAAGGCTTTTCGCCTAGAAGTAGCCGAGCTCAAATCCGTACAATCTCGTGAATGTATGAATCATCTATCGGAAGGTCATTTTCATAACTACTAGCGATTAAAATAGCCATGTTAATTCTAAGAGAACGACCATCTTTTTATTTCATTTTACTCCTTTTTATTGTACATAAAAAAAAAATTATGTACGTATAGGAACATTGATACAAGAAAACCACATAATTTTAAGTTTTCATGTGTTTATGTTGGAATATCTGAAATTGGCTGATTTTGACTTAGGACTACGTCTCTCATTTCTATACTCGGGTATAGGTTGAGAGCCCCCGCTGACTACAGACTTTTGTCGGCCGATAGATTGTTCGGACGACTTAATCAGTGTGGAGCGATATGTATATGCACACAACACCACGTATCAGTACCGGCCGATAAACAAGTTTGATAATCTTCCCGATTGCATTAAAACTATTCGGTCGGTCAACTATCGGCCGTCCGTTTAATCAGTACTGGCTCGCATCGATCTACGCACACATACGAAATTTCATGACCGAGAGCGTTACGCCGGACCAACAAAATGTTGAGCATTAATACACCGAAACAGCTGAACGAAATACTATGATACCCATTTCATTCGAAACAGTGCAGACAAAAGTCATCCTCAGAGTCCCCGCACACTGCAGACTTTTTTCAGCCGATAGTTTGGTCGGGTCGTGTTGCTAGTGCGCACACCGAGTCAACCAAACAGACGGATTGGTAAAGAGTGCGCACAATAACCAACTGTCGGGCAAATATTCTCGAAAGAATCCCCTTTATTCCACGCGGCGAATGAGGTGAGATGGCTAAAGTCACCGCATTCCCGTAGGCGAATGGCGCGACTATAGTTTGTCACTAGGTGAGATTTAAAATCGTGTCCTCATATGTTATCGACTCGGGTATCAAAAAAAATTATAGGAGGTTGTGTTCAAGACACGACCGCATTGTTGACGTAGAACTACGCTGTAGTTTAATTCAAGTCGCTTATTTATAACTGCGGGATATTATTTTATAATGCAATGAAAATTTTGAAATAACCATTCTACCAGTTTGGTCGCCATGAATTGTTTTTATTGTAGAATCATTTGACGATAATTGTTTGATTATTCATTCTTGTACTCGCAGAACAATACATGCTCGAGATTAGCGCAGCTGTCATCCTTAGTGAAGAAAGTTTTGCTACTGGCAAGCGAAACCAAATTACATACAAAATTTCAGAACGACATTTACTTCTTGGTGACTAATGTGCGATTCACATAGAACGTTACGGAGAAGAACGTCTACGTTCCGTCAACGTCTCCACCAATTCACACATGCAGTCAATACTTCCACCAGCCCGTCACGTCAAATGTCAAACGAATGGTTTATTTAATGTATTCATGGTGTCGCCATCTACAACAATTTTAAATTGCAATGCCCTCTTTCGAATCAGCATGCCTAGAATCAGTCCTAAATTTTGAAAAATTCAATGAAAATCATTGAATTAAAATGCTTGAACCCCTTAGTCCGACCCTTATTCAACAATAATAATAAATAGAATAATTCTCTCAACTAGTCGCGAATGATTTTCACTCCGAAATTTGGAGGTAAGAGATATATTGGCATAAAAAGTACAGTAAGTTACTTATAATGCGATATGCTGAGGCACCACTCAGTGTCGCACTGGAGTCGATTTTGACCAGTAATTGGACATTAGCGACTGGTGGCGACTTTCGATTTGGGGCCATAATTTGGGCCCCGAACTCAATATTTACAAAAATGTCCAATTAAAGGTAAACATGTCTAATTAAACATGTTACATCACAGATCTGTTCAATCAGCTTAATGTTGATTCAGATGTAAATCTGAATCTGTACAACCAAATCAAAACAAAAGCCGAGACACAAAGTCCAGACAAAAACCAAACGAGCCGTCCGTCTCCGTCAATTATTCTTTTCTACAAATCCTGCCGGTCGTTTTCGTTGAACGTATGCTGCCGGGTCGTTACGTTGCTGGTGTATGTGAATGTTTTCATGAGAATTGCATGGTAGAATCATTCACGTATCGTGACGTGACGGGACGTGAACGTGACGTGTATGTTGTATGTGAATCGCACTTAAATCAGCGAAATAAACTCTATCTGTTAATATCAAAAATCTCGAAAAAAGTAGCACTGCTTCATTATGATCCAGATTAGCGCAAATGCAATCCTAGTGGAAAGCAGTTTTGCGACTGGCACGCGAACCCAAATAAATTAATAACTTGGTATTCCCCAAATATTTTTTGGTGCACAACCTTAACACTTGCTTCACCATACCGTCAGTTCCATGCATTGATGACAGAAAACAAACAACGTTAATTGCTTGGAAAAGACTGAATATTTGCCTCAGCAGAGATTCATTACTAATACCATAGCGTAAATATTTCTCTCCCCCTATTACCCCTTCTTGTTTATATTTATCATTACGACTGCATAATTTGCAACACCAAACAATCATCAATCATAGCATAAAAAATTAGGCGATTGTTGCATCGTTACAGGGCGTTACAGGGCACACGGAAGCAGATACAAATGGGCCTCCAGATGCACTATTTCTACGTACGAGTTATGAAGCCCGCACGTACTCACCCAAATATCCATATATCGATGGCTTGAAGTAACTAAATATACACACACTTATCTCCGTTTTCCGCTCTTCTCAACAGAAGCCCTTTCTGTTAATATTGTCAGTCTAGATTAGCTTAGCTGTCATCCTTTGTGAAGAGAGTTTCCCTACCGTCATGCGAAATCACTGACAAAATTCCAGAACAATTATTTTCTTGTTGAACTGACGATAACCTAGCTTGATGATTCCCCACACAATTGTGTAGCTCAGAACCTTAATGCAATGGCGTCAATGTGATGCAATGATTGTAATGTCAGAGACATCAGCGAGTGAGTAATTTGGTCGCGTCCACAGCTCAATCCGAAACGAAGACATGTGATGTCGCAATACAAGAAAGAACAAGCGATATTCATTGCTTTGAATACAGAACGAGGCTGAAGATTTGCCTGCCTTCCTTGCTTGAGACTGTAAACTTCTTCAGTTCATTCGTCTCTAACCTTCAAAAAGGTCCTTAGAAAACTTTACTTTATCCATCATATTACTCCCCTTCCCCCGTTGCCTTGAGAAAGGCATTGGATTCCTCGCCGTCCAGCCCGCCCAGCAACCATGTTGTTCAGTCTATTTCCTCACGAAGAATCAAAGTTTGCCTCAGCGAGATCTACTGTTTATACTCTAGGCAAATATTCCCCTTCATTCTTCTTGTTTTCCTTTGTTCACGGAGACTTTACATCTTATGGGCACCTTACACAATCAACCGGATTGACAATAAGTGTCTTCAATATCGTGACAGCTAGGCTTTCAACATCTGATCTAACCTCAATCAATATTTTTCCACCTTACACGGTCAATATCGCCCTCAACCCGAGACAACGAAAATATCCGCGATGGTTAGTGGCGACATTTGAGTTTGGGATCCAAACTATTCTCTATCAGATTAGAAGGCTAAAAGGCAATTTTCAATTGGTAAAATTTGAATGAAAATATCTACTTGGTATTATTTAATTAGTTGAAGCGCGTAGTCCTAACCTTAATTTAACCTATTTCCCCTGAATTTCCAGATATTCCTACTGAAATGTATTATTATAATATAAGGTCAATTTCAGACATAATTTTTGTATGGGATTTTCTCACCACTTGCAGAAAAAAAGTGATTTGCATTAACATAGAATACTAATTTGATTCGTAAAAGTTAATTTTCATTCATAATTTACACTTTAGAATTCGGTTTTTCTTCTCAAAAATACATCATAATACTCGTTTCACAAATACAGACTGTTCCTTTCAGTTTCAGAGATGCCAGATTATTTTAGTTTGCGAAAATATATGCAAGTTATTTTATCTGCAAGCAAATATTTTTATTCCATAAATGAGACTATGACAGTAGAACCCCGATTATCCGCGAGCGGGTGATCCGCCCTGCGGATTATTCGTGACTGCGAGTTCCATAGTAAATCAATAGGCCTTTCCGGAATTTGTTAGTGAGTGGTAGGCCCATGCTCTTTTGTTGTGGTCATGGCTTTTACATTATTTAGCTACTGGTGTACACGACCTTATAGATGGATAGTTGATTGATTTCTGTATTGATAGAACATAGTTTTTATGATGAAACATCTCTCTTCGTATTTGCATTTTTTGTCCTTTAATGAGTCATCCGCGATTTTCGTTAATCGCGGTGAGTTTGCCCGACTATTCCGCGGATAATCGGATAATCGGGATTGTGATTTTCCCAGATCTTCTCATTCTCCAAATTTTATAGCGGAGTGTGAAGAAACACACAACCCGCTCACTAGCGCAAAGAATGACCGAGTTCAACGTTAAAAAATTCCTAAAACGTTGTTAAATTTCATCCCCTCCCTCACCATCACATTGTCAGTTTACTTTGAAGTTTTGATTTGTATCGTGAAAAGTACCGTATTTTGCTATTCAAAGTATCGGTTTTCCAAACCAAAAGCTTCCATTTATGATTCCTACAATTTCAGTAGTTTATAAATTTTAATTGCAATCGCAAAAAAGACTAACAAAAATTAAATGTGTGCTTGCATATCTGGCAACTCAGTCTGGAAGTCCGTGAGGTAAAACGTCAACATCATGCATCCATATGAAATGTCACGATATTGATGCTCGAAAATCAGAAAATCCGGATTTCTGCATCGTCGGCCATGTTCAGCTGTCATTATGCTCTCAAATGTCATCATATTGTCAATAAAGTTGACCGTGTAAGGTCCGCTTTACGATTTCCCCTTCGTCGTTCGTCGATAAGTTGCTCGTTATTGACAGCTCTGTTCGGGAAAGCACACAAATGGACAGAACAAATGTATGAGGAAATGGAAATGCTTCCAATTTTCATCAATTTAAACCATATATATACAGACTATGATATTGTAATGTATAGCATATCAAACAAATCTTAGGGAATTTCCGATTCGTTTGGTATGTAAATCGCCAAAATCCGTTCGCGGCAAAAATAGTTATTAACGTTAACTTTATTTCATAAAAACGTGACCTGTTTTCTGATTTGGCACCCTTTATGAAAGACGTAGTTCTACGTCAAAAAGTTGAAAAGTAAGGTAGCTACCACAATGAAGCGGGAAATTTTGCCATCTCACGTTACTCGCCGCGTGGAATAAGGGGGACTGTGTTTAATTTGTGTTTGACAACGGAGAAGAGAACGGTGAAGCAAAATCAAAAAGAGATTCAGAGAGTATTGGGTGCATTCTATTCTCAGTGATTCGCACGGCACGTATGTCGGATGCCAAAATTGAGAGCGAATTGAGAGCAAATTGAGAGCGAATTGAACTATCGGCCGATAAACAATCGTCGTGTGTGTGTAGATCGATGCGAGCCAGTACTGATTAAGCGGACGGCCGATAGTTGACCGACCGAATAGTTTGAATGCAATCGGGAAGCCTATCAAACTTTATTTTTCGGCCGGTACTGAATCGGTGTAGTATGCGCATGTGCATATCGCTCCGTACTGATTAAAGTGCGATTCACATACAACATCTACGTCATGTTCACGTTCCGTCCCGTCACGTTGCGTCAATTATTCGTCCAAGCAGTTCTTATGCAAACATTCACATACACCGGCAACGGCAACTTCGACTTGCCGTTGCTGGTGTATGTGAATGCTTCAATAGGAATTGCATGGAAGAATAATTGACGCAACGTGACGTGACGGAACGTAAACGTGACGTGGATGTTGTATGTGAATCGCGCTTAAGGTGAAGGTGGAAGCTAGCCATTGTAGTAGTATAGGTAAACCCACGTGTAAAAATGGGGTAATAGTGTTTGTGAGAGAAGAGCGAAGCACATGTAAATAGATCAATTCACTTATCAGACTGTGTGGCGCTTCATTGACACTGACAATACTGATTATACGCGAGCGTAACATGAGCAAATTTATAACACATGCGAATTGGGCTTTTTTTTATATTAACAAGTTCTTCCGCATGCTGATAATTCCTTCATATTTTCCTTCGTTGATCGTATTGTTTTCACATATTCACGTTGGAGAGCCTTAACTCTTCTCTTCGTTGGCCGAGACATTTTGATTGAATGTAGTACTTTTCCGTTTATTGTTTTTGAAAGCATAGGCAGCCGTGGCAGTGTTCCGAGCTCTGCAATACAATTTTCTTACCCAATGTTGAAGTTGCTAAAACTTACATTATAGACCCATTAAACGTAAAAATAATGCCACCATTATCGAAGATTGAAAAATGAAAATTTAACTTTCAGAGCACTTGCTCGAGTTTTCCGACGTTGTTCACTATACAGTGCGACAGCAGATGAAAATTTAATATCTTGTGAGTAATCGATTAGAGTTTGGCTGATATTACTTCATGGGAAGTGTGCGAAAATGATCATTTTCTCCACACTGTTTCGCAAAATTATTGATTTTCGGGCGAAGGGTGAGGGAGGGAGATGAAAGAAATGAGCGCCATTGTGGCAGCCATTTGTGGCTAGCTTCCACCTTCACCTTAAGTCGACCAACAAAAGTCTGCAGTCTGCGGGGGCTCTAAGGCTGATGTCACATTAGGCGGATTCGCCGCCGCGGATTTCGCGAGTAAAACCGTTTTTTATGCACTCCGAAAACAGTTTTCCTAAGGCGGTGGTGACACTGGATGCAGAAAAGTGGTCGTACGAATTGTATGCAATAGTGAAAGTAAACAACCACATTGAGTTGTATTGGTGTGATTACATTGCTTCCCCCTTGCTTCGTTCGAATTCGTCAGCTTCTATCGAACAAAATTGTTTGTTTCTATTCGTACAATCAAATTTTCATGCCTACTCTGATCCAAAGTAATCTTAGCCTAACACGGATTTCAAAAGCGGGTACGAACAGAACGCTTTGGCTCGGTTATTCAAGTTCGCATTGAAGGATATACCTTCATATTTTTTGCTCACTGAATTTTTACGCATACCATTAAATGATTAGGTAAAAAGTTGACAACTATTACTGCGATATCGTTCAATCAATAGGCGATATCGATTTACTGCGATATCGCCTATTGATTGAACAATATGCGTTCGACATACATGTCAAAATCGAAACTGAGTGCTTGAAGTTCATCAAATCAAGCAAAATCACGGTTCGAGAAGTACGTACACTTGAGAGATGCCAACTTCAGAGGGAAATGTAAAACTAAATAATCGTTTGATAATTCTTCCGTTCACATATTTTCTCCTAGGCATCATACCAAACGTAAAAGGACTGTCCTTAAATTTACATGTAACGAAGAACATCTATCATAATGCATGAATTGACCTTACATGGCATTAATTCGATCTCTTTATTCTTATTTTGCTCGATAATTTTGAGATGGACGTTCGCGTTTTGGGAACAGTTTTGCTGTAGCAGTTATTGCAATACATCATAAGCTAAGCAACACAAAGCTAGTTCGTGCTGAAAAAAAATGAATAACGACTCAAACAAAATCAAAAAAAAAATCAAACTTAGATTTTGAAATTATAAATCAAAGTTTATTTCTAACGAAATTCGGACGAACAATTATTAAAACGGCATTTTATGAATGATATGTCCTACATAACTGTGGAGTTCCGAAAGCCACTAAGGAATCAGCCAGGCAGCCATTATTGATCCGTGTACGAATACACGTCTTACCTCGTTGAACGCCGGATACCAAAAGAGGCCGAGCAATGGTTGTTCACTAAAGTGAACCGTTTTGCTCACCTCTGGCACGTGTTAACAGATTGAAGCCATTTTTTTTTTGACGTAGAACTACGTCTTTCAGGAAGGGTGCCAAATCAGAAAACAGGTCACGTTTTTATGAAATAAAGATAGCGTTAATAACTATTTTTACTGTGAACGAATTCTCATGATTTGCATACCATTCGAGTCGTAAATTCTCTATGATTTGTTTGATATGCTATACATTACAATTCGCTAATCTCTAAATGGTTTAATTTCATGAAAACTGGACAAACTTCCTTTTTTCCATACGTTTGTTCTGCCGATTTGTGTGTTTGTGAACAGATCGGAACAGCCAAAGGCGGCGGTGACACTGGATGCAGAATAGTGGTCGTACGAATTGTATGCAATAGTGAAAGTAAACAACCACATTGAGTGGTATTGGTGTGGTTACATTGATTCCCACTTGCTCCGATCGAATTCGCCAGCTTCTATCGAACAAAACTGTTTGTTTCTCTTTGTCAGTCATCGTACAATCAAGTTTTCGTGCGTACTCCGATCCAGTATCACCGCAGCCTAAGACTAAGGTTACTTTGGATCGGAGTACGCACGAAAATTTGATTGTACGAATAGAAACAAACAATTTTGTTCGATAGAAGCTGACGAATTCGAACGAAGCAAAGGGGAAGCAATGTAACCACACCAATGCAACTCAATGTGGTTGTTTACTTTCACTATTGCATACAATTCGTATGATCTCTTTTCTGCATCCAGTGTCACCGCCGCCTAAGTCATTTGAATTTCTGAAGAAAGCAACGCAAGACAATCATTCGTCTCCTTGCCCCTGCGGAATCCTTATTGTGTATCTTAGAGCGAACCCTATATATGTTTTGTTTGTGAATGAAAAAATGTGGAGTTTTTAGGCCTTCTGTTTTTGATTGTTCCCCATCTTAATTCTTTAAGACAACAAAAAGTCAGATGAATAAAAGTAATAAATAAATAAGCAAAAGATCATCTGTTTATTCCTCTTCGGTACACATCTGTATAACCATAAGACGCATTTCCGTCAGCAGTATGCAGTAGTCATTTTCGCAAGAAATGCCCAAAACCTCACCAGCTCCCTCCAGCCGAATCAGCCGCTGCTCGCCAATACTGATTTGCGCTCCCTTCCGGTTGCGCAGTCCACTTGCGCTGTTAAAGTGAGCCTTGTAAATAAACACGTGCCGATCCGATTCACAGATTATGGCGTAGGTAAGATCCGGCGAACAGGACACAAATTTCCGCTGTTGCTTCGAGGCCAACACGTAAGCAAATGCGTGTAATGTTCCCTCGTGTCTGAAGTTCCAATTCTCTCCTGGATTTTGCAACCACAGACAAGCATCCACATCAAGCCTCATTGCCAGTGCCGGAGGAAGCCCTGTCTTGAGAGTGGCGTTGAACAACGGTGCAGTGCTGCCTAGGCAAACTTTGTGGCTAGTCGAGAATTTTTTGACGTCCAGTCTTTCGATAGTGTACTCAGTGTCTTGACTCGATGAGGCGAAATCACACTCTTCCAGTTGGGATGTGAGATTCGGAGCAGGGGGTAAATCTGCAGCAGGCCGATCGCCACTTTCCTCAGGGCTACCAGGAAACAGGAAAGGCCATATTGTGCCTGACGGTTGCTTCAACAGGGTTACTTGCAGCTCGGAAGACTCATTAGTCCACGTAGTTAAATCTCCATCGATTCCCCCGAACAAAGCATCTCCATCAATGATCAAAGCTGCGTCGCGGAAAACTTTCAACTTGCGCTCTGCATTTGTTATCTTATATTCCACATTTTCCTCCTTGGGCACTTTTATGGTGATGTCCTCTGGCGACTGAGTCCAACTAAACAGACACTTTTCCGGTACAGCATCATCGTGTTTCTTCTCTAGGGACACTCCAGCCTCCTGCACCACTGGTTCCTGGGAATCCTGAACAAATTTGACAGATTTATCACTTACAACGACTAAAGCCCCACATTTGGGCTCTAAATAACAATAGCTTGGAAATCCCTCGCTTTTCATTACGTGCGTTGAATCATGGTTCCATTCCTCTGGGGATTCTTGTTGGATTATTTTAAGCCAATGCAAAACGGTTCTGAACTTTCCTTTATTTTCCTCTATGGATAAACAAACCACGTGAATCTGGATCTCTTCATTGATGACCTCAAGTCGCCCATCCATAAGGACAAACCCCGCCTTCAGTTCATCTATCGCAGGAAACATGTATAAAGCCTTCCATTCATCGCCCCGGCGGCGATCTCCCGTGTCGACCAAACGCAGCCCTCCCTGGCCGTCGGCTACCAATGCTAACTTTTCCGATATGAACAGCAACGAGCAGTTATAGTCGCCATCCACTCTGGGTCTCGGTTTCCCCAGCTTCAGCACCGAGCTCAGTGGTTTCACCTTTCCGGAGCCCTCCTCGTATTGCACTCGCCGAACATTCCACGCTTCGTCCACGTAATAGCAACTTCCAGATGACCAGGGATCGCGCACCAAATGATTGTGGAGACCGTAGAGGGTCGCGTGCAAGTACGAGTACTGATTGTGGCTTGGTCGAACACGATCCGGTCCTAGCGATCCTGTCAGCTCGGTACGCGCAATGGGAATGGGTTCGAGCGATACCTTGTAGCCATCGAAATTAGCCTTGATAAGCAAGCGGTTGGGTTTTAGCTCCACTATTTTCATTTTACTTTGATCACCACTCTCCTACTAGATTACTATCAAATATGTTTCAGTTATATTTGGAAGACCGGTGTCCGGGTTGTCGATTCGAATTAGAATTTTCTCAGGTCAGGTTACAGTGCATTTCACGGTTGATTTCATTCATGTCATGATAATGGCAGAAAAACAATAAGGAAGAAACTGACAAACATGTAATCGGCCAGAGTATTGTGAAAAATGTCGCATTTGTAAGGTTCCAAAGCAAACAGAGCATTTAAAACTAGAGGTGGGTTCTATTCCTGACATAGAAGATACGAGGGCAGTCCGAAAAGTACTTAGCCAGCAAGAACAAAAGCAAAAAAAAATTATAGAAGGTTGTGTCCAAGACACGACCGCATTGTTGACGTAGAACTACGCTGTAGTTTAATTCAAGTCGCTTGTTTATAACTGCGAATACTGTTTCATAATGCTACGAAATTTTAGAAATAACCATTCTACCATTTTGGTCGGCCTGAAATATTTTTTTTCTTGTAGAATAATTTGACGAATATTGTTTGATGATTCATTCTTGTCATCGCAGAACAACACATGCTCGAGATAAGCGCAGTTATGATCCTTAGTGGAGAATGTTTTGCTACTGGCAAGCGAAACCAAATCACATACAAAATTTCAGAACGACATTTACTTTCTTGGTGATTAAATAAACGAAATAAATTCTTCCTGTAAATCCCAACAACCTCGAAAAGAGTAGCACTGCTTCATTATGATCAAGATTAGCGCAAATGCAATTCTAGTGCAATGGAGTTTACCATAGCGTCAGTTCATTACATTGATGCTCTGACATTGCACCAACGAAGCCTATATGATGACGGAAAACAAACGATGTCAACTGCTTGGAAAAAGGCTGAATATTTGCCTCAGCAGAGATTAATTACTAATACCCTATCGCAAATACTATCTCCTTGTCGACACGTACGGATCGACATGTTCACCCGCAACAGCGCAGTACGTTAAAACGCACGCACGTACATACACAAACATATTGATATATCGTTGGCTCAAAGCAATTAGCTATGCATACACTTATCTCCGTTTTGCGCTCTTCTCAACAGAAGCCCTTTTAGTTAATATTGCCGGTCTAGATCAGCTTAGCTGTCATCCTTTGTGGAGAGAGTTTTGCTACCGTCATGCGAATCTAAATCACAGACAAAATTCCAGAACATTTATTTTCTTGGTGAGCTGACGATAGCCTAGCGTGATGATTCCCCACACAATTGTGTAGGTCAGAACCTTAATGCAATGGCGTCAGTTTGATGCAATTATTGCAATGCTAGAGACATCAGCGAGTTAGTAATTTGGTCGCGCCCACAGCTCAATCCGAACCTAAGACATGTGAGACTTTAAACTTCTTTAGTTCATTCGTCTCTAACCTTTGGAAAGGAAAGTATTCCAACTTTACTTTTGCCTCGTATTACTCCTCCACTCCTCACCGCCCAGCTCGCCCAGCAACGATGTCGTTCAGTCAGTGTCCTCACGAAGAATGAAAGTTTGCCTCAGCGAGATCCACTGTTCATACTCCAAGCAAATATTCCCCTTCGTTCTTCTTCTTTTCCTTTGTTTACGGAGACTTTAAGTCTTACGATTTCACTTATTTTGAGTCGGACACCGTCCAGTAGATGGGCAACATCGAGCCCGAAACCGGTCGACGAAAAAAGTAATTTTAACCCCTTTTAATGTTTGTAAGTATTATAAGTGTTATGTCCTAGTTTCATGTCGCGTCTCGTGAGTAAATAGTCTTACGATTTCCCCTTCGTTACTCGTCCATAAGTTGCTAGTTATTGACAGTTCTGTTCGGAAAAGCACACACATGGAGAGAACAAATGTATGGAAAAATGGAAACGCTTATAGTTCTCATGAGTTTTTACTATTTACACACCATGTGATTGTAATGTATAGCATATCAAACAAATTTTAGGGAATTTCCGATTCGTTTGGTACGTAAATCGTCAAAATCCGTTCGCGGCAAAAATAGTTATTAACGTTAACTTTATTTCATAAAAACGTGACCTGTTTTCTGATTAATGAAAGACGTAGTTCTACGTCAAAAATTTTGGAAAAGTGGCGATTTATTTCTCAACAAAATCTCCTTTTAGCTCGATACACTTGACCCAACGATGCTCCAAAAGATTATTCGTTTTTTCAAGTTTGGAAACAAAAAAGTCGCATGGGGCCAAATCTGGAGAATACGGTGGTAGTTCGTAGTGCAACTCGACCAATTTGACCGTGGCGACGGCGGATTTTCCATTTTTTTCCATTTCTCTGAAATCCGCGGACACACCTGCTTCAACACACGGTCAAAACAAAACTACAAGTCCGATTCGGCTGAAATTTAGACAGTAGCCGTTTACGAGAATGTACTACACGATAAATAATCTCACTTGCGATACTGACACCATCGGGCAATCGGGCCGCCTTCGTACAGCCGGATTTTATGTTTGTATGATGCATGTTTACATTTGCAATCATGTACTTTTCAACTGGAATTTGAGTGACGATTTTCCATGAATTCTATGGCAGTTTATGAAACAAACGAATACTTTGTGGCAGAATGAAATGTACTGAAGTGGTTTCTACCTCATTTACCATTGTTTTGTCCTCTGAAACACGATAATAACTCTGTGTACCCTCTTTTAGATCAGCATGCTCGAAGGCAGTTGTAAATTTTCAAAAATTGAATTAAAATTATTTTCAAATATTGTTTGTCCCTTACCCTTATATAATCATTACAAATAGAACTCAAATAGTCGGGTGGGTAATGTTGGGGACATAACCGGAGAGACGTAGGACTACACCAAGAGGCGTCCATTATTCGAATATCATGGAGCACAGATCCCAAAATTACCAACTTTTCATGCACAAAATTAAAGAAAAAGTTGAAAGAATAAGAATAAAGAATAAAGAATAAAACTTCAGCTCACGACAAATTTTGATTGTTTCGTATTTGTATATAAACACTCAAACGCGATGCAAATGATGTGGGGTTTATTGTTCAACCGGCGACTCACCATCTGGTATCGTGATACAATTTGGTTTTGCATTCCTCATGAATAACTGTGTTCTACTAGTCAAGTATTTCATTTGATACCCAAATTGATGGGGCTTTGAGAAAATATGTAATCCGCCATTTTGTAGCGGCCGTCATCTTGGATTTTCAAGATCACGAAACACGCAGTTATATAATGACTGCAGAGATAAGGTGTGTTCCAAATTTCAGATCAATCGGTCACCAGGAAGGGAGTCAAATTTCAATTAACACTTTCAACGCTCCGTCACCCAGATATGAGTGACACTTTCCTCGCTCAAATTGAATAGGATTTTTAGAAGGAATTTGATAAAATAGGCACCTAAATGTAACTATAGGTTATGAAGAAAAATAATAAAATCATAACCATAATATTATATTGTTTATACTATACTTTTTATTAATTTATAGTACGGATGGTGTGTATTGCAGTTTTTTGCAAAACCCCTATAATATTCGTCTTCAATTGAAAACAAACATTGCTAGATCATGTAAAAGTTATCTACAAACTATGTTTGATCGTCATTTAATAATTTATCGAAAGTTGGGCTCTGCAAGAAACTCAAAAACGTCGCGTTGGGCGACGAACGTGTTAATGTGGTACAGGGCTATAGACAAACATGTTACATACAAACATGTCACAGCTAAATAAAACCGTTTAAAAACTCCATCATTCAATCAAATCGAGCACGATTAGTCTCTCCTTCACTCGGGGCGACGCTTCCAACGCTTTTAACACACTTCGATAGGCTCTCCCGCTCCACTTCTGTCTCTTCCTCTCGCGGAATCGCACCGCATACATCCCCTGCAAATGCAGCGATATCTCTTATGCTTAAAATCAATCTCAAGATAGCGTCTTTCCTGCTTGGCATCCAATGATAGAATGTGGCCAAGCACTTTTTTTTTTCACTTAAATTCTTTTTATTTCTTAATTTGGTTTACATTATAATATAATACTACATTTCAAGCGATCAACCTAGGGTTCTACAACTTTAAATTGCAATGTCAAGTTCTGTAAAGATTTTCATCATACACATTATCCGTTTGTTTCATATTCCTATTGTAAAATCATGCCTGAACTTTTCTAGTTTTTTGTTACCTTTTTTTTATACCTAAATCTAACTTATAAGATACCCTCCCCAAATTATTTACATTGTCCCAACTTAAACTACTTATCAAACTGGAAATAAATATATCTACCCTAATCCCAAAACCGTTACCTTGAAAGGTAACGACTAGAAAGTCAGGTAGCATAATCATACAGATTTTGTATTATTTCGTGTATTGAGAGAGCGCAACTCTGTTCAATGTGGCCAAGCACCACCATCGCTCACTTTTTATATTTATTCATAATCTCTTATTCGTCCCCCACCTTCATCTTGTCCATACGTTTCGCCCGTATCCGTGGTTGCTTGTAATGAATGGCTGTTCGCTGCGGGAGCGCATACAAAATGTATGGTAAAGTAGGGAATTCTTTCTTCCAATTTTTCATCAATTTGAACTTTATATGAGCTGAGAACCCGTAATGTGTAGCATATAAACAATTGCTGAGGATATTTCCTATCAATGTGTGTATTTGGAACCAAAATTCATTCATTAATTGGGGAGATATTAGCGTTCAAAAACTGAACACTGTTTCACTCCGAAATATTGAAATGGGCCCCTATATTGAACCAAAAAATATTTCTTCGACTAGCACTGTGGTCACGCGTATTCTAGAGCTTGCCCCTCGGAATACATTCAAGACGTGTTATTTGGCTTAAGAAATCTCAACTAAGAATTTATAAATGACGCTAGTTAATGCATACGTTGAGACGGCAAAAATTCCATAGGGAACGTTAACGCCATTCAATATATATATACACATGAGGGAGAAGTATATTTCAAAGCATAATAGGCAACCCTTTACAACTGGTTGGAAAAGTATGTATGTTTTAAAAAGATAAGCCAACCAGTATTGGTCTGAATTTGACAGAAAACTGGCACAAAAACCCCTCTATTGGCAGGTATTATCTTACTTTAGTTCTACCTTACATAAAACAATTATCAGGGAGAAATATTATGTCAGCGGTCCCATCTGTAGAGAACGAGTGGTTTATTTTGGGACAGAAAGTGTACACATGATTACAGCAACTAGCGAGTGTGACAAAAAAGTATCCTTTCTGTTCCACGTGGCGAATGACGTGAGAAAGCTTAAGTCAATGTTTCCTCCAAGGCGAATGGCGTGACTATATGAGATTTGAAGTTGTGTCCTCCTTTGATATCGATTCGGGTATCGAATAGACGGTAGAAACGACTTTCACAATAAAACGAGAAACTTTGCTATCTCACATAACTTGCAGCGCAGAATAAAGTGGCTATTTTATCATTGATTTAGCGTACGAAGTAGCTTGGTGCACCGTGATTATCCAACACGGATGAATCATTGCACATCGTTGAAATCAATATTCGGTGAAGTGAGGTTCACTTGTTAGTCCTTAGTATGTTTTGTTTCAGTTGCGGCTTTCACATTATTTGATAACAGGTGTGCATGACCTTACAGAAGGGTAGTTGAATGATGGCTGTATAATTAAAACATGGGTTTCTGAAACATCTTTTTCATGTATGCACATAATTTTAGTTTGTTTTCGCGTAATTCGCGAATTCCGTTATCCGCGATGACCTTGCTATTCAATTCCGTTGATAATCGGGGTTCAACTGCACTTCAAATATATAAAGGAAAGACTAAGGATTAGGGCACATCACTGTAGTTGTGAATCAATCATTTTCATTATCCAGATGAACGTACTCTAAAAAGAGTTCATGATCAACAGATATTATCAAGGATACAATTGCTGTAACTATTCTAATGAGAAGAAGACAGCAATTGTCTTCGGAATTAAACTCAGGTATGATTTTCATTAACTTTTTATTATATTATTATAAACGATTTGGCACGTTGAATTCACAAAATGGCATTGTAACGCTTATCAAAAAAGCTAAAGACTTGAGCCACGTGTTATAAAATTTGAACAAATTATAATTGTCACACTGCAAACAACAAAAGACAAACAAGAATAACAGCTTCTAAAAATCATCCAACTCAAGATCGAATTCACTACCATAATCGTCGGCACACGACACGGCGGCAGCCGTTCCGTTCATCGTGCTTCTATCGCTGTACAGCTGCTCGAGGTAATCGTAGAACTCACTGTACATCTTGAACAGGTGTCGCATAAGTCAGATCAGTGCTACTACAAACACAGACACGAACGCTATCGCTGGCACGATACGCAGTCGTGTAGCGCCGCTTCCCCAGCCGCATTCAAGTTCCGTTTTCAGTACCTCCAACAAATTTTCGTTCTTCTTATTGCTGCAGGTAGCTTCGCGTAGATTATCCGCCGATTGCTCGCAATCGTCACTCGTTTGCGACATCATCGACGGAACGTGATTCCGGAAGTAGCTATTGAAACTGCTGTTTTCTATCCATGGTTGGGCGGGACACATGTACTGGCGCCGTTTGCGTTGCCAAAACTCGACCCAACTGCAGAGAAATAATCAATCATTCAAGAATAAATATCCTAATATCACAAATATTTACCCTAATTCACAATCGCAAACCAATGAGTTTCCCGAGATTCGCAAATCCGTTAGAAACATATTTTCCGGTAAGTGTAAGTAATGAGCCGTGTTCGGGTTGGGAACAGACTTCAACAAACGGTTGTTATACTCCAGATCCAGAGAGATATTCCGTACAAATTTTCCCATGTTTTTGAACAAATCAGTCGGCAGACCCGCAAGAGAAGTATTGAAGAACGAAACGTGCAAATCAGCGGATTGAATACCCTGCAGGATATTGTCGGCGAGACGATTGAAGCCGAAGCCTCCGAATGTGATGCTTTTCAGCTTTCGCGGCAAAAGACCATCCATTTCTCCACGTAAATCGCTGGGAACTGCTGATACCGGTTTCGAAGAATGGTCAAATGGTTCAAACGACTTAGGAGCCTGTATCCATAGTTCACGTAGGTTATGTGCGCTCTCCAGAATTTTTGGAATGTTGAAGCTGGGTATATGAGGATATGATGAGATTCGTAGTGTTCTTAGGAAGTGTAATTTGTTAAGTACACCATTCTAAAATGAAATACGTATCAAAAATTGTTTTTGTTTGTACACGGTAATGTAGTATTACTTCGAACCCATTTAAATTTAGGTTAGCAATATCAAGGTGTTCCAACGAGTCTGCTACTCCGAGCAAACTGGTGTTAGTCATCAGTGTTATAGGATTTCCAGCGAGAGATAAGGATCTACAAATAAAAAAATCAATCTTAGAAATGAATTTTAAATAAACATTCATTATTGATTTATATACTTCAAGTTCGGTAAGGAGTGCGTGATTATTGGTACATGTGTCAGATCATTTTCAGACAGGTCAAGTTCTCTCAGTGAAGCCATATTGGTAGCCAGTTCAGCTGGAATCGATGGCAGATCGTTGTGTGAAATTTTCAGAATGCGAAGTGAAGGATTGCTCAACTCTGGAACCGTATTCAGAGAAACATTCGATAGGCGGAGCTCAATGAGACTTTTTTCAAGACCGATAAATGCTTTACCCATGACCTCTAGTTCGTCGTTATGGGACAGGTCTAGCCACGAGAGCCGTGGTAGAGTCGCAAATGCAGCATCTTCAAGTCTAACTAATCTGTTATTGGATAGGTCCAGAACCGACAAAGACTGCAATGTCAATTTAATATTATTGATTAGATCATGCCCTTTTTCTGTGAATCCACTTACTCTGAATTTGTTGGATAAATCAACGCTATGAATTGCTCCAATGTGGTTGTGACTCAAATCAAGTTCGCACAAGGCAAGTGCGGCCAAGTTTGATAGTGAAGTAACAGGTATTTTAGTGAACTGATTGTGAGATAAATCCAAACGCTCTAAGCCTTCTTCGAACACTAGACTGTCTGGTAAATATTTTAGATTATTATGAGCCATTTCCAGTATCCGAAGGGCCGGCATGTTACGGAACAGATCCATGGGAATATCCGAAATCATGTTGTGGGATAATTTGAGCACCTGTATTTTTCTGGTATACTTGAACGTATCATAATCCATTTCGCTAATCCGATTATACTCCAGATCCAACCATTGCAAATGGGGCATATTTCCAAACACATCGCGGCTTGCGTTGAAAAGCTGATTTGACGCAAGTGATAGTTTCATCAGCGACATCTCGACCGGTTTGAAATAGCCGCTGGCTATTTTGGTAATGTTGTTGCTAGACATGTCCAGTGTTTTTATGTTGACATGCGAAAACATGTAGTCCCGGTCATTGTACACGTGGTTCGGCACGGCTGCTGATGAGTCGTTAACGGGCACCTCGAACGTTTCTCCAAGCGCTCTAATCCGATTATGGCTTACGTCTACTTCCAACGAGGTCAGTGAACCAACCTAGAATAACCAGTGTGAAAATTTTTTGTTCAGTTGCCAGTGATAGGAGAGAATATTTGAAGGCTAACTCACCTGGTCGAAATAATCGAATTCGAAGGAATCTAGCACATTGTAAGCCAGATCAAGTTTCTCGAGCTCTGGAAGATTCTGCAAAATTGAAAAATAGTTGTATAAATAACATGGGAATTAAAATTGCTGAGATAAGCATTCTTTTTGGCTGTGAATATCGACAATGGTGTCTGCTTAGCAATAGAAGGGTAAAGATCTTTTATCCATGCTTCAATTGTCTGCGAATTAACAGTGTAGACTAGACTCTTCAGCTAGCCATAAAAAGGGCTGAAGGCTTTCGATCGCATAGTCCTGGATGAAATTCGGACGAGTTCTTTACGCGAACTTATTCGTTCGTTGTGCGCATCCTTCAATAAATCAATTGTGACAAGCGTTGTGTAGCTTGTTGCAACGTCGTGTCGAAACCACAACTCGGTCACAGTAAAGACGCTCAGTTCATATACAAAAAAGTTGATGATCATGGTTTTATAGCAGTCAGTTTTAGTTGTTACGTTCTGACCGACAACATTTTAGAAGAAAAACTAATCTTTACACCGGTACTTGAAGCATACCGAGCGTCGTTACGCATTGTACGACGCCTTTAATGATGTGTTATCTTGTAGAGTGATAGTGGTGGCCAAGCGATCCATGGTTGCTCGAATAAATTTATAACAACAACAAAAAGGCGGAATCTATATCCTAATGATATTTAAGTTGGCTAAAATTCTCTTAAAGTTACGAAAAAAATTGCTCTGATGAACAATTATGTCGACCGTAAAATGAACGAAGAAGAGTTTTTCGAACTGAATCATGTTTTTTGTTAGCGGATTGTTAACGGAGGAATACGAAATGATTTTATTCATCCATTTATTCTTCCCGATTACTGGTGTTCCGGTTGGTTATTGTAAACAATATACACAAAATTGCAGACAGAATAGAACGAGAAAAAGTATTTTTGATTTCACGATTAAACATGAAAGCGAGACGAATATCGGAATAAACTGTAGATAGAGAAAATTGGTACGCTAAACATGTTTTTGAGAAGTTATCAGGTGTCAGACTCGATTCAAGAGCATGATTGAAGAGAACTGGCTCAAGCTCACTTCTAGCAAGTTCATCTGCTGGTTCATTTTTCTGTATATCGCAATGGCCATGAATTTAGTACAGTTGTACCGAACTCATGTGGAAATGTATTTGTCTTTTACGGTAACTTACCACATCGAAAGAAACTTTGTAATATTTCCTAAAAATTACTCATTCATAAATAATCAGTTAATCAATTTGAATGTATTACTGAGTTTCAGTTTATTTTTCAAAGACATAAGACCTATCAATATCAAAATAATGAGATTTAAAAGGTAATCAACCGGTAATTCTTTCAGTATTTCTGTCAATTTGGAACGAATGTGTCTATGTAGAGTGAATTCGTATAATAATAATACTTAACAAGGATGGCTGGTCCATTGTCACAGTGTCAATCTCTACCAATAGAGGAGTTGATTCCGTACAACTTTTCTATAAATCTGGACCAGCTGCTTATTCGCAATATTAAAGTACTTTATTTCAGATAAGTACTCCTGAAACAGGTTAAAATTGTTAAATGTTGAATAAAAACGATCACATAATTCGTAATTCCGTAATTCCTAGTACTTCTTCTACTGAAACCTCATTAATACTGAACCTTTTTGTTCGTTTATGATTTTGGAATCTAGCTCTCAGATTTAAGGTTGTTTCGGATGTGAGGCGTTCTCATCCTCGACAACACTCGACTTCAGACCAAACTAATCTTGTTCACATAACACCATTGTAATTTATTGAAATTAATTTTAATTAAATATGTATTGGCCATTATTATCAAAAACCTTTCGCCATTTTCAGGATAATTTAATAATTTCATCTTTGTTGAACCTATGTGACTTGTTGGCGAAAAACTTTTTAAAATTATTTTCAAGAGCTCTTGCGCCTACCAATGATTTTCCACCAAGAAGGTTCTGCAAAGTTCAATACAAATTTTAGACACACGGTGTAAGGTCCGCGCTGTATGGTGGGTGCTTCAAAACTTCCCAACCAAACAAATTTTTGGGCACCTCTCAACAATGTGTATGGTATCGCGTTGTCCTGATTGAAAAAACTTTTTCTGCTGGTCAATTTTGTTTACTTTTTCTTCGCCATTTCGTGTCATCTATCCAGTTGTGAACACAGTAGTGCTTTGAATTTATCGTTAAGCCATGTGTTGATAATTCATTATGGATGACTCTCTACCAATCTTACCAGACCATATTTGGCGTCAAATCTGGTTTTGAAGTTATTTACGGTGGCTCGCCACACTCATCCCATGATAATATTATATATGATATACTTTGTGAAAGATTTTTCATCATTTTTCATCATTATGGTTTTCTTCGGAAATGGGTCGAATGCTTGACTGATGGAAATTTGGTTAATCAAACTCTTTTGCGTCAATTCATGTGGAACCCATACACCGAGTTTTTTGCATAGATTTGCTCCACCGGTTGCAAAAATTTATCGACACTTACAGTGGCTGGCCGACCAGGACGAGATCGATCTTCCGCATCAAATATTTCAGAAAGAAATAAACAAATCAAACCATTTGTAAATTTCACAAAATTTGAATGTAAATTTCTTCATCATATAATACGACACAATCGCACATACTATATGTACATTTCTATGCAACATAATTATATCCCACCTATTTATAACAACCATGAAACCTTACAAATGTGTATACGAAGGGCTACCAAATGAACGTGTTTGGCTATCCTCCTGCGGGTGACATTTCAGCAGGCAAGCCGTATTTCAAAACACTTCTCACCTTTCAGCGAAGCACATGTGTTTATAAACGAGGATTTTGTGAACTTTAGTAACAATCATAGTACAGCTTACAATATCACTATGCCGGCATTTCAGGAGGAGATGGAAGATTCCGATTCCAGCTACGTTTCATATGACGAAGATGATGAGGTAAGTTTCGAAAACCGTACCGTATTGATAATTGAATTACCGATAATTGCTCCATTTCAGCTCCGAGAGGCATTGGCAAAAGGTTTGCTCAAACCTGGCCTGAACGTGATCTCCAAGCAGAAAGCAGATCCGGTAAACAACACAGCGAAACTAAAGTCTGTCCTGGAAACGTTCATACTGAAGGCACCATGGGTTGAACGGATGGATTTGATAAACGATCTTGCTCCGCTGACACCTGAACTGGCCATACAGATGGAAAAGCACGAACAGAAGCGGGAAAATCAGTTTAAAGGAAACAAGAAAATTCCATATGTCGCACCAGAGGTCGATCCGGTGCTGAATGATTTCAAACGAGAGATTCTGTTCCATCGACAGGCGCAGGCAGCCGTGATTGAAGGAATGAAACGGTTGCACGATTTGGGCATTGCAACCAAGCGTCCAGATGATTACTTTGCGGAAATGGCCAAAACGGATGAGCACATGCAACGGATTCGGAAGGTACTGCAGGCGAAACAAGAAGGTATTGCCAAATCGGAACGGATTCGGCAGCTTCGCGAGCAGCGTCGTATCGGAAAGTTGATTCAGAGACAGACAACCGAGAAGCGGGACGAGGAAAGGCGCAAAATGCTTAATGACATCAAGAAGTTCCGCAAGGGTAAGCTGTCCAATCTGGACTTTTTGGATGACGATGGGGACGAGTCAACCGGTGGAAAGAAGAAAAAGGGCTCAAGCAGAGGAGCGCCGGGTAAGAAACAGGTTGGAGGCAAACGAAAAGCTAGGGACGCAAAGTTTGGCTTCGGAGGAAGAAAGAAGGGCTCGAAACGGAATACGAAGGAGTCGTTCCTCAACGATGGGCCCAAGCGGAGGGGTGGACCCGGTGGTGGCGCTAAAGGACAGAAACGCTTGGGAAAGAGCAGACGAGCACAGGGCAAAAACAGAGGCAAATAAATATGAATTGTAATATTTGTTTTTTCTGATAATAAACAATTATAACAGTTTAATATGCAAACCTTCAGTATGAGAAGCATTTGTTCGAAATTCTTATCCACGTTTTATCCAGGTTTATCTGTTGTGTCGTTTTATGTATACAAATTTTTTGGATCAATAATGAACAAGCATTTAACGCGTACCACGTCAAAAAATGAAAATTAACATTTTTTTATGTGAGATTAGGTCTTTGATTTCTATACTTGGGTGTAAGTTCAAAGCTTCGAAATGAAATGGTATGAAAATCACTCCATTCGAAAGATAAAATGTCTACGCGTTCTATGTTTTTAATTATTGATCCAAAAGAATGTTGCCTAAACGTAGCTTTAAGCATAGGCCGGTGCCCGCTCGGAATCCATTTAGTTGTGATTGGGATAAGTGGAGAATGGTTTCGCTCGCTTACTAAAGCACTATGCTCTCCCTATTCCAATCCCGTTTCTATTCTACTGCCGATCTGATGGGAGCCTCTGGTGAAAAAGGAATACAGTGACTCAAACTCGTGATCGTACTCCACCATGCTTTTCCCTCCTTTTGAATGTCTAAACAAGGATTCGGAACATTCTATTTATATTTCTTATATTTTTTTTTGTATTTGCCAACAGATGATTTCCATCTCAATGACATTAGTACTTAAACTAACTTAAACTAACAACATAGATTTGCTCAACGCGAATTTTAAAACTGACAATACCGTAAACTAACAAAAAATCGCCTAAAATTGCGCTTATTCGATTCTTGTGACACATTGAAATCAAACACAAAGTAACACTTATTGAAAACACAAAACATACTCCGCACTGGTTCATGTAACAGTTCGCCTGAAAAGTTCATAAGGTTGACGTCTAGATGGAGCCTCTTGCAAAAATCTACTTGACTATCACAAAGCACCATCTTTCAATAGATACGTGTCAAAATTTGACAGCGATCGGTCGATTGGTTCGTGGATTACAGCATTGAGAGTGAGACAACTTTTGTTTTTGTGAACAATTTTTTTTTTTATCTGTATTATAGTGATTTTCAACTCAATTTGGCTGGTTCGTCACTTTTACTTCCATTTTTGGAAGAATGTCGGGAGTGAGAATTGAACTCGTGACCTTTAGCGTGAGAGGCATGGATGTTACCACTACGCCAGATCGCCTCCAGCTGTGAACAAAATGGAGAAATCACAAATCAATGAAAACGATGGCAAAATTGCATGAGTTGGGCTTCGAATTGCTTCCGCATCCACCGTATTCTCCAGATCTGGCCCCCAGCGGCTATTTTCTGTTCGCAGACCTGAAGCGAATGTTAGAGTACAACTTCTGGTAACACTGATGTGCCCTATAGTCAAGGACACCAGGTGATTTTTTCAAATGTCTTCACATAGTACGGAAAAAAATCTTCAAATGTCTTCACAATCATATCGGAGGAAACTAAAATTCATAACATACTTTTGAACAATGTTTGATAGCTTATTCAAAGTTTATTCGAATTGGTATTGGCATAAAGTGCATTTAAATAAACTTATCTTGAGGCTTTGAAATTTATTTAAAAAAATATGAACAAGTAGCGCAACTGCGAAATTTTAAGGGATTAGAAATGATAATTGGCTTGATAAACCATTGATTGAGTGAATATAGCCCCAGTTCTTCCACAAAACGGAACTGAGATAACTCAATTTGTTTCATCAGCTTTGATGTTTTGGTTATAACTTTGTTGTTGGATTCATTATATAGTTTGAGAAAAAGTAAGTCCAGATACAAAAGTCTCCGTTTATTACTAAGAACAAAAGCAAACACTGGTAAAAAAGTGAGCGAATGACACTGAGCAAAAGTTCTACTTCTTTTGACGTTATTTTCGGTCAATAGTTAAAATTCCATGGAAATAATATATATCCAAAATCCACGTACGCTACCATACTGAAATGTTTTCACATATTTCATAATGTCTTCAAAACGTCTTCACAAAATCAATTGTCTTCACAGTATGTCTTCAAAATGAAGACATGTCTTCAAACCTGGCATCTCTGCCTATAGTAGCGGACGCTACTGTAACCTATTCTTTTCTTCACATATCATTATTGTAACTTCAAACAAGAAACCAAATACATGTTAATATCTTCGATCTCTAACTACTTGTATTTTCTGTGTTTTCCTCGTGGAACCCATTCCGAAACCTCTTTAGAGAATGCTCGCTGGCAAGAAATTTAAGACCGATGATTTATTTATTTATTATCACATCATCCGACTATAAGTCTTAATGAATAAAACAGAACTAAACGTAGATTGGAAAAAGCCACCTTGAACAATAGTTAGGTAAGACTCAAAGCGGCAGAAAAACCCAATATATTTTTTTTGACGTAGAACTACGTCTTTCATTAAGGGTGCCAAATCAGAAAACAGGTCACGTTTTTATGAAATAAAGTTAACGTTAATAACTATTTTTGCCGCCAACGGATTTAGACGATTTATATACCAAACGAATTGGAAATTACCTACGATTTATTTTTATGCTATATATTACAATCCCTTGATGTGTAAATGGTTCAAATTGATGAAAACTAGAAGCATTTCAATTTTCCCATGCGTTTGTTCTGCTCATTTGTGAGCTTCCCTACCAATGCTGTCAATAACGAGCAACTTATCGGCGATCAACGAAGGGGAATGATTTAAAGCCACCGTGAACAAAGAAAAGAAAAAGAAGAACAAAGTGGAATTTTTGCCTGAAGCATAAATATTGGATCTCGCTGGGGCAAACTTTCAGTATCGTTCTAGATACGAAGCAATGAACATCGCTTGTTCTTCCTCGATCACATGTCTTCATTTCGGATTGAGCTATGGACGCGACCAAACTACTTACTCGCTGATTTATCTGGCATTGCAATCATTACATCAATCTGACGCCATTCCATTAAGGTTCTGAACTACACAATTGTTTGGGGACTCATCAAACTAGGCTATCATCGGCTCACCAAGAAAATAATTGTTAAGTAATTTTGTTTGTGATTTGGTTTCGCATGACAGTAGCAAAACTATCTCATCAAGGTTGACAGCTAAGCTAATCGAGACCGGAAATATTAATAGAAAGGGCGTTTGTTGAGAAGAGCGCAAAACGGTGAAAAGCGTGTGTGTGTGTGTGTAAAATAATATAAGTTATTAACAAGCGACTTGAACAAAATAACAGCGTAGTTCTACGTTAACAAAGTGGTCGTGTCTTGGACACAACCTCCTATAATTTTTTTTTCTCTATAGACTTTCAACATATTTCTGCTGGTTCGTCACTTTTACTTCCATTTTTGGAAGAATGTCAGGAGTGAGAATTGAACTCGTGATCTCTGCGTGAGAGGTATGGATGTTACCACTACGCCAGATCGGCTCCACAAACCCAATATCTTTTGAAAATAACACGAGGGGTTTAGAATGAAAGGGATGTAAGTGATTTGATCGATTTCTATATATTTGATACTTGCATGTGTTGTCATTGTTGTTGTTTCCATGCTGTGCCAACGATCTATTGATGTAGTTATGAGATGTGGAATAATGGTGCTGGTGCAACATGTATATAATCCACTGTAGCCGAGTCTATGTCAATTGCGATAAAGGCCACCGGAATAGCGTTCGAGGTAAATTTTCAATGCATTGACATGAAATAAATTGCGACATACGATCAGCTAGTGTATTGTTTTGCGAGGGCAAGAATGAATCATCAATCAATTATCTTCAACTGATTCTACAATGAAAAAAACATTTCAGAGATTATTCTACTAAGCAGTTGTTTCTAAAATTTCACAGCATTATAGAAAAATATCCGAAGGTATAAATAAGCGACTTATATAAAAAAACAGCGTAGTTCTACGTCAACAATGCGGTATCTTGGACACAACCTCCTATAATTTTTTTTTAAAATTTGTTGGCTTATCATTTCGGATATTATTTGCGAATACGTCGATATTTCATATATAACTCTGAGTAAAAAGTTAATCCCTCACAAGGATTAAGCCATTAAGCGTGGTTTTGTAGAATCATTTCGAGAAGCAACGATTCTTTCTTGTCTTTGCGAGAACAATACGCTAATTGGTTATATGTCGCATTGTTTCTTTGTTTCTTTATATCAGTGCACGCATTGAACTGAGTATTTAACGAGAAGCATCTTCCGTGCATCGCCATTCAACAAGCATCAAACACGTGTCTAACAGATGCACACAGTCATAGCGATAAAAATGAAACATCGCGAGAATGACCGTTTATGAAAAATCGTTTCTCGACTCTCGGTCAAAACCGTCAACAAAGCTAGGAGCTTGTTGCATTAGCAAATACGAATAGCAACTGAAAGTATCGAAGGTGTGCTATTCACATGTACAGGAAATGAACAAGTTCTAAACTTCGCGCAACGAAAACAAGCAACACACACAAAGTCAAACATTGATAGCTAGAAGCGACCTATAATAATTTGCACTCTTTTCTTTTTTCATCTACTTTGCCATGGCTCAGATCGTTGTGTTAATTGCAATGCCAGATGCACTTCAAGTGAAATATTCGCTAGCGTTCACTGCTCGAGGGGAAACATAAAACACAAAACGAGCAGAATAAGCTACCTTTGGTGTTTCGGGCACAGAATGATTCTGAAAATTTTCCTCAGAGGAGGTGCAATAATTGTACGCTAGCGACAGTTTACTTACCGTGCAAGGGTGGAGTTTACTTCCCAAATATTCTCTTTTCGCTATCCCGCTTTGTTGTTTCTATTCTAGCGGCTGCATAAGTTGCCCGTTATTGATAGCTCTGTTCGGGAAAGCACACAAATGGACAGATCAAATGTTTGGGGAAATGAGAATGCTTCCATTTTTAATCAATTTAAACCATATCCAGACTATGGGATTGTAATGTATAGTATATCAAACAACTCTTAGAATATTTTCGATTCGATTGGTATGCAAAATCGTTAAAATCCGTTCGCAGCAAAAATAGTTATTAACGTTAACTTTATTTCATGAAAACGTGACCTGTTTTCTGATTTGGCACCCTTAATGTAAGACGTAGTCCTAAATCAAAAAAAAAAAGTTCTACTGTGTTACCTTTTAAAATTCTCAGCCGAACTGTTAGGTTCGTTCTTGTATGAGGTATGATGAGCAATGAGTGTGATCGTAGATGACGACGACGGGTATTAATGTATAACATACTAAGCAGTATAGGACAATTGATATTACACTGCAGGAGATTTTCAAGAAAGCATGCTTTCATTACCTTGCGTCTCGTGTCCAATAGTTTCAAGTTGGTGAGCTTATATCAGCTTGTGTAGCTTGGCAAATTCAAAGGATCCCTCCAGCATGTGATGTACTGTCAAATGACAGTTCTGATTATAGAATCAGATCAGAAAGAGACGAAAATCTTGCTATTAATATAAGTGTCTCTCTTGGAGAAAGGTTTCATGCAATAAAACATTGAAATGAGTCGGCACTCTAGTTTCGACCTCGATCCTACAAACACCTTTTTACTGTGAAACATATGAATCCGATTAGCCCCTCTTTAACTATTTTCAAGTATTCGTTTCAGTGGACATAACACAGCAGAGGTGACGAATAAAAACCTCATGATTTCCTTTGAACAGATTCAATACTCTGTGTTACATTTTGGTAATACGGAGACCAAGCAATAGATAAGTATTTCAGGATAGGACGCACAATTGAACAATATAAGGCTTTCGGGTAGTAAACGTCCCTCAATTTTTTGGCAAAGCGAAAAAGATAAAGTCATAGTGTCATATGAGAGTTGAAAGGTTTGCTATCTGTTTCCAGAATAATGGTTTTTATTTCTCTAAGAATGACACTCAAGAGAAATGGTCATGGCTATTTGATAAGGTATGGAGACGGCGCCCACGAAGAAGTGACCCATACCTTTTACATGGACGATCTCAAGGTCTACGCTGATTCATGTCAGTGTGTAGGTGTAGCCTAAGATAAGATGAGACAACTGGCTTGCCAAATATTATAAAATTTAGGATTTTTTCGGTTCTTATGAATCGTAACACACCCATACCTCGCTATGCGGCCGCTATTTATACGGCTTTTCGTTGAACAAGCTTGGAACCGATCCGGTAGAGTTTGTATGAATTTGTATTGGAATAATTGATTCGTTATACGGCTTTTTTATTAGCGGCCCAGGAACGTATCTAGGCCGTAAAGCGAGGTATGGGTGCATTTGGTTGGTGCGGCGCTCAACTCCATTGCTATTCAGGAACAACTTGAAAATTGTGATTCTTTCGCAACACATGACCGTGGTACTGAACGCTTCGTATACAGCCGATACACAAGAACATCTTGTTGGTTTGATGGACTTGCTATCAAAGCGGCTAGAAGAATGTTCAGCCCAGAAATTGATGAACAGTGAAGCAGCATCGACATCATATCGAATTTCGGTTTCATCTGATTTTAGTGATAATGTGCATGACATGAATATTGAATTCGACTATGAGTACACCGTGGATGAAGCGAAAACTTTCCTCGACAGAACAGAACTAAATTCGTTGTTCTATATAGCTCTTTCCATCATCAGAATAAGTCAGCAGTGTAACACCAAAGTAATACCAAAGTCAGCAAAACACAACCTGGATGGTATCAACCATCTTTTTTTCATATTAACGAGCTAGAGCTAACAACTCTCCCATCTGCATAGTGAATGATGAGACTTTCCATTTCTTCATAGCAATGGAAATTCTATTCCGAAATGTGAAATCGCATTAGGGACCTAACGAAGCTAGATTGACAAACGAGTGTTTTGCCGTTCACTTTATTCCATTGTGAAAAAACACGTACATAACCTGCATATAATTCCTTCACCTTTCCTTTAAACTAAATATCGTAATATTCATTAAATTCACTATTTCTGAATTCAATACAAATCCTATTTATTTCTATTTATTTTTATTGGCAACACTGAAAAAATCGACTTTGTTTACAAAATTTATCGAAATCAGCCAATCAGAAATCAGAACGACTGACAGAAATTTGGTCCGTAAAAGACCCTCTATTGTCTGATCTTATCTTAGGGTGTAGCTATCCGGGTTGTCGATGAAATGAACAGGGTCATCGGCATCGAGTTCAGGCTCGATAAGTGCCGCTGTATCCATCTACAAAAAGGACAACACACCGAATCCGGAGGCTATGAGGTCTATAACGGCGAATTTATCCAGGACATGGTTCGTGGCGAATCTCACTAATATCTTGGATCCCGATAGCTCACCGGGATTTGCCACTCCGACATTAAGATGGAGCTGAGAGACAAGTTCTTGAGTCGAGTGAACTGTGTTTTGAAGACATTCATGAGACTTGACTACCCCAAAACCTACCTTCAGTTTTGGAGTAGTCAAGTGGAGCAAAATTGATCTAGAAAACCATGAGAGGAGAGTGAGGAAAGCACTCAAAGCGGCAAGAATGCACCATCCTTTCTTATTTTTTATTTATTTATTTTTAGTGGTTAGTAATGCACTACCAGCTTTATCTGGGCGGGTAAACCTAGACGTCGTGTGGGGCTCATTATTCACTAAAACCCTGCAAACAACAACAACACAAAAAAATAACTGAGTGCCCGTGCGAACAATAAAATTGCTCTCTATTGTATTTCGGCTCCGATGGCGTTAATACGCAAGCGTTGTCTTTTTTCAAACAGTGAATGAAATGTGAAATTTTCAATTTAATATCAAAAGCATATATTCCTCAGTATGAAGACCACAAAAAACATGAAAATCCAGAAAAAGGCATTTTCCAGGGCTTTCATATTGAGCCGTCATGGAAGCATTTGATTACATAAATGAACTGAAATAAAAATTATTAGGAATTCAACAACGGTATCAGCCCAGAACGATCCAACGGCCAACCGTGCCATATTGGTTTTAGTGCCAGATCTAGTAAACCGCCTTTTTGTAAAGTGAAACGAAAACTTGATTTCTGATGCAAAAAGTGGTTACACCATTAATGGATGACTGCATTGTTTACTCACTGTGAACTCATCCACAATTCGCAAATGGGACAGAAAAATGAACTCAGTCTGAGAGATTTATTTATTTATTTATTTTGGCTTAACGTCTTTACAACATGGCCTGATTCACAATTTTTCTTGTGTATCGTTCGTTGCTTGGTGTTTTAGTGGTGCGGCTTGCAAGGCCTGCGACCAACCCCACTATCTCGCAGGAGGACCGTCGTGATACTGCTGCTTTACGTCCTGAGTACCACCAGGACTGGGCGAAGACGCTTATAGCGGCGTCCATTCGCTTAGAGGAGCTGTTTTCGGGTTTTTGTGGCTTTTTTCTTGGGGTCTGGCAATGCCCAATTCTCATCCCACCACACCCTAGACAGTTCCCCTTTACCAGTGCAAGCCAGAAAAACGATATATGACGATGGTATTTCTAACCCGAACGGGAATCGAACCCAAAGCCCCCATCTTGGCAAGCGCAACGCCTACCACTGGGCCATGGGGACCACTGAGTCTGAGAGATAGGCCATTTCAATAAACCATGAAGTTCATTTAATGGTGAAAAATTAAATGAACATGGATCATCGTAGAGCAGATAACAACGAAAGCGCCCGAATGATTTTTGATTAATGTTGACAGAGAAACTGCTGGAAGAAGCTAAAACATGTCTCCAATTGATTGCGAAGGCCGATGGCTCCACAGTACCCTGGCGATCCTCAGTTGGATATGACTTTGCCGAGCCCTGATCCGTAGCATATGTTCTTCGCATCATACATTCTGTAAAAAGTTTTGGTTGGTGTAGCACTGTGATTCGGCGAACTCTAGAGGGGCCCGGGAGGAAAATTTTTTGAAGTTATATTGGAGATGTATTTTATTTTCAGTCAGAAATAAATGGTAAACGGATCTTATTTTGCAGACACGAGAAAATACTGTCGATCGGTTTTCTGTTCTGCAGCAAATTGGGCGTAACACAAATTTACTACCACTAACCTGGAAAGCTTCCGCAGCGATTTTGTGCAGCTTGTTTCCCCGCAAATTCAACAGCTTGAGATGGTCCAGGTTCATAAACGCTCGCTTTTCGATCGTTTCGATCCGATTGTCGTCCAAATAGAGCGTATTAAGTTCCCCCAGATCCACGAAGGAATGGGACGGTATTTGTTTGAGATTGTTGTACCTGAACGATACCAGCGCCAGCTTGGTGTGTATGTCGGCTTGCAGAATGCCTTTCTGGAGTTTTTCGATCTGGTTGTCGTGCAGCTCCAGACTGACGAGATTCTTCATGAAGTGCAAGCTGTTATCCGCTAGCGATTTCAGTTTGTTGTTGCTGAGATCTAGCGCTTCCAGCGAGGTCAGTTGCCGGAATGATTCGTGCGGGATTTGCTGCATCTGTGAGCTGAAGCCGTGCGATATTCGGAGGGAGACCAGCGAATGTCCTATTTCTGTAAAAGCATTCGCTTCGATTTTGTCGATGCGGTTCTCGCTGAGGTCCAACCGTTTCAGACCGCGTAGATTGATGAAGGCATGGTTGTTTAGGACTTTCAAACTGGCGCGTGTTATCTTCAGTTCTTCGAGCTCTTGGCTAAAGTTGGTGAAATCGTCCGGGCCGAGTTGAACCGAAGGCATGAATGATGTAGCTAGGGAGCGAAGGCTTTTCATTTTTGATAAATGCTCCAGAGTGACAGGCTGGTTCTGATTGCCTGTGGTGTCTAGCCTGTACAAATTTAGATTCGTGAATGGGGACGCATTACGATCAACCTGCTTGATAACATTGTCCTTGAGGTTGAAGAATCTAGAAAGAAAAAATAATGTGTCTCAAATGTTACACAGATAACGTGGCAATATCTTACCTTAAGTTATCGAAACCGTTGAACAAAGTATTCGATAAATGGGTGATATTGTTCCCAGAGAGATCAAGGATTTTCAACGAGCTTTCGAGTCCCGAGAATGCCTGTGGAGAGATGGTGTCCAGCCCGCAGTGACGAATGTACAGTTCTCGCATTTTTGCCTGTCGGAAAGCGTTGTCTTCGATATGATTTATCGGATTTCCGTCGAGAAATGTGGAGTTAATAGTATCGAAAAAAGTGAACGAGTTCGAGGGTACTTCACTGATCGAATTGTACTGCAACTGAAATACGTCTAGAGTTAACTTGTAGTTGGCGTTTGTTTCAGTTGATCCAAAGTTCTTGATATGATTGTTGGCAAGGTCGAGCACACGCAGCATGCTCAGCGGTTGAAGGGCACTGTACGGAATTTGTGTGAGAAGATTGTTGCCAAGATAAACTTTCGATAGTTTGTTAAGCCCATCTTTGAACGCAGCAGGATCTACTTGGATCAGGTTATTCCCGCTAAGATCTATTGTTTCCAGATTGGGTAAACCGCTTACGCTGCTGTAGGCAATCTGCGAGATCGAGTTATCGGCTAGAATCAGCGTTTGAAGCGATTTGTCCAGGCCTCTGAAGGCACCCGACTCGATGGCAGAGATATCATTTCCACGTAAATTGAGCATTCGAAGTTTTGCCAGATGCCGAATCGCTCTCGAGGGAACTTCTATCAGCTGGTTGTTCTGAAGTATCAACTCCCATAGAGACCGTTCCAGGCCGAAGAACGCTTCATCCGGGATTTCCGTGATAGGATTGTTCGATATGTCCAGTCTATACAGACCGGTGGCTTGAAAGAAATACGGTTCTATATCAAGCAGTCCGGTGTCATCCATGTGTAGCATGAACAATTTCGAGTTGTTTATCACTCGCGGAATCGCTGGGAACGATACGTGACGGCAGTCCACCACTCCCAGATCGGGGGCAGTCTTTGAGCAGGTGCAAAGTGCGTTGAAGGCACATGGCGGATGGCGGGAAACATCGAACTCCCGAGTTTCTACTAGTGACGCCCATATCATAAGCCCGATCGTCACGAACACCAGTGTATAGCCGAGTTTGAAAAGGTACTCGATACCCGGATTGCTCTGAAATTGATGAGAAAAAAAGGGAAAGGTATGTTATCGGGATTCGGCACTAAAAAAACTCGGAGAAACCCATTGATGAGCCAGAATCTTATCGCGGATGATTTGAGTGCTACGTGGCAATTTAATTAGAAGACGAGGGCAACGTAACGCAAAGACCGATACGATATATATAGGTATATAGAACGTGAATCTCATTTTCCTTCACAGCAGGATAAGGTGTAGCCAATTATGGCGCTATGGGCGGATAATCGAACGGAAACACTGTACTATCCGTTGACGATAGTCCCACAACGGACGCACACTGAGAGCCGGCGAAACGGTGGACACTCCTGGGGGGAAGTCTGTTTTATGTCATCACATGATTAAATTAGGTTTTCCCATTGCCTTAGCCGCGTGGGGTATCGATTGATCACGCCCCGGATTGGTTTTGGTTTGGGGGTTATGATAGCGTCAACTTTGTGCCGTTATCCAACGAATTGATAGATAAAAAGCTGACAACGACTAATGGCGTTTTCCGGCTAGAAGGTTGAAATGCTGTTTCTAGCCCGGAAACGAATGTAATCGATGTACGAATTCCATCGATGAGATTGCATAACCTGGCAAAATTCAAAGTATCATAAGACATCCTTCATTGTTCGCTGATTCATAATGTATTTGTTCGATTATTGACAAAGTAAAACAAACTCATCCTGTTAAAAATATTGGAATCTCAAAATCATTAAAAAACAATATTTTGTTAAAATTGTTTCGTTTGTGGTTTTTAAGGCAGGCGGAGTTTTTATAGAACGCGCTGCCCCTATCCTCCGGAAATGAAAAACTGAACAAACGTTGGTGGCTAATCATAATAATCATTTGCATTATCATATAACTAATTAGAATAGCGATTTTTTCACTAGGGCGTATCCATAATCATTGACCTTTTTTCAAAAAAAAAAACGTCGCTCGAAATCCAGTTTGTCGATTGAAATATGGTGTTCTACAAAGTTGTTGAAAAATTAAGTCTATCCGTGCTGACGACATTTTGCTGCATTGTGAAGTATCGACATTTGTGAATCAATTATTGTTTATAAGTCTTTAATTTTTGCACAATAAGTTCAATTTTTACTGCGTTAAAAAATTCGAGTTTCATTGCAAATAAGCACTATTTAGTTTTGATTTTCTGTAACGGTGCAGCTGAAGCGCATCAAATGCTTATTGAAGCTAATGGAACTCTGCACCATCGGATAGATTTTGTAGGCAAAGGTTTGGAAGATTAAAAAGTGATGATTTACAGTGTTACAGACAAAGAGCGTCCGGGTCAAACGAAAAAGTTTCAAGACGATGAATTAGAGACATTATTCGATCAAGATTAGTGTCAAACGCGAATAGGACTTGCAGAATCATTGAGAGTAACTTGACAAGTATTTCTAAACAGCTGAAAGCCGCAGGCAGGTCTCGACAAAGTCATATTCCACTGAGGATAGTCAGAGGACTATGAAGAAAAACGCCTACGTATTAAATAGTTGCCAACTATTGTTTTCAAAAATCAGGGGAAATGAAAATAAAAATCAGAAGAAATCAGGATAGCTCATATTGTGTTGTCCGGAAAGTTCGAACCGATTTTTGGATACACAAACGCATTATTTTTATAGGCAGACATACATTTATTCAAATTTATGTGCACAGTTTTCACAATCTTTCGCACAGGTTAAAAATTGTATCCTCTCAGAATATGCTTGCTTTCTCATCGATAACTGTTCTATATATAAATGAAAGATATTTTCTATGCTGTCCATAGTGTCGAAGTTCGTGTGCATGAAAAAAATTCGCAGGGACCTTTACCTGTGATAATCTGAAGGTGCAATATCCGATTAGTTTAGTTGGTGGGACAACAGATTTCAACCAGACTCCGAAATGAATTGTCATGCTGTCAAGAAGACATGAAGTTTGGCGTTGCTCTGATGGAATACGACGGCTATCTCATTGACTCATTCTGGAAGTTCCTTTTAATTTGTTGCGAGTAGTAGTTATGGGAATTTATTGATTAGTAGCTCATAATGGAGCTTCGAAAATAATAAATAAGTTCAGCTTCGAGAACAATTTCGAAAGATTATGCTAATGATGATGCGTGTTTGTGAAAATACCAGGAAATGTATAGGAAGTTGTAAAGTAAGAATTAGGACTACGTGTTTTAAGTATTCAAAAAACAACAAGTAATTATCTTAAAATATAATGATTTGGAACTGCCTTTGGGCTTGTTAATCTGATAGAGATTAAGAGATGTCGACAGGGTGTCTTCGATAAAGCGAATCGTAAATAATAAACAAAAAAAGATTAAACATTATACAAGTGCGGATTGGAGAACTTTTTTATGTGGGCTATTATGACAATTCTCATTAACAACCAGGAAAACCTCGTATATTTATTACGTATAATTTGTATTCTAATAAAGTAAAAAGGATCAATCAGGATCATTTCAGAAAAATCAGGCAAAGTTGAGTGTTTGTCAGGTTAACAGGGAGCGTGTCAAAAAGTCTGAGAAATCCTGAAAAATCAGGAAGGTTGGCATCTCTGCTCTCAAGTATCACGTATGCATGTATCGATGTTTGAGTTCAGCAGGTGAGCTAGATTTTGTAGTATCGTACAAATCACATACGTATCGTATCTCACATACATAAAATATCGCACAGCGTTGTGTTCGGAAATACTGACAAATTTGTGAATTTTTGTTAATAGAAACCCGTTTTTCTGTATGTTTTTTTCACATAATTGAACTCGGAGACAAAGTGAACCAAAATTTTGTTTAGAATTCCTTACAAACTGCACGCTATTTACTAAAACTAACGCGAGGACCTTTATAGCATCGATTATCATTTTTCATCTTCGAAGATTTCGGGCCCTGGCGCAGGATACATTCAAAAGCAAGAAAATTATGCTCCATATGAATTGAAAGCGAGGGATGTCGAACGGCGATTTTGCATGTTCGAAATGTTGCTTGAACAGCATAAAAAGAAATAATATTTCAAGCAATCTTAGTTCATTGAGGATTTTCCCGAATTTAGCTTAGTTGGGGCATACACATCTCATTGATTTCTTGTTGATTGTTATCCATCGACGCTTCGATTTCCAAACGACACGCAATTGAAAGTTCATACATATCTAGTTTAGTTCTAATTTCCAACCTTGTAGAATTCAAAATACTGAAAATGATTTTATTCGAAGGAAAGGAAGAAAATTTAAATAGGGCCGAATACTTTCCCCAAGTGCGGATTGAGTAGGAAACACTTTTATGTTGATCCTTCCTGGGCCAATTTTTCATATTTGATTCATTATACTAGACCATAAATTTGGTATAGTTTTTACTGTTTTCGGCGAAATTTTAGTCCTAGGGAGAGATGTCAACCTTCCTAATTTTTCAGGATTTCCCAGACTTTTTGGCATGTTCCCGGATATCCTAACAAACGCTCAATTTTGCCTGATTTTTCTGAAATGATCCTGATTTTTCCGGATTTTTATAATTTTTACATTCGTAATGACCTACATTAAAAAACTCTTCAGTTTTGAATACTCTAACTGTTTCTTTCTCTTGCCTACTCTTTTCTGTTTATTATCTATCTTTTTTTAAACGATTTGCGTTATCATAGGTACAGTGTCTATATTTACTAATTGAAGGTGGCGTGGAAGAAAGATACTTAATTAGACGAACATGCCCGAAGGCATTTTAAAAATGGTTATATTTTTAATGAATATAATTAATTAATGTTTTCTGAATGCTTAAAATATGTAGTCCTGATTCTTACTAATCATTTGTCTATACATTTTCCGATATTTCCGCAGAAACTTATCATTAAAAGCAGAGGCGACCAGGGTTACCATATCTACAGAATAATCTGTATTTATACAGATTTTTCAGACTTTTTGAAATCAAGAATCTATAGATACAGATTACAGATTTTTTTGATTTCATACAGATTTACAGATTTTTCAAAATAACATTCATATGTTGCGTGTAATACTGTTTTATCATGTTCAATCTAAGGCGAAAGAAGCAAAAGACTACGTCATCGGCTAGCTTTACAATAAATAAATAACACTGTTTGTCTTTTTTCTACTAAAGAACAATGAATGCGAGTTTTTACGTTTATACTATCAACATCGTCATGTTCATAATAACTATGCCAATCAATGATACTAAAGCTAAGATTATGCTTCAAAATTGAAACTATAAATTCAACTCTTTGCGGTCGTATTAAATTTCGACATGTGTGTCGTACTGATCGCAATTATTTTTACTTGAAAAAGCAGTGATGTATAAGTTTGTTAGATTATGAAAGATGAACAAGATTTCTTTATTTCATGTAAAATTTTTATTGAGTATTTTTAAGTATTTACTAAACAATAGTTTTATGTTTATGTTTAAAGAATATTTCCTATAATTCTTTTTTACGTGATATCTTTCGCATGTATCACAAAAATAATTAGTTTTGCCTCTTTCACCTTTTATCTTTCTGTTTGAACAGACAAAACAATGTTCTCTGCATCTACACAGTGCCGCAATACATGGAGTTTACCATTAATTCTTTCCTGAAGTTTGTTTATACTGAGTACCGTTATTTATTATTCATACTAGCACCTTTTTGGTTCGTGAATACACTGAGAGAAATAATTAGTAAATATTACGATTTTTTTTGGTAAATACTACCAATCTATAGTCATTTTCGACCGTACTAATAAACACATATGTCAAGCAGAACCATGATTCGGAAGCCCAATATCGGCTACATTTTCTCGCCGAAAATGCACGTATCAGAATTATATCCTTATTATACCTCCGTATTGCCTTATGGGAACAATGAAAATGGTTAATACGCGATTTTCTCACCAGTTTTCAGATATGACAATATCCAAGCTTACTAATGTTATCGAGTAAAATATACTAATCTCTGGTAGGGATGCGGGTTTGTTGACAATATGTACAAAAAATTTGTACATTCTACTAAATTTGCATTACCAAATATATTTGGTAGTTTTCGACCGAGGATTTTTCTAAGTGTAAGTTCACAAGACATTAAAATTGGTTTAGAAAAAGTGTGAAATGATACATTGTTGCATAAATTATAATATTAGTATACTTCTTTGCTGTGGTGGCTGAGAGCAGACAAACGACCACAACGGGTTAATACAGATTTCGATACAGATTTTCGGAGAAAAAACACAGATAAAAAGATTTTTTTGAGACCAAAAACACAGATTTTATTATGGCAACCCTGGAGGCGACACGTGACCAAATGAGCTATCTGTTCAATGAACAATGGTGTGTGTTTCTATCGTTTCCATCGGCTTCGTTCAGCAGAAAACTTTGAACCTCAAACATCTTTTTACGCAAGGCAGCGCATTAGTAGCAGTGATCACTCTATACATAGCTGACTGCGCTGCACTTGAAGATGTATGTAGAAAAGACTTCGAATGACGGTGGATTCAGATGAAAGGTTTGAACCCGGTAGTCATTTCTACTTAATTCATAGTGTCGTGTTGTGTTGCGTGCGGGTTGTGTGGTGTAAACAAATATAGCCTTCTAAAAACATTCTTCACGGCGGAGAAGTTTCACCCAAACAGAAAAGAAAATAAGGAAATTACGAATAAATTACCTTCTATTATTCCTCATTCTCATCTATGAATGTGAAATAATAAAAAAAATTTTTTTTTTTAATTTGTTTTTCTGAAATGGTCTACCTGTCCTAAGAACAGTTTAAAACAGGCGAACGAGACGCCACTTATTAACGGGTGTCCCACATCAAATTTTCATCACGGAAAAAAACCCTGTAAAAATTTCCCATTGGATATTTTTTTCTCGAAAATTTGGGTAGAATTAGTTTAGAGTGTATTGTTTACACTGTATTTTTATCGCTGTCAGCTTTTCGAAAAATTGGAAAAAAATGGCGTCACCCGAAAAGCAACGTCGCGAATTGATTTTGCAAAAGCCGCTGGAAAATCCTCAAACTCTCTCATCGGGACATCGACAAACAACTTGGAATCGGAATCGTGCAGTCAATGGTGAGTTGTGTGATTAAACATTACTACGAAACACTGTGCATGGAACGAAAGCAGAAATGCGGTCAGAATGAATGTTCAATTGGTGATCAGGATCACAAGCGTGTCGTGACACCGTTTAAGCGCAATCTCAATGCTTCGGTCAGGGATGTGGTCAAAATATTGAATCTGTCCAAAGTCTTTCGATCAGAGAGCCAAGAGCCGGGAGGGACTGCATACGTACGAAGTGCAGAAGGCTTCAAATCTTGGGTGTCCGGAGAAACTGTACACCAACATGCCTTCGAAACCTCATTCTCTCCTCATTGAGGATGAGACTTACGTCAAGGCGGACTTCCGGCAACTTCCGGGGCTACTGTTCTTCGCCGCCCAGCACGAATTTGATGTTCCGGAGAAAGTAAGGAAGCAGAAACTTTCAAAGTTTGCCAAGAAAGACAGGATTTGGCAAGCGATCTGCTCATGTTGAAGCAACACGAGGCCTCTGCGATCTTCTTGCCGGATCGAGCTTTGTGCCACTATTTAAAGGATGTCCTTGAGTGGTACTAAGCCAACGGAGTCACTTTCGTACCCAAGGACATGAAACAAAGAGAAGATCCGAGTAAGATCGATCTATGACGGTTTAAATGATCCTACGACGATTATTTTTTTTAACCTTTTTCAATCGGACCTAAGTGATGCGGACTCAAATTCACTTCATTTTCAAGCAAATTCATCAACATCGAATTTTGCTCCCACATCAAAATCTAGGAGTGAACTAAGCGTTATTCGTAAGTTGTTTATATTCTGTCTGGATCCGATACCCAGCAATATAAGATGCTCTTTCAGAGATGCAATGGTCAGTTAAAAAATTGACGGAAAAATGAAGTTCGTTCATTTTATAAGTTTAATTATTTTTGCCTTTGATAACAATACCTTCTTCATAGTGTTTATTATCATAAGAAAAATAACACTCCTGATCATTGGATCTTTTTTTGACAGCCGTTATGATTCAGTCCGCACTACCTAGACCCGGACATGTTTGACACTGTCAAATGCAGTGTATTAGTATATGGGTGCCCTAAAGGCCCATTTATACGTTGCTAGTAGCTGACTTGACAATGAGCAGCTACTGACCCGGTGGACTCGCTTGACAATTGGTTGACTCGCCTTGTCCGTTCACATAGTGTGAGCTGCTGGCGAGAAACTAGATACTACGGCACGGGTTTACCTGGGATGCCAGGCGATTTTTCAAATGTCCATCAAATAGTCAGAAACAGCAATCAGGTCCGAATTTGTCAAATGATTGGTCCGAAATCGACTTCTTTATTGGTAGTTTTCATCTTAGGTTTTCAGTTGAATGTATCATTACACAATTTTATAGAGATTACAGAGCAGTGTTGAGAATAACACCTGAACAAGTGGAAAAACTGTTGAATTTAATTGCTCCACAAATACAACGCCAAGATACACTCATGAAGGATGCTGTACCTGCAAGAGTGATAATATAAATGACATTGATATGCCTTTCTTCTGGAATATTGTTCAGATTGTTGTCGATATTTTTTAGAATCTCGAAAGCATCCATAGCTAAGATAATTCCGGAAGTATGTGATGCTTTAAATGATAGTCTAGAAGACTTTTTAAAATTTTATTCACACGCGTCAAAAATTAAAATAATGAATGAAAATGTACTTTTTTAAATCGAATATGTATTCTGTTTCTTAGAACCTTACTTTTTTTCGCAAGTTGTGAGTGAATTTTGAATGAAAATTGTGCCTGATAATGATTCTATATTAGACATTCTCCAGAAAACTATCTCAAAAAGAAAGCGTGCCCCGCCAGCGTGCAAAACAGAATAACAATGATTTCGTTAAGAAACTATGAGGGTTTTATTTGTTTTTCCAATAATTTTCAAGTCTATAAATATCTTCGCATATTTTCAAATATCTTAAAAATAGAGACATTTCTTTACATTTGGCATCCCTGATTCGAACGCTAAATTCTGTTTTTGACGTTTTGAAGCATGCGAGTGCGAGTAAATTCAAAAAACTTTGAAGTAGCTCGCACGCCGGATCACACATGACAATAACTGGCATGATGTGTTCACACGGTGTGAGTAGCTGCACTGCAGTAACTGACTAGACCGACTCGTATGCTTGCTCGCACCGTCTGAACCCGGCTTAAGGGTGTCGAATACACTAAGGCGCCCAGAAGAAGGTGGGCCAACTTGCTGAAGCCACTCTTCAGCCATCTTGGAAGTCTACTGTGTTTTGTTTGTGAACAAAACACAATACGCTTGTGCCCAAGCTCGTTAGTGATCAGTCTGTCTCTTTCACGCTTCAAGCAAATAATTCCCCTTCTGCTTTCTTCCGTACTGTTTTCATATACCGCTCCCCTAACCAACTTAGTGACGAAACGGCCTCACCTTAGGATATACTTTTATGCGCCTTGGAATACACTTCACGGTGGAAATGAAGGGCCTGATTATCGAATACACTTTACGATGGAAACAAAATAAACGGCACGCCATTGAACTACGTTTTACGAGTTAGTGAAGTGTCGAAGATAATGTGTTTTCAGGCAGAATGAGCACTTTTCAAATAAAAAATCATTAATGAAAATTAACTTCTTCGTGTCAAACTGGTGTTTAATGTGAGTGGGAAACTTTGTTTTCTTCATGTGATATAATAATCTCATACAAAAATTTCATCTGAAGATAATTTGATATTATAATGATAAGTTTAGTGGGAAACTAATCTCGTATCCAGATGTCGACACCGTACCGTTGTCGGATACGTTTCATTGACATTTCATTCCTTTACGTTGACTTCACGATGACGGGACGTTGTATGTGTAGTGCACAATAAACGGCACGCCATTGAACTACGTTTTACGAGTTAGTGAAGTGTCGAAGATAATAATGAGTTTTCAGGCAGTATGAGCAAATTTCCAATAAAAATCATTAATGAAAATTAACTCCTTCGTATCAAACTGGTGTTCAATGTGAATGGAAAACTTTGTTTTTTCATGTGGTATAATAATCTCATACAAAAAATTTATCTGAATATAATTTGACATTATGGTGATGAGTTTTAGTGGGAAACTAATTTCGTATCCAGATGTCGACACCGTACCGTTGTCATCGCGGCATTTCATTGCATTTCGTTTTCACCGTGAAGTGTATTCGAGAATCAGGCCCCCTAGCTAACGAGGATAAGGAACTGAGACGGTCCCAATCCGTCGAGGTGACGCAATCCGATTCGACCGCCGACCCGCAGTCAGAAGCGGCGGCCTCTCACAAGCAAACCTGTCTCCACCAATTGTTGGATGAGAATTTCGCACCCATTACATGGGCCTCACAAAAAATTTCATTGCGAAAAAAAATTATTCATAATGAAAATAACGCTCCGTTAGCGGTAATACGTAAGTATCAATGTTACATACTGACACTGTCACTGTAAACCCTAATTTGTATTGTTAATATAAAAAATTGAGAAAAAAAAATTCTTCCAGCTTTTTTCCAGTTTTTTAATTTTTTTTTCAGGCTTTCCCAGGTTTTTTTTTCAAATTTTTCCAGCTTTTCCATAATTTTGGTTGGCATCTCTGGTCGCAACTGAACGAATTAAGGGCAGTGATCAAGGACAAACGTTCATATTAGAAAAATAGAATATTTTGTTAGTTTGGCTGCGATGTGCAATGCCATCCCGCTTTTCCATACCGTTTATGTACATTCAGATTGTCACTCCGACGAGAACAGCATAAAAGGCTAATTTTTCTACGAGACGAAAGAATGTGGAGAACAAACGTGAATCAAAATTGAATAAATAGAAATCCATCTATGAAAAATATGCTTTTGATTTTTCCCCAAAAAACCGATGCTAACTTTCAGGACAACCCCATTTTTAAAACCATAAGTGAATTGTTTCGCTACACTTTACTGCGGACAAATAGAAGTTACCGAAGATGGTTAATAGTAAATAGTAAATTCAATAAATGAATACATCGTTCGTTTGAGCTTTTTCCATACCTCCGTTAACTATTTTATATACTACACATTTGAGCATATGCACGACATTCCAAAGACCGTCCGTTTTTCTTCGTTTCCAGTCGACAGTAGTCTCATGCTGTTATGCGTGCGGACTCCGTTCCTTTGGCCGGAAGAGCACCCAAATCAACTGACGAGCTAATGGATGGGTAAACCGTATTACGTGAATTAAAAAAACGGAAAAAAACAAAAATAGAGAGCACCAACCACACCTTAGAATTTGCTAATAGCTCAACAAAGCTTTGGGTTGGGCCTGCAATTGAATATGAGCATGCCAAGCAAGAATGCCCGCCTGTGCGAGGGTATCCGCTGGCTCTCGTGTCGTCTATCACTCCAGAGGCCCATCGTACACACGATAGATAGAGGAGGAATGAATGTACCTACCCTACATCGGGCGGAAAATCGTTTGTCCGAAGAATGGTTGGATAGCTGACATGAATGTGCGTTGATACTCGGACGTCAGTTGAGTCAGTATATTATCGTTTAGTGTATTATCTCACAAGCGGATCCGATTACGTAATTTGCAAGTGGAGCTGTGCGAACTTTGATAGATTTCAAATTTGTGTGGCCAATCACTATTGTGAAGCGGATGAAAAATTGCGGACTGGAACGCCTCCACCTCCGTTGACTTGCTCCGAGCTCCAGGGAGTGGCACTTTGTGTTGGGCTTGTCCCACCTAGTTTTTTTTCCCCCGCTCTCTATGGATCTAGGGTGACCGATGGGCACAGAACAGTGGATGGTACGAGCGGTTAAAATGATTAGAACACGCGATTCCACCGTGACTCCAAACTGTCAGTCTCTCCTTAGCATTAAAACGCAAATCGAGCTCTGGAACAATATCGTTATGATATAGAATACTTTGTCAACATTGTACAGAGTTCCAGTGCGGAGGGGGTTGCGTGTTGTGGATTCAAGTCACATCTTGCACAAAGAGCATTACGGTGGTGTGCAATGAATGCCGGGTTCGAAACCAATAAGAAACAATTAGTTTAATTAGTTTGTTCGAACATTCCCTACTCACTGTACTGCCTGATATGATAGCTCAGTAATTTATTGGTGAAAATTGATACTTGCTGGTTACAGGCTGGGTGTGATCGTGATGGATGATACTATCGATATTTATTAGTTGAAATGGATTACCGGTGTAACTAGAGGCGTTGTGATATCAGGATCTAAATTTGTTTTTTTGATTAATTATTACTAAAATTTGTGTTTCCAAATGACACTTCTATTTCTTATATTTGTATATTCACATGATAGGAATTTCAATGAAAATAATAACCAAAAGTTTAGTTTATAGTAATGACAATACAGGGTCAAACATATAAAATAATTTCGATTGGTCTTTATTTTTTTTTTATCGTTGAGACTGTAACTATTAAATCAGGACTCTTTTTTTGCATTAAAGTCACTTCCAACACTTTAAGCTGATTTGTCACTTTACTTCCATTTTTGGAAGACTGTAAGGAGAGTGAATTGAATTCGTGACCAGGGATGCCAACCTTCCTGATTTTTCAGGATTTCCCAGACTTTTTAGCACGCTCCCTGATATCCTGGCGAACACTCAACTTATCCTGATTTTTTTCTGAAATGATCCTGATTTTTCCTGATTATTTTATTCTTTACGTTATTCGTAATAAATATACTGGTTTTAATACCAAAGTTTTCTGGCATGATAGTTCTCCGGTTCGTACTTGTACAGGGTTTTCCAACATAAAATTCCGAAAGTAAATTGAAATAAAACACACTTAGAATTCGAATTTCGATGAAACTTTTATTTCAAATTAAAGTTTGGTTTATGCCATTATGTGTGAAATACAACATCATTCAAATGTCCTCATAGGGCTTCCTCGCACACCTTGATCCGGAACAGGTAATTTTCGATGAATTTTCGGCACATATGGGGCGGTATCTCGGTCATAACTTCACGAATGTTGTCTTTCAAATGTTCAAGAGTTTACGGAGAGTTGGCATAGACAAGGTCTTTCGCATATCCCCACAAAAAAAGTCTAGCGGGTTCAAATCGCATGATCTGGAGGGCCAATTGGCATCACCAAAACGCGAAATTATGCGTCCCTCAAATTTCGTTCGCAATATGGCCATGTTCGGTCGTGTTGTGTGGCACGTGGCGCCGTCCTACTGAAACCACATGTCATCCGTATCCATATCTTCAATTTGTGGCAAAAAAAATCGGTTAACATGCGGCCATAGCGCTCACCATTCACAGTTACCGTCTCGCCGTCCTCATTTTCAAAGAAATACGGTCCGATGACTCCACCAGACCATAATGCGCACCAAACAGTGATGTTTGGCGGATGCAATGGCCTCTCAACAATCACGTGTGGATTTTCTGAGCCCCATATACGGAAATTTAGCCTCATCGCTGAAGAAAATTTGATGCGAAAATTCAGCATTTTGCTGCTGTTGTTCGTTCACCCAATCGACGTATGCCCGACGCATTCCATGGTCACCACACTCTAATTTTTATACCAGTTGGACTTTATATGGATGTAGGTGCAAGTCCAAATGCAAAATTCACCACAATGATGTGTTTGACAAGCCCAAATTGCTGAGCACGCCGTGGAATCGAAACATTCGGGTCATCCTCCACACTGGCAACAACAGCAGCAATATTTTCGGCCGAACGCACATTACGATGATGCACAGGTTTCACAATATCCGCTACGGATCCAGTTTGTTCGAATTTACGCACTACATTAGCGATTGTGTGCTCTGTAGGCCGTCCATGACGACCAAAATCCGTCCATAATGCTCGAAAAACATTTGCCGGTTTTTCATCATTTTTATAGTATAATTTAACAAAATCAACACGTTGTGCGATGCTAAAACGATCCATATTGTAAAATGGCAGACATTCAACTAACGATATGACGCTTTGGTTGACAGCTATGTCAAACGGTCGTCAGCGCAGGGCTGTATACTTTCGGAAGCCCGAAATGGAAAACCCTGTATATATCTCACATTAAGTTAAATTCTCTAGACGTAAAGCTGTACTTAACTTTTTCTATCTCTACCCTCAATTGTTTTGTGGATTTTCAAAAGTGTACTAGAAAATTTCATGAAGCCAGATTGTCTGATGGATTTATGAAATTAGAAGATTAAGTTTGAGGAGAAACATTGCTTTATTGAGAATAATGTGTATCTAGATGTATCCCCAGAGTTATTAATGTAGGAACACGTTTCAGAGTGTTAAATTATTCAAGAGGAAGTTTTTGAATCCACAGTCAATATAAAAAAAATTTATATGCAATTTGCTCGTCTGATTCAGAGTAGAATAAAATTTCATGATGGGACTATGGTAAATATATCTATAACTGTATTAATTATCATAAAAATTAGGAAAAATTCAACAAGTCTTCCACTGCTGATATGCTTTCTTCATTTGTTGAGGAAAAATTCCTCCCAAAGCATGGACGATGAATTCAGTGAAAATTTGAATATTGATTTCTCTGCAATTGACCATAGTGATGCTGTAGATTTTTTCGAAAAAAATATAAATGATCAAAAGGTCAGGCGAAACATAAGCATTCCCGCTTATGCGAGAATTTCTACCATGCTTATTAATTCTTTTACATATCCGGTTTTCGGCCGAAGAAAGATATACTCTGTTTCTGGTGGGATTTGGAATGGATTCTGTATAATGAGCTACTTCCAAGCAACCTGTTATTCACATGTATGGTTCGCAGCAGTTTTCGACGAGGAAGCAAACATGTTCTGAGAGGATAGAATATTTAAGCTGTGTGAAAGAATGCGAAAGATTGTGAAACAGAACTATGGGTATAAAATTAAATGATAATGCTTTGATTAAATATGATGTTTTTGTTTTCCCAAAAATCGACATTAACTTTTCGGACAACCCAATATGAGCTATCCTGATTTATCCTGATTTTGTATTCATTCTTCCTAATTTTTAAAATTATAGTTGGCAACCGTGCTCGTGACCTTCAGCGAGAAAGGTACGGATGATACCACTACGCCAGATCGGCTCCAAATCTGAACTCTATCTGTTTTGGGTATTTTTTCCTTATATTTCCTATCATAGTTTGACTAGAATGTCGGTCATAGCTTGGCGAAAATTTGTTCCCGGTTGATCAAAAGTTTAAAGATCCCGTAAACGCGACATTTTGTCCGACCCTATATTATTACCACTTTTGTTCAAAACTTCAACAGAGGTTACACTGAACGACGTGTAAAACGTTGTTGTAAAACGTTCGTTGATAAATGGCAACGAGGAAAGCTTCAAATGAATAAATAACAGGTATATTGTCATCAAGTTTGACAGCTGTCAAAGCTAAGATTAGGAAAATTAATAAAAAAATTTTATTATACTTCAGGTGAAATTCCAGAATTGGAGTGATCTGAGGCGTTGTGCTTTCGGCAAGGGTGCCCAATCAGAAATCATGTCACGTTTTCGTGAAATATTTATAACGTTAATAACTATTTTTGATGTGAAGGTATTATTTACATGCCATCCTAATCGGAACTTCTCTGATATTTATTTGATTCCTAACCGTGACGACTCGTTGGTCTGTAAATGGTTCAAATTGACGGAAATTTGAACCGTTCTTATTATTCATACATTTTTTTGTGCATTTCCGTGTTAACCAATACATTCCGCCTGTTCGGATAGGTTTTCAGGCAAACGAAAAGACGTTTTGATAGCAGTTTTTACGCAGATTCTTAACAGTATGTACTGTTCTGAACCATATTTCGGACACTGTAATAATATCTTGAAATGCTTAATGCCCTGATGATATAACTATAAAATGAATATAACAATTAATTCTTCTGAGTAACCCCTTGGTTTAACTATCATTTTATATGACAATTACCAGGTGTATGACACGATTATCGCTATCTCACTCTACATACCGTCACCGCCTATCTCACTATCCTTCTGCTGTAAAAGTTCATCATCGACATCACGATATGTCAGATGGTGGTAAATTGGTAATTCGCGATGACGTCGACGTCTGGTGGCGACTTCAAGTTAGAGCCATAATTTGGGTCCCAAAATCGTTAATGTAATCTCTACCAGATTAGAAGACACGGAGCCGGTTTTCAAATTTTAAAATTTGAATGAAAATTTTCACATTATGTTATTTAAATATTAGAAACACGTATTTCTGATTCAATTTTGGTCATACAATTCCAACATTGTTGCTGATTTTTTTCTCTATAATATAAAGTTGTCTTTATAAACAATTTTCGTATGAGACTTTTTCCCCACCTGCAAACAAAAGTGTTTTTAATTTAAACAGAATACTAATTTGGTATGGAAAAGCTAATTTTCATTCATAATTTTAATTTTCAAAACGTTCACTCCGACTGAAAATCAGCTGTTCTTTGACGCTCCCCTAAACTAGTAAACGAAGCTCATTGCCATCAACGCGGATCGCTACTTTGAAGAAAAAAAAATACTTCTGACGTGTGAGATGTTGGCACCAAAAACATGGCGGGTGCCATACGGCTGACAATTACATTTGAATTATAACATAGGGGGAAACAAACCAACAGCAATGCTCATTATCGTTTGTGTTTGACATTTGCTTAGCGTAAGCATGTAGAATTTAACCGTTCATCAATACTTAAATCGTTATCAGTTTACTGTTATTGCTTGGTAAGTGTTCCGCAGTTGACTATGAAATATAATCAAGTATAATGTAAAAATACTGTAACTTCAAAAAATTACAAAATAAAGTGTCCGAAACGATTCATATTTCGGACGTTTGAAATGAGTGACACTGCAATGTGAGTTTTCAGGCTTATTATGGATGCGTAGATTCATATGATGCACCAAGATATTTATTACATCACTGTTATAATAAAATCAGTGTTTTCGGTTTATTATCTAAGTATTTTTTTTTTGAAAACCTGTATTGATATCTGTATACAAATTATGAGTTCAAGTCTCGAGCATCGTCTTAGTTGAATGATTCGGCGATGATGGTGGTAATTCCGTAGCGCTAGTATTTGCTAATATTTGTGATATATTTCTGTTATAAACAAGATAAAATGAAAATGCTATGAAGCCATGAAGCCATGAGTATAGACAGTTTCTGAGAGACATGTTTCTTTCTTGTGTTATTGCTACATAAGACAACTTGTAGCTAGGAATTAAAAATAAATAGTACATTCACAGTACTTTTGCAAGGAAAAGCAATTCGTTTTAGTTATTTTGACGATGACGGATTTATATAACAATCAGATTTTTGCATTTTTTCGTCGATTTCACATGTCTGAAAGTGATGATGCTAATTCAAACAAACGATTCGATTTATAAACAGGTGAGATATATGAATACACAGATAAATAGAATAGATGGGATAACTGGAACTGAAAAAAATTAAACGAAACAATAAACAAAAGAACGTAATTTTTAAAAATCTGTGTGAAACGCGTTAATTGGTCACTTGAAATGCAGATCCAGTGAACAAGCACTTTCAACTGAAAGGTTGAAATTCTCTATAATCCTCCAGCTCCAGCCAGCGAGCAGTTGACAATCTTACGGAGAGTTCGGACTGAAAGTGGGAACGCGTGATGTCTGTTTGAGACTTACTGGCAAACGTTCCGCTTGTTGGTTTTATTATTCCAAAAGTTTCCTATGTACAATGATTTAGCTATAATTATTCTAGGCGTAGTCAGGCGCAATTCTTTTAGTTTTTATTATTGAGAAATTGATTTAAAAACACAATTCTTAATAGAAAGTAATATACACTATTTTGACCCATTCCAAGGGGTGAGATTGGGTCAACTTTCATTTAATCGTAGTTCAGTGAAAAATTAATATTATTCAACAATTCCTTGAACACTTACGAGTGTTAATCATTAGAGAACATTTACGTAATCAGAATTGTGTTTTACTCTTATTTACGATAATTATTCAACAAAAAGTTCGAAAACTACCTTTTTTTACCCATTTTCACTCCCCATCGACGGTATTTTAGGGCCATTACATTCTACTACGTCCTGCACATCATTATTTGCAATGATGATAGTTTTATTATTTCACACAAATAACGATTCCTTACCACCTGTCATACCCATCACATACATCATTATCTCTCAATCAACAAAATTCATGTGATAATAAAACTCATCGTCGCAAGGATTTCCAAACCATCCCGGTACGGGATATGCAGGAGGGCCTTCCCATCAGTTAGGAAATCACCAGCACTTTGTTAAGAAGTCAAACGTAGCATAACGTTTGCTACACCCCTCTCCCCAAACACATTCTGCCGCGGAGGGATGACATTTGAATACCGGGGGTCCGGAAACTGCAAATGTCAAATTACCAATAAAATATAATAGAAAGGATGCGCCCTAATGAGCGGCGCCATTAAACGTATGCTGCTCAAGCGGAGGGTGGGATGGCCATAGGTGTAGGATCGGCGCCACTAACAACAATATGCTGTTCGGATTAAATTACCGAACGTTATGAGTGGGTGACTGTTTGTATTTGTCTGCACACACGGGTTGACATGGTGTGGAATTACTTACCTCCGGAGGAGCGGGTTCTTTTTTTATTCATATTTATCATTTCCCTCAAATAAATAATACAAAAATTTGATGGAAGATGAATGCATATGTTCATCTCCGGTTTCCGGTGATCCTTTTCTCGTGGTTTTTTTTTGTGGTTAAATGAATGAATAAAAGAAATTGACGAATGGAATGATAATGTGAACTGAAGCTATCAAATCGGTGGATTTCAGCTAACCATTGATTGTGGAGGATTTTGTTGCACAGTCGAAATTCATCGCAAGGACCATATCATCGTAATCAGATATCTGGTAATCATTATTTTTTCCCGAACCATTTTTCCGAGAAAACATGAAGCCAAATGCTAAACAATGTTTCTAGCAATTTCTCAGAATTTTGATACACAGTTTGAATACCGCTGACTAATTTATTGTTCGCAATAGGTATATCGCTAGATAATTTCCAGACTCATCATTCGGTGCATCGTGCAACCGATCACCGGAGCGGACGATGGCTTCTCGTAATATTGGGCAGCGTTCGAATTCAATGAACTAATAAAAGGCCAATATTTACACCTTCTTCCTGTGTGGCAATATAATGTGTCGAAGCGCTGGTTCGGATAATAGCTGGATGCCCACATGGAGAATATACGATGTTTTATGTTTGGATAGGAGCAATGTGATTATTTTTGGAATCAAGTTTTGGAAAACTGGTAAAATTTTGGAGCTTTCTTTATTGGGTTTTCGTCATCTCCAGTTCTTGTTAAACTTAAAATAATCCGCTGAATAAAGTAACTCTAATAGTAGATACTACCTTAAACCAGCACAACATTGCAACACGAGCGCACACGTAGTGTTTTTCGGTGTGTGTAACACTAATTTTATGAGCCCATTCATCGGAAATATTCCATCCAATAACTATCCCGACACGAGAAACGGCAATATGATGAACGAGCGTTGCACTAATGAGAAGTCATTCATAGCGGGTGATTTTATGGCCTAATAGTGATCGCTAGAGGGAGAAAATTATTTTCCACGTCGTCATCGATCGGATGCCTTCATCGTTTCGAGTGAAGGGTAAGGGAAATATGCAATATTTTGTTTTTGGTGAATATCGTAGTAAAGAGCCTGGCTGGATAAAGAAGTCAAAAGCGCCCTTAAACAAAATCACCAGCTCTATAGAAAATATTGTATAGGGTACCAAATATAGTATGTTGGCTTTTTTTTGAACCTCTATGCGGTACACCATAGGATCTGCGGAGAAAAATGTACTTTTCAATTATTTTCCCACTATAATAATTTTAAAAATAGAATCAAAGTTCAATTTTTTTTTCAAAAATTAAAGTGAAAAAGAATAGAATTTTGTTTTGGATTAAGAAACTCAGTACTACTTTTTTTGTATTTAAATGTGTTTCTATGCCTTTTATCCTACGTGATATTTTTCAGGTTTTAAAAAGTGTTGCGCTCACAAACATTTTTTTTTGTTTTTAGATATGTGTGGTATTTTTCAGGAAATTTCGAGCATTCTGTTTCCCATGTTTTCACAATCTGATTTTTTATTTCTCTAAAATGTATGACTTCATTGTATTCGTTAAAAGTACCCCCAAACCTTAAAACCAACACTATGGAAAATAGTGTATAGAGTCCTATAACACAAACTTAGGTAATTTTTAAACGGTTTTATTTAGCTTGCCCTGTAATCTGTTTGTATGTTTGTATGTTTGTATGTTTGTATGTTTGTATGTTTGTATGTTTGTATGTTTGTATGTTTGTATGTTTGTATGTTTGTATGTTTGTATGTTTGTATGTTTGTATGTTTGTATGTTTGTATGTTTGTATGTTTGTATGTTTGTATGTTTGTATGTTTGTATGTTTGTATGTTTGTATGTTTGTATGTTTGTATGTTTGTATGTTTGTATGTTTGTATGTTTGTATGTTTGTATGTTTGTATGTTTGTATGTTTGTATGTTTGTATGTTTGTATGTTTGTATGTTTGTATGTTTGTATGTTTGTATGTTTGTATGTTTGTATGTTTGTATGTTTGTATGTTTGTATGTTTGTATGTTTGTATGTTTGTATGTTTGTATGTTTGTATGTTTGTATGTTTGTATGTTTGTATGTTTGTATGTTTGTATGTTTGTATGTTTGTATGTTTGTAATATGTTTGTCTGTAGCACTAACCCACATTAATAGACATTTTACCCCCTTCCTTCCTCTGTAGTCATTACAAAACTGCGTATTTCATGTCCTTGAAAATCCAAGATGGCGGCCGCTACAAAATGGCGGACAACATATATTTTTTAAAAACCTCATTAATATGGGTTTTCCAAAACCCCATCTGTATGGGTATCAAATGAAAGGGCTTGACTAGTAGAATACGGTTATTTAAGAAAAATTAAAATCCAAGATGGCTGCCGCTACAAAATGGCGGACCACATATTTTCTAAAAACTTCATTAATATGGGTATCAAATGAAAGGGTTTGACTAGTAGAATACACTTATTTATGACGGATGTAAATCCAATATGGCTGCCACTACAAAATGGCGGACTACACATTTTCTGAAAACCTCATTAATATGGGTATCAAATGAAAGGGCTTGACTAGTAGAACAACGTTATTTATGAAAAATGCAAATCCATCAAAATCCTACCATGTACTATAATGTACTAAACACTAGAAAATAAAATAAGTAAAAAAACTTTTTAAGTTAAACGGTTTAATTGTGATTAAACATAATAATGTACTAAAAGCTAGAAAATAATTAGGCAAGTAGCAGTTAGCAGTTATCACACCTCTCCTTCATTAGTCTAGGGCATTGATAAGACTGAAATAAATACGTGAGGCACGTTGGATTTCTATTATTCACAATTAGCGACTTCATCATATGTCCCACGATTTTATTTTAGTCTTATCAAGCACTAGACTAATGAAGGAGAGGGGTGATAACTGCTAACTGCTACTTGCCTTATTATTTTCTAGCTTTTAGTACATCTTTATGTTTAATCACAATTAAACCGTTTAACTTAAAAAGTTTTTTTTACTTATTTTATTAAGAATATGGTTCTCTATAAGACCTATGGGGAAAAACGCAGTCTTTCTTCCTCATGTCATTCTCAATAGGCTTTGAGATGAAAATTAAATAAAAAATACTCTAAGTGCAACTATTAAAATACAAATCGAAACACTTGAAATGAAAGATTTCGAATGCTCTTAACCCGAGCATTTCTTAATTTTCGATTTTCTTTCCACCCATTTCGATTTTGTTGAAAACTCTTTGTGTACACAACAAAAATCGACTTTAATGTGCCAACGTAAACAACACTTTGTTTATATCGCATCAACTGAATCACTGACGGGTTGTAAATAATATCTAACAGCTCTAGCTGTCATAAAATGTTGAAACGAGGGGTCACTCAAACTTTTGAATGATTTTAATATTATTTTTTGGGGTGGGATTTTATTTTTGTCATCGCACATTTGCACACTTCAAAGAAGTCATGTAAAGAAGTAAACAAAATCGAACAAAAATGGCAAAACTTGTTAATTACTTGAAAGAGTAATAGTTAATATACAATTCTATGATATTACGGTAGTAGTTTTGTACCGACAAAAAGGAGCAACCAGAGCTACAGCGGAATACGTTTTCCCCAACACAGACTTCGAAAACAAGGGGAAATTGGCATTGCGAATGCATGCAATACAGATTTTCAAGTTATAGATCATAATTTGGGTCCTAAACTTGAAAGTCTAATTTAGATAAGATTAGAAGGCACGAAACCAGTTTGAAAATGTTAAAATTTGCTTAATGATTGTTTTCCCCAAAAATTGGCACGAACGTTCCAGACAAATGAATATAACCTATCTGATTTCTTCCTGATTCTTATTTTAATTCTTCTTGATTTTTGAAAATTATGGTTGGGGGCATAATCGAAGAGATGTAGGACTTCACCAAGGGCTGTCATTTCAAATAACCTCTCGAAAATTCAAGTAATTTTTTCTGTATCTCTTAGCAAAATTACGTTTCCAACTTTCATTCCCAAAGTAATAATCAACGAATTATATCATGCACCCCTTTGCAGAACGGCAACGGAAATCCGGAATATTCATGTAAACAACAACTGTAGGTCACATCACAATGAAACCCTGTCAAAAAAAAAAAAAAATAAAAAAATTAATATTTCGGAATGTTTTGGAAATATAATTGCTCCAATACAGCACACAATCTATTCCACCACCATTGAGAAAAGAAACATCAAACAAGAACGGAGCGAAGGTCAAACACGTATTCACGCGATGACTGCTCTAATTTACATTCATGATTTTTTATATTAGAAGTTTGTTAATTCCACATAAATAGCCTTGACCATTTTTGCCTCACTAATTGGAAGATAAACCGTCAATGCTGTCAACGCGAATATGCATATCGGAATGAATGTGTTTGCATGCATGTATTTTTGTACTGCGGAATGTGTTTCGGAATACAAAAGCAGGTACGAACACACCACTCATTTAATCAAAAATTTAATCAATACAAACAAATAATTACTATGTCATTATTCCGGTTTGATTGTTTGTCTTCAAATTGCGTTGTTCCATAAGCAAACAGATTTGAATCGCCTTCTTGGTGATAGTGTACATAAAGTGAGGAAATATCGTTTAAACGTAAGCTAATTTTTGTCCAAAGTCCTCAAACAAGCGATCCGAAATCTGTCTTCGCAACTGTATTCGATTGATCGTCGGGTGTAAAGTTTACACATACAATCATTTAATTTGAAAATTGCGTATACCTTTAATAGGAGGCAAAATTTCATTTTGAGGATGGAAATTGGTTATTATGCACATTATTGAATACGCACCTATGACACCAAAAACCTTAGCAATATGTCATTTCAGTTTTGTTACTGTGTTAGTACGCAAACCATTTGTTGGTGCTGACAACTTGTTGAACTGAGGTGAAAAATTTCGAAAAAAAAAAGATATTTGAGTGAATCAGAACATACGTGAATAGAAAGAACATAGCGTTGTTCGTGAACTGAAGATAATTGGTATGAGCAACCGGGAAATATTGGAGCCGATCTGGCGTAGTGGTAACATCCATACCTCTCACGCTGAAGATCACGAGTTCAATTCTCACTCCCAACATTCTTCCAAAATTGGAAGTAAAAAGTGACGAACCAGCCAAAAGTGTTGAAAGTCACTATAATACAGATATATATATAAAAAAAAACCGGGAAATAGGAAGGAGAGCAAAAAAAGATCCGAAACATCGATTCGAAATGTGCGGAAAGGTGAAAAATGTGGCATTAAGAAGAAAACTAATGGGAATACCAAAATAAGGAAACATGACAAGAAGCTGGCCGGAACTAAAAAGTTCAATGCATCGAAAATTAAGAAGGAACTTGGATTCTCCTAAGCGCATTGTAAAATATTGCTAGGATCTGGTTACTTCAAGTACACAAAGTACAAGTTCAAGTACATAATTCCGCCAAAAAGAATATGGTATGACGAAATGAATGAAATAGCGTTGTATTTTCGGATGTTCAATTTAGATGGCCCCGATTGATGTGCATACTACTGGCATAATTTGAGGAAGTAACCCGAAAAACTTTGGAGATGGAACACTCATGATATGGGGTGGTTTTGACGTAGGATTTAGTCCTTCAGGAACATATTGGGGTACAAATTGAAAATCCAAAACCGAGCACATCTTGAAAATTGTCCAATTTCAAACGCTTATTACTCAGTCATTTCATGATGGATTGATGAGATTTTTGCGTCAAACGATTTCGGCACTCCGTAACATTTTTTTACATTGAATAAAATAATATATGTCATCAAACTAACTATTGAACAATTGAAAAATCTCACCTCTATACTAACGGAAATACCCACTTCTGATTGGTCGAAATTGACGACACAAGCGGCTACTTATGTACTTACAATTATTGCTCAGTTTTTTCCTAATGGATTTATGAGATATTTGCATCAATCGATCTGAGCACTCGGTAACAATTCATCACTAACTATCTAGCCATCTAAACTAACTATCAAACAATCGAAAAATCCCCAAACGGAAATACCTCGTTCTGATTGGTCGAAATTGAAGATACGGAGAAATCGGCATTGCGGATACACCAAAGTGGAGGGAACTTTTGTTCCCATCGACATGCATTGCTTAACAGAGATTTCAAATCCAAGTTGCCCGAGGGAAATCGGCATTGAAAATACATGAAAGTAGGGTGAGCTTTTGTTTCCACTGAAATGTATGCCCTAACAGAGATTTCAAATTCAATTTCCTAATACATCATTTTGGTAAAAATATATGTTTAGGAGTTACGTTGAAAAACGTTTTGTCAAAACTTACATTTATTTTGACAATCGTTGCCTTTTCGAATTTTCAATTTGAGCCTAATTTTAAAAGAAATGGTGAGAAGTCGAGCTATCAAAATTTTCTACAGCTTGCACTGATTTCATTTGCGACATTGATTTCTTCCACTATGATTGATTAATCCTAGAATAAAATTGAAATAGTATTTCTTTATGGATTGGATAACAAATCGTCCAATGCTAAATCTCATCAATTGAGGGACCTTATTCCCTACCTTAGATTAAACACACCCAGGCGTACACGTGTGTCCTTCCTCGATATGTACCGAAACTAACGAATTGATACTATCTTTGGCGCGCTTGGGAGTCCACGCTTCGTTTTGTCGTATTTTATGTGACAATTTTATCGACTGAAAAGCAAACACCGAAAAAAAAATCGTCGCCCATACCGCAGGAGGGCAGCCAAGCCCGTTCGTTCATTATTCCAATTAAATTCTTACGTCCGACTTGGTTAGCCGCGCAGGAAGCGCCAGCCAGCGAAGGAAGGTTCTTCCCGGTGGTTCCTGAATAACAACAAAAAAGAAAAGCAGGGAGGGAAAGTGGGTTCCGGGTTGTGGCACTACTAGCACCTCCGAGGCGATCAGCGCCGCGATCCGATGAGGGGGTGTGTGAGATGTGCGGAGGACACGATAGGGGTGCAGCTAAACGCCGTCAACTCGCCAAATCATCCACCATTAACATTTGACGGCAATCAATTTGTTGTGCAAACGAAGTACTATTATAGCGAGAAAGCGACTATTATCGTAATAAAGGAGCGAGAACCCACCACCAATTCTTATCGGTGCCGTTGGTCCGCCGCGTGGGTGTGAATCAGAACGCTGTCTCACCTTTCGCGCTGCGTTAATATTGAACTTTACCCATTCGTTCCAGTTTGGTTCGATTGAGCGGAGGGGAGATAGCTAAGGTATACGGAGTCGACACGACGGGGAGTGGTCGGGAAAGGATATAAAAATCACCAGTTCATCATGTTATTGCGCAATTTATGTTTTATATCCTGTTCCACGAAGGATTTTACTTCCTTTAGGGGTAGGGCATATTTTGATAGGGCGGAATTATACCGTCTGAAGATTTTTTTAAGAGAATTCGAAGAGTGCTATGATATTTAGAAGCCAACGTTTTCAACACCTGAAAATAGCTTTATTTTTTTCAAACTGTTTCAAGAAGGTTTGACAAGCGTTGTACTCATTAATTCTGTATCGTAATGGAGCAATTCCAAATGAATCGTCCTAGAAATGCAGATTTTAAAAACATGTATTTTTGATTCGAATGAAAGTTTGTATTCTGTTTGGGTTGGAGGAAATATGAGTTTTCCACAGCAATTGGGATTTTTTTTTTACCAAAACTTTTTTACTAAAAAAACTATTTTTGACGAACTTTGTAAAACATCGAACTTTTATGAATTTTAGAAACTACGAATTTTTGTATGTTAACAATCATTTCTAGCCACAAGTTATTAATCCTGATGCCATTCAAAATAAAAAAGCTCATTATCAATCTCCTTCTAAATGCAGCCATTCTCGAAAAAAAATATATTTTAGATATTGCAAATTTTAGTTTTTTTCTTGTAAATAAAAAAAGAGTACTATTTTTTTTCTCAGTGTATATTTTTATATAATATATTTTATACAACCCTAACTTTTAAAGAATATCACAGAAAAAAACGCTGAAGAAAATTACCTAGTTGGCCGATCCTTTTCAAACTTTCAGACAATAAATTATAACCCATTAGTAAGTTTTTGGCATATTTATCTTATTCAACTTCAATACCATATCCGTATCCTCGCACCTAACGCATAACTCCACTCTTAAGGTTCCGTACAACATCTGGATACAGCTTCGGAAAAACACTTTTTCTTCATGTCTTCCTCAGATTTGACCTTTTTGGAATGCTTCCGTAGTGGCGCTTCATAATAGCCCAGTATTTTTCGATGAGTCTTAGTTCAGGTGCGGTAGGGTGGGTACGAAAGTGACCCCGTTGGTTTCGTACCACTCTAGGGCATTCTTTGAATATTGGTACGAAGCTGGATCCGGCCAGAAGACCAAAGGGCACTCGTGTTGCTTCAACAGAGGAAACAGACGCTTCTGTAGACACTCCTTGAGGTAGATCTGCCCGTTTACAGTCCCGGTAGTTACGAACGGCGCACTCCGTTTACCACATGAGCAGATCGCTTGCCGAATCATGTATTTCTTGGCAAACTTTGAAAGCTTCTGCTTTCTTGCTGCCTTCGGAACATCAAACTTGTGCTGGGCGGTAGAAAATAGTAGCCCCGGAAGCTACCGGAAGTCCGCCTTGACGTAAGTCTCGTCATCTATGATGAGACAATGAGAATTCGTCAGCATCTGGTTATACAGTTTTCGGGCCCGTGATTTTCCCACCGTATTTTGCCGTTCGTCATGATTTGGAGCCTTCTGAACTTTGTACGTATGCCTAGTCCTTGGCACCAGGTTACCTCATCAAAAATGTTCACCACCTCGAAAAAAACACCCTATGCCAAATATCAGCCTAATCGGACTTCAGGGAGAGTGGCGCAAAGCGGTCAAAGTTTGAGTTTTTTGAAAATCGAAAGATCACCCAAGGGGGAGTAAAAGAAATCGGGGTTTTCGAAAAAAAATTTGTGATGCCAAATGTCTCAAAATTGCATTGCTCGTCCAGGCTTACTTTTATCTCGAAGAAAAAAATCTTTTTTGGCACTTGGTCGTGTTTCCGTCTGAGGTCGATTTTTGAAAAACAAAATTTTTGAGACAACTATAAATCTCGACGTGTCATGCAATTCTAAGACATTTGGCATCACAATTTTTTTTTGAAACTTTTGAAGGTAATAATATAATTTTTTTATGATAAATAAAGCATTTTCTTTAAAAACGCAAATTCCCGGTATATATTTGATAGAATGTAGAACAGTGTATAGGTTTAAAAATCCCCTTGACAACTGTTGTAGATCTATGTTTAATTCAAGCGAAGCAAAAGTTAAATAAATAAATAAATGTTTTCCTTTATGTGTCATCCTTTATGTGTTTTTTGTTTTGATTTTGAGAGAAGTGTCGCTGATAAATATGCTTATCAACAAAATATGCGATAGTACTCACATTCACTGGCAAGTTGTAATTCAGATACCAGCGACAAAGAGCTCTTAGTGCGGCCTGTAAAGATTGATTCAAACTCAAGGGGAGTTCGCTGATTTTGTAGCAGTGACTTAACAAACGATATGTTAACACATTATGTTAAGGCGGGAAGAAAATGATAGTTTCGTGAACCAAACAAGCTCGGAGACGCCGAGTGCTGTTTTTTTACACGTACGAATAATTGATCCAAAGGTGAAAAGAGAGGGTACTTTTTATCGAATCACGGTGGATGAGAATTGAGCAACCTACGCTGATCCAAAGCAAATTAAATCAATGGAGAAGCCCGTCAATGAATCAAGGTTGAAACGATGCTGAACCGAATACAGGTCGTTGTTAATACTGTGCAATTGGTGAGAATTGCTCCAAGGGTTCTGTTCGTTCTTGGGAACCTTACCAATATACAGAAAGGATTGAAGAAGTGGTCTTTCTACAAGACTATGTTTGACCATATATTTTGAAAGTATTCAAGGAATTGGATGTCCTACTCCACCTACTGGACGTTGCTGTTTCTGACTATTACGTGTTCCGGTGTCTCAACACCTGGAGCTTCATTTATTACGAAGAAACCAAAAACTGGATGGGTTCTTGGATGACCAAAAAAAAACGAGAAACTAACGATCGCAATCGATTCTCATTAGCTTCAATACCTTCGAATTTTTCACCAACAAAAGTGTTCACCTTCGACAGGTAGTAATCACTTAGTGCCAGGTTCGTAATTAGCCGTTGCAGTATCGGGAGGACAATAAACATCATTCAGAATTTTAGCCGCCTGGCTTGCATTTTTGCCTCATCAAAGAAATACATTTAGAATAGAAATAAATTCCATTAACCATTAAGGCCTTATGAATACATGACGATGGAAAAATCACCATGTACGACGCAGTTACTGTCTCAACCTCAATCAGCATAAAGAACCTACAAACTAATATCTTCAAACAGTTCTGAACAAACTGGACCGACGACATTTCACTAACAAGGGACCCATACGTTACACTATTTTCCAACGGAACATCAAATTTATCGAGCGGAAAATGTTAAAATGGAAAAATTATACGCCGGAAGGACGGATGGGGGAGTGGAAAGGTGTCGGCAGTTTGCAGCGAAAACATCCTGCCGCCGTGATTGACGAACAGTGAAAGCAGTTTCAGTGGCTCCAAGACACCAGGGGTGGGTGAAAAATAAATGTCATCCTGTTATTACTGAATGGCTGATTTCAGGCGAGTGTGCATTGCATTGAAGGTTGACATCATTATCGGCAGCGATGTGTCGTTGGATGATAAAATGTTTGTTTTGATAATGGTATACAAAGTGATCATGATTGTGGTGGGTGGAAGGATTTGAAGGCTTCAGACACTCTCTTTCAGACACAAATGAAAGTGTAATAACAGTACCATTCTTTGTTCGAAAGAACTCGACCCGGGTTGCCTTCAACGTTTGACATAAATAAAATTAAAAAAATACAATTCATTTGAAATATTGGGGACTGGGAATCTATATGCCACGTACGCTTGGTTCTATGTTAGTCCATTAATATGAATCAATTTCGTCGAGTATGAAGCGAAATCAGCCATGGCCCAACATTGCACACAGCCCGCCAAAATAAAATATCCCAACTAGTTGGAACAGAAGTGGCGCGACCGACCAATTTCTGTTGTCGCCAAAATCAAGCTTTATTTTGTCTCGGATTGCTCTCTGCAAGCCAATTGCTGCTCCTCTTCTCCACAGCATCACAGTAAAATAAATAAATGAAACGAGGAGTGGGAAACAGGGGTGAGAAACACTGGTAAGCGTCATTTGATGAGGAGGGAAAACTGTTGAATGCGGTTCGCGTTGGCTTCTGGGAACACAGGCATGTGACATTGTGGAGCCGAACGTTTGCAGTGAATTTCTTATGCTTCATTTTGGACAGCTGTTTGCTTCATCAGCATACACACGATTTGTACGTGCCTGAATTGAGAGGACCTATTTTGATTTTTGCATTCAGTTCCTAGTGGAGGATTTGTAGGCATAACTTGAAGTTGTGACTGAAAATGGCGCAACGTATGTTTGAACGTTGCAAATAACGCCTGTTGGCACTAATGGTTCAGCTCCGAGGTGTTGACAAATAAATGACAGTTCAGTGATAGATGACAAGTTGCGCAGCTGTGGGTAAATTTGTAAACATCTGGTGACTCTCGTCACCAATCCTCGGATCTCTGTTCAAAAACTGTGGACCAGATCCATTCTTTTGCAACTCGATCATGGCGCGTGTTGAATCGTAAAGTAACCATGATCAAATATCATCAGTTTAAGAAGGCTAAAAACCAACCTTAACAGCCTACAGAAACACAATCTCGTTGATCTCGTATATAATGAATACGATTTAAATTCGAATTATACAAACACAAATAATACAGTAACTGTTTTCACGATGATTACTGCAATTTGAATACCATTGGCTTCCCGGCGTGATGACACCAGTGCGCGGCTCGCGCAATGCATTGTGTCTCGAATGACGTCAACTATTTCCATAGGTATTGGCGGAGATCAATGTAGCGGCAGTGTATAAAATATAGCATAATTGAATTAGTTAGCTAGCTGCGACCTTTGATGCCATCGGAGCGTCACGGCTCCACCTTTCGGTTTGCAGTGTTGTACTATTTTGATGCCACACTAAGTGAATCAACGATAAGTCTTCTGTTTGTGTTTCTTATTCCCTTTTGTAGAGTTAGTTTTTAATGATTAATACTGCAATAGTTATTTTTTGCATTAAATCACGAGATGAATGCACTTCGTGTATAGTCATTTGAATCATTGATGATTTGAATGCATTTCGGTAGAACACTTCGCTTAACCATTTTATGGAGAGTTTTTCTTATCTGATGAAAGTTTTTTTTTTGACTAAGCACTAAGTCTTTCAGTTAGGGTCCCAAATCAGAAAACAGGTGATGTTTTCCCGAACCGAACCAGGCACAATATTTATAAAGCACTGCGTGCATAAATCGCTCGCTCGAAATGCAAATGCAGTGCGTTCTACGGATGATGTAGAAAGAGGAAATATTGCGATTAAACAGGCGGAGCTTTTGAGTATAAATAAGCCTTGTGGAGGCGCCACTAAACCACTTCCTAAACGAACCAGCTAAAAGTGTTGAAAGTCACTATAATACAGAAAAAAATAAAATGAGTAAGCCAGTCAAGATTCCAAATTACAATTTCAGTCCAGCTAGCGAGCGGACAACATTATCATTCAAAGGAAGGACAGAAGAATGGAAGCATCGGAAGAAGCGGTGCAATTTTGTTCGGAGGATTCTCATCTCGTATGACCGAGAGCGCTTCTGTATTTTTGAATCACACGCATTATGAATCATCTATTTATTTATTTATTGTCGTCAATCAAAATTGTAGACCAATACATTCTTAATACTACTTGAAACTACTTACTTAAAACTAAAAAAAAAAACTAAAAAGAACTGGCTGGATAATTTATCTGTTTAATTCAAAAGACGATCTTAACAAGTTACAAACAAATTAACAAATTTTTTATTTATTTATTTATTTCGTCAAACCAGCGTAGACTAAATATGCTGCCCAAATATTACAGTGAAATTTAACTATATTTTATTCTATTCAGATAGTCTTTGAGCATTGACCTTGACGTGGTTAAATTAATTATTTCACTGTGTTCGTTACAGAGGCTTAACAAACGATTAATAGGACTTTATTTGGCATAATTCGTTCTTCGGTAATCTATGTAGAAAATGTTGGGGTTTCTCAGGTGCCTAATCGATGCGTAAAAAAATAGGTTTCCTAATATTTCTTCTGAGTCCACTCGTTGTGATATGATGTCAATAATAAATAGAATCATGGCAGAGTTCAGACGTTCTTTTAAGCTTTTCATATTGATTAGCATGCAACGTGCCTCATATGGAGGGAGATGGTATGAAGACCAGCCTAGTTTACGAAGTGCAAATAATAAAAATTGTTTTTGTACAGATTCAATTCTGTCTTCGTGTGAAGTTATGTAGGGGGACCATACAATACTGCAGTATTCGAGAATTGATCTGACGTATGTAATATACAATGTTTTTATTGTGTACGGATCAATCAACCTTCTTCAACTGTTTCAACAATACAACGCAAACCATCGACTATCATGTCATTGATAGCAGGGTTCGTGTATGATTGAATTGAATCATCACTTTTTCCGACTGATCATTCAATTTTCGTGAATTCGAACATCGTTTATAATGGTGTCAAGTGGTTGGTTTTTTGTATGCATACTCTCGAACATTCAAGTTTTCTTACTGAGCGAACGTTCGATGGTTCAATACCGGAACTACTCATTGATTGGCATTTTAATTGGCCTTTTCAAAGGGTAGAGGCGAATGAGCTTTGTAATGTAACCGTTTGTTACAGTTTAGTTAGTTTTTTTTTCAACTGAGTGTTATGTTGTTTTAAATATTGACACCTTTTTGGTAATTGTTTTTCAGCAGAATATTTTTGTGAAGTAGGGAAGTAAATATAATTGATGTGCTATAATTGTAATGTAATCTGGCGAAAATGGTGTCGAGTCGGTATGGTAGGATATTGCAAGAATTGCGAGAGACCGTTAGCTATAGCGGATTTGTGATGTGGGAAAAACTACCGAAAACGCAGTTTTATTTCCATTAGGAAATATTTGATTGATTTGATTTGATTTACGTTGGCCTCGCGCTGACGTAATGTCGTATGTGTAGCGCACTTTTAACCCGTTGAGCCCCGAATTTTTCTTGCTGTGCTTTCCATTCAGCCAGCTTCAAGACCTTTAAACACAATATCAGTGTAGGTCCCAGCTTCCAAAGATACTTATCGTATAAATAGAAAATAGTCAGAAATTCAACTAGAAAGCAGTCACATTTTTTAATACATTTGAAAACAACCCGTGAATATTCTTATTTCCTTATTTTGCAACTGTCAGTCCTCTTCATTCAGCGATTTCCTACCAAAAAGCTCAACGTCGGATCCTAGGGACTGACGCGGGGCTCAACGTGTTAACTATACGCGCTGTAGGAAAACGGATTTAATTTTCTGGTGTTAAAGTTTATGTGCTGAACCAATTCTGGACAATTGATGATATTTCCTTGAATGATATCGAAAACAAGCCTTTGCAGTATTACATTGTATCCAAAACAGATTCTTTCTCAAAAGCTTGCAACGATCACCGTAGTTGGGTGGATTCTGATGATCCTTCCAGGATACGGTACACAATTTGCGTCGAACAGACTCAATTTTTCATATACTGCTATCGTAATATACTGCTTGTCATAAAGTTTTTTTTTTGAGTTTCCAGAGCTTGTGTAAGGCTAGGCGCAAATTGAGAAGCGTATAGCGCTCGTAAGCGAACGCGAGACTACCAACACGACTCATACGTGCCACAAACGTAGCGTGTTGGAGCGCATATTGAGTCGCAGTTTGGTGTAAATAACATGCCACTCGCATACAATGACTGATTAACACAGAGTTGCGCGATATATTTATTTACTAACACAATCACCCGACCAGTACAGTCATACAGTGTCAAACCCACGGCGCTATATGATTGTTCACCAACACAACTACCACAACAGGCATAACCAGCACGAGAAACTGTGGTTCAGCCACAGCGTCGCGCGAGTCGTGTCTCACGAGCGCTCCACCATCTCGCGTCATCTGGCCAATTTGCGCCGTTCTATCTGTTTTCATTAGCCACAAAAACAGGCGCTATATCGCGCCAAGTTACTCGCGCTATATGCGTCTCAATTTGCGCCTTGCCTAAGAGTTCGGTTGACACGATATATACAGGGTTGCCATTATAAAATCTGTGTTTTTGGTCTGAAATTTTTTTTTTATTTTTTATCTTAGTTTTTTCTCAAAAAATCTGTATTGAAAGCTATATTAAATTTATCAGTCTAATTCTGAAGCATAATCTTAGCTTTAGTATAATTGATTGGCATAGTTATTATAGATAAGGCGATGTTATGGTATCCACGTAAAGTCACACGAAAATGTAATGGTTGTAATGAATCAAAAGGCAGCATAATAAGGAAACAATTCAAAAACTGAGGACTGTCAACGCTTGAAAAGGGAACATGAAATTACTATGAAACTATTGCTAAGGATACGGACAGGTTTTGATAAGTTACACCGGGGCAAGTTGAAATTCGGGGTAAGTTAAAACGGAAATCATAACTTTTACTAGGGATGATGGATTGACGTGACAAAAATATGTATATAGTAACATTATCTTTCAACCCATCTTATTGACAGCTTCAATGCAATCTGCGCTTTTGTTTACTTTTCCTTGTTCCGTGAAATCAAAACAAACATTTTTGCGCGCTGACTCAATCGGTCCGAAAATACTGATTTTTTCAAAAATAACGCCAGAATCACACGTCAGGTAATCAAATAGGGATAATTAAGTGTAGTAGCTTTTAAAACTAAACTGAAAATCCTTTACCGTATAGCTTTGAGCATTTTAACTCATTTCATGTTTTTTTCAACCCTGGAGTTTAAACCAGTAAACCGCACATTAAACTCATGATAGTTTTCAAAATTCATATTTTTCGGAACATCCAGTGGGAATTCCTATTTTTTTTATCGACAGTCATCTGTTATACCTTGTACATGCTGCAAACAGATTTCAATTTAGAGGTTTAGTGATGTTTTGAGATAACTGTCAAGTTGAACTTCGAAAAAATCGTTCAAACTTGCCCCGGTGTACCTAATAATTTTTCATTGATTGATTGATTTCACGTGAGTATGAACGCCCTTTTGTTTTTAACATTCTCTGTGCTATATTAAAAAAGGCTAAACAGTGTTATTTATTTATTACTAGCTAAGCCGGCGAACTTCGTCCCGTCTAAAACGGATTTTTTGTTATGAATTTTTTCAAACATTCACGTTTTGTACTAAGCGAACGATTGTGGGTTCAATAGCAGAATTCTTCGTTATTTGATCTTCTAATCTTCTAATTGGCCCTTTACAATGTTCATTTTATTAGAAATTTCCTAGTACTCTTACCAAAACTCGTGATTAAAATATAAATTTGTTTTCAGACACAATTTTCGCCCAAGATTCTTAATTCACTTGCAAATAACATGTTTCTCCGTTACATGAAATACGTGTTTGATACAGAAAAGTAAGTTTTCATTCATAATTTTTATTTTCAACACGCGCTATTTCACCTGGGATTTCACCATTGCCATTTTCGCTTCACATCAACGAAACGCGCAGCTTAATTGCGAAAACGCGAAATCCAATTGAACTAACAACGATGTCATTCAAGAACATATAATTCATTCCATTCGAGCTTTCGCTCAAAGTTTAACAAAATAAAGCCGGCTTAAGGTGAAGGTGGACGCTAGCCACAAATGGTTGCCACAATGGCGCTCATTTCTTTCATCTCCCTCCCTCACCCCTCTCCCGAAAATCAATAATTTTGCGAAACAGTGTGAAGAAAATGATCGTTTTCGCTCACTTCCCATCAAATAATATCAACCAAACTCTAATCGATTTCTCACACGATATTAAATTTCCATCTGCTGTCACACTGTATAGTGAAAAACGTTGGAAAACTCGAGCTAGTGCTCTGAAAGTTAAATTTTCATTTTTCAATTTTCCGCAATGGTTTTGTTTGAATTGGTGAAAACATCGTTTCGGCACTGTTGCCAGACAACATCATCGAAACAGCTATAAAAACCACTCAATAAAATGTTATTCCTGAGTCATAGCGTTTCATGTCATGAAAATCAATAGAATAAAATTGTGTTGATATCAATACAATTATTATTTTTACGTTTAATGGGTCTATAATGTAAGTTTTAGCAACTTTAACATTGGTTAAGAAAATTGTACTGCAGAGCTCGGAACACTGCCACGGCTGCCTATGCTTTCAAAAACAGTAAACGGAAAAGTATTACAACGAAGAGAAGGGTTAAGGCTCTCCAACGTGGATATGTGGAAACAATACGATCAACGAAGTAAAATATTAAGGAATTATAAACATCGAGGTACTATGCGGAAGAACTTGTTAATACCAAAAGAGTTCCAGTTCGCATGTATTATAAATTTGCTCATGTTGCGCTCGCGTATAACCAGAATTTTACTTCATATGCAAATGCACCTTCTATATATATTTATATTTGCAATTAATCTTCGGAACATATCGTTCATACATTTTACTTTAATATTGAATTGTTTTTTTTTCAAATGTATTCAAAGACTCGTGTCAATGAAGCACCACACAGTCTGATAAGTGAATTGATCTATTTACGTGTGCTTTGCTCTTCTCTCACAAACACTATTACCCCATTTTTACACGTGGGTTTACCTATACTACTACAATGGCTAGCTTCCACCTTCACCTTAAATCGCACCATTTCATACTAGGGTTTTGTGCTTACCAACACATTCGGCGTTCCATTTTGATTTATATAGATAACGCTAACGAATAACACATATGCCTAAGCATGTAGGACATCATATGAATATCGAAAACAGATGATTCACATTTAAACAGTTTCGAATGTTATATGAATAAAATGGGTGGGATGGGAAAAATATTATTAACATCCAGCCGTAACTATCATTGGAACGTTTTTCAAAAAATCTGTGATCTGTATCTACAGATTCTTGGTCCCAAAAAGTCGAAAAAATCTGTAGAAATACAGATTATTCTGTAGACATGGTAACCCTGGATGTATATAGTGTAAGGTACTATCTTCGGTTATAGGACTGGCTATTTGAACTCTATTGTTTTGTTCTGGTGCGAAATATGCAAAAAACGAAAACGCCAGTGTTTCATAACTATACCCTGCGTTTCACAACGATAGAACCACTCATTTTTTCTGAGTTTCCAGAGATATGTAAGAAGTCAAATTGGAGTATATAGTGGTAGAATACAATAACTAAAGGGTGTGTCACATCAAGTTGCATCACGGAAAAAACGCTGTAGAAATTCGCCCAGTAGACCGATCCTTTTGAAAATTTTAGACAGTAAAATAAAAACTATTGAACAACTTTTGGCATTTTCTTTTTATTCATACTTCGAGCCCAAGCCCGTATGCTCGCACCTTCCTCTTTACCCCGTCCATAAGGTTCTGTACAACGTCAGGTTGTAGTTTTTTTTGAACAGAAATCCATTTTCTCTTGAAGTTCGCCTCCGATTTGTCAACTTTTGGGTTCTTCCGGAGGGCCTGCTTCATAATCGCCCAATATTTCTTCTATTGGGTGAAGCTCCGGCGCGTTGGGCGGGTTCATTTCCGGGTTCATAGTACGAAGCCAACGGGGCACGAAGGTGACCCCGTTGGCTTCGTACTATTCCAACACGTCCTTTGAATAGTGGCACGAAGCGAGATCCGGCCAGAAGATGGTCGGGCCCTCGTGCTGCTTCAATAGTGGTAGTAAGCACTTCTGTAGGCACTCCTTAAGGTAAACCTGCCCGTTTACCGTGCCGGTCATCGCGTCTTCCCCACCATGTTTTGCCTTTCGTCGCGGTTAGGAGCCTTCTGAACCTTGTATGTACGCAGGCCCTCCCGCTGCTTGGTCCGCTGGATGAATGAACTTGACAAATTCAGCTTATTGGCGACATCCCGGACCGAACTTCTCGGATCACGTCTAAACTGCTTAACTACGCGCTTGTGATCTTTTTCACTGACGGAGCATCCATTTTTGCCGTTCTTCACCTTCCGGTCGATGGTTGGGTTCTCGAAGTATCGTTTTAGTACTCTGCTGACCGTGGATTGGACGATTCCCAGCATCTTACCGATGTCCCGATGTGACAACTCCGGATTCTCGAAATGAGTGCGCAGGATTAATTCACGACGCTCTTTTTCGTTCGACGACATTTTTACAAATTTACGAAAAATTGACAGTCAACGTGATCTATTCACTCTTATCTGATTATAAGCGAAAGCTGAAGATATAATTCCTAAAAATTAAATTTCTACAGCGTTTTTTCCGTGATGCAATTTGATGTGACACACCCTTCATCTTAATTTTTAAGACTGGTCATTTGAACTTATTGTTGTGTTCAGGCGCGAAACATTCAAAAAAAAACAAAAAAGGAAAAACTCTCACTCCTTTACAAAATTAACGTCAATTTAACATGAATTACGATAAGTTTCTAATTCGTAGGTCATCTGTAGTTTTCAATCAGTTCACATAACCCATTCGGGGTGGTTTCGACCAAGCTGCGCCATGTTGTAGTGTGTATCTCGTTCTACGCAGATGATACTGCTCGTTTAAGCTCTTCAAATGACTCATACTGCTTATAAGCTGCATCCACTATTCGTCCGATCACTCCTCATAAGTTCCTGGCAGGGTTTTGATTTGGTAAACAAGCTGACCAGTCCAGAATCTGAAGTCCCTATTAATTAAAGCATATCATGACCTTCCGAATTTTATGAACTGATGCCAAATTACCCAATTATCACATTGTTTTTATGTAAAAACAGCAGTAAATGATTCTAAAGTTCTTCGTAGCAATTCTGACTATTCATCCGTGTTGATGGTAAGCTATCTAAACCAGGCCTTTTTGAGCAAATTCTCCCCAGTGGTTGAGTGGTTCTATAGCTGTGAAATACAGTTATCATTTTAACAATTAACAGCAATTTTGCACTCTTCACTCCCCATAAATTCTCTATTGGAGTTTGAACTGGTAAATAAGCAGGATAGTCCAGAATCTGAAGCCCCAGTTTAATAAATAATGTTAGGGGCTTTCGACTTTTATGAATTTAAGTAATAAATTCATCGAATCTTATCCATCTTGTGGATTATCTACATTATGCATGCAATCCGAGCTCAAAACCTGGGAAATACCGATGATTGAAGCCAACAACCTATCAACACCAAGACAATACAAAATTTTCATTACATCTTGTAACAGAATAATACGCAGACTACTCAACTTGAATAAGCCAGATTTGAGTACCTTAACCTTAAAGAATCGGAAAACTGAAAGATGGTAATTGTCGTTTCTGTAATTTCGAAGCTGAAACTTCGGAACATTTACTGTTTCAATGCAGTACACTCAATGCAGCATTCTTGGGAAGGGCATTCTTTTGCGTAACGAGATTTGGTCTGCTGAACCGAAAAAGGTAACGAACTTCATAAAGGAAGTCATACCTTCGTGGGGGGATATGCAAAGTCCTAATGCAACTATCATTTATTCCTTGAGTGATGGAACGAACTGACACTGCATGTATAGCAAACTGGAGTGTACTCACGTTTGCATTAAAAAAAATGGACAAAAATTGCAAATTTTTCATGGGTTGAGTCAGCAGAAAAAAATTGACAGCTCTATGATGGCGAAAACATTGAAGCTACTCCGTTCAGAAGTGTGCGCGTTTAAAGAACGGTATCCCGCCGTGTCGAAAACAGACATTGTGCGGCACTCTGTGGACGCCGGATACACCCGTTTCGGCACAGTGCAAGTCGGAAGAATTTTCTAGAACGGCTAGAACGGGAATCGAACCCGAACCCTCGGCATGATAGTATGGGACGCTAACCATTCGGCCACGGGAGCACAGCAACAACAACTAGGGACCATAACAAAGGAAACAGAACTCCTCCTAGAGGGCAACCTCTAGTTGGTTTCGTTGTAAGTCTAGATCCTCCTAATTTAGCTGTCATTAGTCTGTTGGTTGGCATAGGATGTATCCAGTTAGAGATGCTCGGAGGCGATCTGGCGTAGTGGTAACATCCATGCCTCTCACGCTAAAGGTCACGAGTTCAATTCTCACTCCCGACATTCTTCCAAAAATGGAAGTAAAAGTGACGAACCAGCCAAATGAGTTGAAAATCACTATAATACAGATAAAAAAAAAAAAAAAAAAAAAAAAAAAGTTAGAGATGCACATGTCCACATTTTTTCATTTATAGAATTGTGGGGATCGTTTTTGATTTATTGAATACATTCGAAGACAATATGTCATTTGACGCATTTGCAGAACGAGCAAATCGATGCGTTTCGCTTGGATATGGTTATTTTGTGTGTCTTTTATTTTATTAATGTCCAATAAAATTCAAAATAAATAATTTGATATATGTAAGGAAGAAAAGTTATTTGTAATTTATTTTTATCCGTTTACTTGATATTCGACCCTATAAATCTTTTCATGCCCTCTTCTTTTCACAATGAGGACGGAAGTTTGATTCTGGCCATATAATCATCAGTAACGATATTGACGACATTTATTCATGGCAAAAGATTGGGTATTTATGATTTTTTTCTATAAAAATGTGCCAACAAGAAACAAATAATGCACGTACAATCTTGGAACACAATCTACATATGTGTTTATGCTGCTATCTCACAAATATCGATTATACCGCCTGATTTCCATTCCGGAAATGAAAATTTCCGAAATTTCTAAATAAAAGAAAATACGTCACCCGGGTTCATCATGATTAGATAAATTCAGCTCCACGTAGCCCAAAATCCCACTAGAGTGCCGGACTTTTTCCTTCAACCCTAACACACCCTGAACACGATTTGATTCTTACCATTATAACAAAGGACAATAAAACGAGTCGGACAACATAAGCAAACATTGGCATGAAGGAAAGCTCTTCCGCACCCTCAACATCAAATGCCACCGAAGGTGGGGAATCCGAATACCAGGAAAAAAACACTTTCACCTTCATTAATTCACTTTTCGGTGTGAACCGAACCGATATTCCACGACATTCCCCCATGCAAACTTTTGCTTCAGATTTATCATTTACTTGAGCTCCTCGATAGGGTTAGACGCATAAAGGTTTGAATTGGGTCAAAGGGAACAAGTGCATACTTGACGTGTTTTTGATCCATTTCTTACTATTATTTTCGAATGATCGTGTCACAAGTAGAATGCAACGGATCATTATATTCTCAATCCTAAGGAATCTTTAGAGCAGATTCTATCTTTCGAAGATTTTTGTTCCATATTCTAGTAGTGAAACTGATTCAATGAATTCTTGTCAAATTAAGGATGTATTGATGCAGGTTGTGTTTACCGAGAGAGTGTAATTTCATTGTTTAAACGATGCTTACGCCACCGCCATCGGTTACCACTACAAATCTAGATTCGACGAGAAAATCGTTCGGCCTCGCAAATTGTTTTCCCTCGGTCTCTTCCTACACTACCTCTTTTCCCCACCATGGTGGTGGCTTCAATGATTTACGACCCTTTCATGGATTTCGTTTTTGATCTTAGCGATAGCGGCATGTAAAAACGAGGAAAAGTTTAGAAGCAAGAAAAAGAATCACGTCAGAAATCAGCGAGCGCCATTATTCTTGACCAGTGACCGTTACGGGGTCGAAAATAGGAGATCGCGTAACACGGCAAGAAACTCGTCGTTGCGTGGTGATGTCATTGTTTTGCCCGCCGATGACGCTCTGGCACTGGCGTGTGCCACGTTCGACCAATATGGGTATATTATTGCAAAAAAAAAGTTGTTTTGTCACCAATATCTTCAATAGATATCGAAACTGCAACATTATCATGGGTCATTCCATATCGCCAATAAGAGTCGATTCGACTCAAACAACGTTTCGGCATAGGTATGTTAACAACCTTCACACATATTTTTTGACGTAGGATTATGTCTTTCGGGAACATATTGGGGGTACAAATTGAAACACGAAAATCGATCGCATCGTGAAAAGTGTCCAACTTCAATCGTTGGTATAAATCGTTGCATCAATCGTTTTCGGTATACCATAACAATTTTTTAATTGAATAAAAAAAAATTATGAAACTAACTATCGAACAATTGGAAAATCTCAATCTGGAAAAACCTCGTTCTGATTGATCAAGACACAGGCTTCCTCTTGTACTCACAATTTTTGCTTGGTCATTTTCTGATTGATTTACGAGAGTTTTGCATTAATCATTTTGGGCACTTCATAACAATTCATTACAGTGATAATGAGTAAATTAATATATTTTACGAAACTACAGATTACAAAGCCAAGGTGTCTGTAGAAATCGGCATTGCAAAGTTATGTAAGTAGAAGGAGCTTTTTTTTCCACCGAAATGTATTCCACACACAACACGCGGAACGCGACAGGACACAACACTTATGGTTCTTACAAACATAAAAAGGATGGTAAATTTACCTTTTTAGTCGACCGGTTTCAAGCTCGATGCTGTTGAGTCCCATCGCGTTCCGCGTGTTGTTTGTGTACAGCCGTTCTTACGTTAGCACAGTGTCTGAAAATGAGTGAAATGTATTCCCTAACGCAGATTTCGAAGCCAAAGAGCCTGGGGAAATTGGCATTGCAATTATATGTAAGTCGGGAGCATTTTTATTGCAAGCAAGGTGAGTGCTATGATTAATTCTACAAAAAGAAAAATGAATTTGGAACTTTCGTTGCTACGTGAAATTTTATATCAATGACCGATCATGCATAGTGAAACATTCAGAACAAGTGTAAGTGTAAAATTGTATATGGTAGCGGTTGTGTAAAAATGACTTCTAATATAAATCAATTTATTTCAATTTTCATGAATAAAAACCTATGTGTGTTCCCGCTCGAGATTGGATCGTCCGGTTTAAGCTGTCTGTCTTGTTGTATGCATTTTCACACAAGGATAGTCCACGCGGCGACAAAAATTGGGAAAGTGAAGGGATATTCGAAAAAGGGATTTCCCATATGCTCTACATACCGTATTAGGTGCTGTTAGTCCAATTGATATTCGCATTGAGGCATATATGTTCCGTTGGATTTGAAGCGAAAATGGAAATGGGTTGAATGAAAACTCAGAAAGTAAAAATTTTGAAAGAAAATTATTTTTTTCATTTAAAAAATGTTTTCTCTATAATAAAGTTACACTGGTGAGTTTTTTTTTCTTTATTTTATCCATACATAGGGTTACCATCTGTCCTGATTTAGCAGGACATGTCCTGATTTTGAGATGCTTTTGGGGCGTCCTGATTTATTTTTCATATTCTAGCATTTGTCCTGATTTTTATAAGAAATTCAATTATGTTGATGAATAGTCAGGGCCTTACAATTTCGCTTCAGTTGACACAGCCTCACTCACTGATGATCCTATCGCCTTTCAATTGGCTGCAAACTAATGCAGGCTAAAAATAATGCTACTCACTCTTCACGCTCAATAAAAAGAATATCTCCTCACCTCTGAACAGTATTGTTTCGTTCCACGTTCTTTTGATTCATCCTTCACAATGAAGCGAAGTTATGAATATGACGATGTGGAAGGATGTGCAGTATGCCAGAAGACATAATCAGTTGTTGGCGCTGGTTGTAAGACTAATATGTCCTCATATGCCTCGATTAATTCAATTTTTTTTCAGTCCGGGAAAATCCAGTTTAGAGAAATGAATCCGAGCGAAACATTCAATTGGAAGCAACGATGGTCTTTTAACATGTGAAACTGAAATTGACATAACCCATTCAAATGATAATGAATTCGAGCAGGTTCAATCTTCAAGAGAAAGTGTTTACTTTAAAATTCAAATGAAATGACAGTAGAAAAGAACGAAATAGAAGAATCGATGTTTCAGTTTGGGTAAAGAATACTCACAATCGAAAAAGATTCTGACTAATGAGAAAAGTATAAAAACCATTTTCATCTTCTTGTTTGAAATTGCCAAACTTTGATCATAAATAATTCATTTGTTTTTGTATTTTGTTTTGGAGTAAAACATTTTTGATGTAGGATTACGTCTATCGGGAACATATTGGGATACAAAGTGAAAAAAGAAAAATCTACCGCATCGCGAAAATTGTCTAATTTTAAGCGCTCATTGCTCAAATGAATGAGCAATGAGCGCTTGAAATTAGACAATTTTCACGATGAGGTAGATTTTTCTCAAGGATTTTCGAGATATTTGCATCATTCGATTTAGACATTCCCTAATAATACGGGTTTTCCATTTCGGATTTCCGAAAGTATACAGCCCTACGCTGACAACCGTTTGACATAGCTGTCAACCAAAGCGTCATATCGTTAGTTGAATGTCTGCCATTTTACAATATGGATCGTTTCAGCATCGCACAACGTGTTGATTTTGTTAAATTATACTATAAAAATGATGTTTTTCGAGCATTACGGACGGATTTTGGTCGTCATGGACGGCCACCAGAGCACACAATCGCTAATGTAGTGCGTAAATTCGAATAAACTGGATTCGAAGCGGATATTGTGAAACCTGTGCATCATCGTAATGTGCGTTCGGTCGAAAATATTGCTGCTGTTGCTGCCAGTGTGGAGGATGACCCGAATGTTTCGATTTCACGGCGTGCTCAGCAATTGGGCTTGTCAAACACATCATTGTGGCGAATTTTGCATTTGGACTTGCACCTACATCCATATAAAGTCCAACTGGTACAAAAATTAGAGCGTGGTGACCATGGAATGCGTCGGGCATACGTCGATTGGGTGAACGAACAACAGCAGCAAAATGCTGAATTTTCGCATAAAAATTTCTTCAGCGATGAGGCACATTTCGAGCTCGGTGGCTATGTGAACACCCAAAATTTCCGTATATGGGGCTCAGAAAATCCACATGTGATTGTTGAGAGGCTATTGCATCCGCCAAAAGTCACTGTTTGGTGCGCATTTGGTCTGGTGGAGTCATCGGGCCGTATTTCTTTGAAAATGAGGACGGCGAGACGGTAACTGTGAATGGTGAGCGCTATGGCCGCATGTTAACCGATTTTTTTGCCACAAATTGAAGATATGGATACGGATGACATGTGGTTTCAGCAGGACGGCGCCACACAACACGACCGAACATGGCCATATTGCGAACGAAATTTGAGGGACGCATGATTTCGCGTTTTGGTGATGCCAATTGGCCGTCCAGATCATGCGATTTGAACCCGCTAGACTTTTTTTTTGTGGGGTTATGCGAAAGACCGTGTCTATACCAACTCTCCGCAAACTCTTGAACATTTGAAAGACAACATTCGTGAAGTTATGACCGAGATACCGCCCCATATGTGCCGAAAAGTCATCGAAAATTACCTGCTCCGGATCAAGGTGTGCGAGGAAGCCCTATGAGGACATTTGAATGATGTTGTATTTCACACATAATGGCATAAATCAAACTTTAATTTGAAATAAAAGTTTCATCGAAATTCGAATTCTAAGTGTGTTTTATTTCAATTTACTTTCGGAATTTAAAGTTGGAAAACCCTGTATAATACGATGAACCAAATTTTTTATTTTAGGAAATTGACCATCGAATAATTGAAAAATGTCAAGAATTATCTACACGAAAGTCCCGCGGTCTGATTGGTCAATTGGCACAAGCAATCTGTGTTGATTTCAGTCATCAAATCATTATCCAAGAGTTAAATAATGGAATTTTTCAAATATATCCAGAATTAATTTACAATCATAGCTTAACGTAATCCTACGTCATATGCTGTCGTTTCTCGGCCGTAATCCCCCTGTAACTTTTTATTGGTGACTAGAATTTATTTATTTATTTATTTACTTATTGGTGGTCAATAGCGATATGTTCATTTTGGCATTTTGTTGAAACAGAACTTTTGAATCCACAATGAACCAGGTGAATCTGATTTGAAAAAGCATATCCATACACCGAAACATTGCAAGCATATTCAATTGGTATCCTCTTCTAAATCCATGTTGAATTATATGGTATAAAAATCACATCGCTCAGAGAATTTGAGCTGCAGTAGGAACTCTTGGTTTTCATTACAGAAAAAAAAACTTCAAATCCATTAATTGCACTGGCACCATTGCGCATGATGTTCAATGACTCAGAAACAGCCCATAAAGCTCCTGTTCTCGTATAGAACAAAAGCTATCACTTCCGGATTATTTTCAACGTATGTATCGTCCAAGAAATACGTTAAACAAATATATTTAAGGAAGTATTCTAATCTAGAAATTGAAAAAAAAATTTTTTCTCCTTATTCCTTATTTTTATTCCTTATCCCTAGAGATGAATTTTCTTAAATCCCATTATTTACCGAGTTATGGCCATTCTAGTGATGCGACTCTAATCTAGTATGGCCTTGATACAAAAACGCATTTTTCTCGAAATTTGTTTTTTCAAACACGATATCTCAAGTTCTACTAAACCGATTTATGTAAAATTGATATGAATACAATGTATGCATCTCTCTATCGCATGAACCAAAAATAATATTTTTCTAATTTTCCTTTTTTTAAAAAAATGTGGAAACGTGAACAAAAGTTTTAAATTACATCTTGTCGAAAAACATGTTTTTGACTTGTCCGAGGATGATGCGATAGCGGCATCTTTACTGATTCAGAATCTATTCGATTTTCTGTTTCAGATAATCAGAAGGGCAAGCCTTTTTTTGAACCCACTCACTTCGTCAGCTTGTAACTATTCTAATTATGAATATATTTTTTTCCGCTCAATTTTCGTTTTATTGTTAAAATATAGATAAACAAATAATGATATAATTGTTAGTAAAATTATTCTTTGTTTCATTTTTTCGAAGCTCGAAAAAACGTCCGAAATTCGTGTCTCTACACTAGAATACCCCCTTGAGAGTGGAGGCGATCTGGTGTAGTGGTAATATCCATACCTCTCACGAGTTTATTTCTCACTCCCATCATTCTTCCAAATTGGAAGTAAAGTGACGAATCAGCTAAAAGTGTTTAAAGGCACTTTAATACAGAAAAAATACATTTAAGTATTTTAGTCTCTGGTAGTGTAAATCACATACAACGTGTTTTTATTTATTTATATCTTAAAACAATGATTATGATTCGGTCATAATCGTAGCTGTGATAGGTGTCCTGATTTTCAACTCCGACCAGATGGTATCCCTATCCATACATAATACAAGAGCCATCTCGTCCAGGGCCACCGAGGGCGGCTTTCATCATACCTCATTCCACTTCGGCATCTTCTATCATCCAACGACTAATCATTATCCTTCTGTCATCGTTACTAGGTTGTAAAAACTGATAGAGTGAACAAACAATACCCAACAACCAAACAAAACGGCCACCAAATCATTACCAAAAAGTTTAACCATGTAATTCTTCAAACATATCCAAAATCAGCATACAACAGATAGCTTTATGAATGGATTATTTGAAACGACCAGGAAAGCAATCGTAAATTGCCTGAAAAATAGTCAGAAGTTTTAGCTGCAGGCGGAGGAGACATTTTAATTCTACTATTGTCCAAACCAGCAAATATGTTCTTCCTTCATTCAAACGCAGTAGATATCATCTCTTCCTAAGCCTACCCAGTCCAAGAAACTCAATCCTATTGCAATTGTTCATCTCCCGGACTCATCCGAAGCTCGCTATGACCAGACATAAAAATATGGAGCATAGTAAAATACTAGCTGTACCAAGTTTATGTAAAGCAGGAATACAAAAACACATTTGCATCGAACCCGCGACACGATTCGCCAAACACGGACCCAGTTGAAAGTTGTTTTGATAACGGTCGCTCCAGACGTATAAATTTCGATAGAACAAACTACCGAGAGGAGCAGAGCGTGACTTGAAACTTGTTTCCCGCAGTAATGAAAGATGTGGGTGAACCTTCCTCGCGAGACCACGACCATATAAAGGGTGTGTCACATCAAATTGCATCACGGAAAAAACGCTGTAGAAATTCGCCCAGTAGACCGATCCTTTTGAAAATTTTAGACAGTAAAATAAAAACTATTAAACAACTTTTGGCATTTTCTTTTTATTCACACTTCGAGCCCAAGCCCGTATGCTCGCACCTTCCTTTTTACCCCGTCCATAAGGTTCTGTACAACGTCAGGTTGTAGTTTTTTTTTAACAGAAATCCATTTTCTCTTGAAGTCCGCCTCCGACTTCAAGCGCTTCTGTAGGCACTCCTTAAGGTAAACCTGCCCGTTTACCGTGCCGGTCATCACGAAGGGGGCGCTCCGCTTTCCGCAAGAGAAGATCGCTTGCCACACTATGTACTTTTTGGCAAACTTGGATAGTTTCTGCTTGCGAATCTCCTCCGGAACGCTGAATTTGTCCTCTGCGGAGAAGAACAACAGGCCCGGCAGCTGACGAAAGTCCGCTTTGACGTAGGTTTCGTCGTCCATTACCAGGCAATGCGGCTTCGTCAGCATTTCGGTGTACAGCTTCCGGGCTCGCGTCTTCCCCACCATGTTTTGCCTTTCGTCGCGGTTAGGAGCCTTCTGAACCTTGTATGTACGCAGGCCCTCCCGCTGCTTGGTTCGCTGGACGAATGAACTTGACAAATTCAGCTTATTGGCGACATCCCGGACCGAACTTCTCGGATCACGTCTAAACTGCTTAACTACGCGCTTGTGATCTTTTTCTCTGACGGAGCATCCATTTTTGCCGTTCTTCACCTTCCGTTCGATGGTTAGGTTCTCGAAGTATCGTTTTAGTACTCTGCTGACCGTAGATTGGACGATTCCCAGCATCTTACCGATGTCCCGATGTGACAACTCCGGATTCTCGAAATGAGTGCACAGGATTAATTCACGACGCTCTTTTTCGTTCGACGACATTTTTCTAAATTTACGAAAAATTGACAGTGCAGCATGGCCAACGTGATCTATACACTCTTATCTGATTATAAGCGAAGGCTGAAGATATAATTCCTAAAAATAAAATTTCTACAGCGTTTTTTCCGTGATGCAATTTGATGTGACACACCCTTTATACCCACCGCATGGCCCTCGTTCCTTGCACTGTCCCAAATACGAGTTCAACAGCTGATCAAGCAGCATATTTATTATAGGAAAAAAGAAAGAATCCAGCTAACCGCGTTTACGGGTGAAAGGTTCCATGATAGGGAAAGTTTTTCAGCCGATTCTCAACTCATTTTTCGTACTTGTCATGTGATGAACAACATCTTGAGCGCTTAGTTACTTGAGATTCTGCTCAACCAATCACAAAACTAACTTTTTCTCTTCTTCATGCAGTCCACATTCAGAAGTGAATGTCAAAGTTCAAAACGCTCACGATTCTTTTCTCGACTTCGATGGCACTAATTTCTGCAATGTTTTTCTAACGATTTACGTCCTTTCTTGCAACGCTCGACGCTATGTGGGTGCGGGGGTTGCCCTCTTTGTGTGCTCTTCAGTGCGGTAAGTGATCTGACTTTTAAACGGCGCATTGTTCCCCGTTTACAATAATAATTAATCCACAGACGCCAATTGGCTTTACCATTACTGGCAAAAAAAAAAGAAGTTCACAATAATGTCAAAACCGAGGAATCGTTCGTTTATGATTTGTATTCACCAGTATAACAAATAGCTCCCTAATTTTCGCCGAAGGTCAAATTACAGCTGCATTTTTCCCGCCTACAAGCAAAAAATAAAACACGCGGTCCCAGTGCGAGAGTTTGATTTGAGTCAATTAAAATTTATAGTTAATTTCTGTGTTTTACCCATTATCGTGCGCACCCTCTCCCTCTCTCTCTTTTGGTCCCAGCATCAGCAGCCGGGAATTCGAGTGCGCCGATCTGCGCGACCGAATGGAGTCGATTCATTCATTAGTGTATCATTTTTAATTTGCGCGCCCTTATCCGCGCCCCTCTCCCCGTTCCGATAGCAACGCGAGCGAACCTTTTTCTTTCCCTCCGGATCCGATCCGATCCGGAGCGGTTGCCGCCTTGTGGCTGATGTGCCGCCATCCATTTGGAGCTGCTCGCCCATATGAATTATAACTAGTGCCATTAATTAAGTATCATAAAAATCGAAAATTGCAAACACATTTCGCTCGATGCCGCTGGAAGCGCCTGGCGGATTGCTGCGCGATAGAGTTTGCGGAATGTGGGAAGAATGAAAAAAAAAAGTCATATTGGAAAGTCAAAACTAATTCTAAGCGGTTCGAAAGTGGCTGGAGGGAACTTTAATCTTGATGTAATTGCACATTTTTCATTCGTTCAGCACAGGATAGTAAATCATGCGCAGATGCGCATCTGTGCGGTTTCCTCTCTCTTGTCATCGGGTCAAAATGTTTTCATTCATTCTTTTACGAGTTTTGCTTTGTGAAGAAAACTAGTCTTTCAGTGAGTACATTCTAGGGAACAATCAACAATGAAGGGGGAGGCGGGTTGCCAAACTTTCCTACGTAACGAGTAATTATTGTTTCGGTTATGTGACTTTTAGAGTTCCATGACTTCTTGACAATGGTAGAATGGTGCTATATCGACTACGAAGAACTAAAATCTTCGTAAATACTTTTTGCATTGTTATAAAAAAAATCAGTCCGACAGTACAAATGTTGTATAAAATCCACGGGAAAGAGACAATGAGAAATAATCGTGTACAATCACTTTGAAATGCATTTCATTACATTTACTCACAGTTTTTCCAATAGATACAGATGAGCTTAGTAAAATCAAAATATTCTATCTAATGTTGCCATGAATACATGGATTCAACTCCATGTATCCATGGCATCTCCCATATTACATGTATGTAATATGAGGGATGAGCAGCTATATGATTTATTTTGAGAAACCTAAATGGATGGTTAGGTCAATTAATGCATTGTGATAGATTAAATTCTTTGTTACAAGTAAATTTCAAGCTTTTTCTGATCGTCCGTTATTCTTTTACGTACGGCACGATGTCTTAGACTCCCAAAATATATGGACGGAAGAATTGTCAAACTGTCATTATATTTTACATTTCCCTCTAAAGTTATTGTATCCCTAAAGTGTACGCCCAGCAAACATTCAATCATATACTTTTGGCATATTCTAAGTCGTACACTCTGTCCAACTTCTATAAGACCAGGTGATGATCTTGCTGCTTTGTGTCATCGTAAACAAACAATGCTTCAATTTATATTCTAGTGTGTAGGTATTGGTGACTACCATACACTGCATGATTTTCATATGTGTGTGTGCAAGCGCTGAGCGTAAACGAATATTTTCAACTGTCAAGTTTTTATAAGACCAGTTACACTTTCCGTTGTTTTAGTTGTTTTGATCAATTCAATCTGGCAAAGAAACTCGATGCATTCCACCAAGAAAATGTTGGTATCAGGGAAATTTTTCGTCGGATTGGACGATCCTATCAAGTAGTGTTCGATTATTTGGCGAAGAAGGAGCGAGCTCCAAGTAAATCGAAGCTCTCTGACCGGGATAAGCGGGAAATAGCTAGAACAGGTTCGAATACCTCAAAATCACATGTGCAAATAAAGCAATATTTCAACTACTCAACTACTCGGGTGACAATTCGTCAAATTTTGGTAAAAAATCCTCACATAAAGAGTACTTAAAAGGTTGAAACTGCTCATCCTACACCATCTCACATCGGAAGACGTCGGAGTTTTTCCAAAGCTCACATAAACCGACAGTGGGACAAGGTATGTTAGGACAAAGAATGTTTCCAAAAGAATACATTTTGCTATATACCACAACGAAAAGTTCTTCAATCTGTAGGTTATCTTCACTGGCGAAAAAAAGTTCAATTTGAATGTTCCTCATGGTTTCAACGAGTACCGGGGTGATTTACGGATGAAGGAACAGTATTTCTCAACCAGGAATATTGGTGGAGGCTTGTGCATGGTTTGGGCAGGATTCTGTGCAACCGGAAGCTCAAGATAGCTTTTACATCATTCAAGGATTACACAAATGTTCTGGAATCCTCTCTCCTACCGTTTTTGCGTTCATTCACATTCACAAAAATTAACATTCCAGTCAAACAATACTACTATTCATACCAGCAAGAAAACTAAGCAATGGATTAAGAACGTCAGACCCGTTTCAGATATAACGCCCTCAATTTTTTCGTTATGTGAGGGAATGAAAACTCGATATTCGAGGTTGAAATGCTTATCAGCAACAATCTCGTTCGCGTCCTTTCGGTTAGACACGACAACTCGCAATTTTTTCGGTCTTATTTTGCAAATTTCGGAAACAGAGGTGTATCTTTTAATATTTGTCATAATCTGAACGACCCTGTGTTAGGGTTTTAGGGTTGGAGAGAGGAGAAAAAAACTTCGAGAACAATGCTTGAAGAGTGATGGAAAGCGCACCGAGCTCCTTCAAGTTGTTGACGAGGAATGAGGTTCAGTAGTTCAAAGTTATGAATTTTTGTGTGGAAAAAAGGGAGAAAATTGTTTTTTCAAACCATCGGTTAACTTTGAAAAATTATAATTCAATATCGAAAAAACGTCTCTCTGACTTTTGGATATGTAACGCAAAAACCCCAGCTTTCACGAAAAATATTTAAAAAATACAGCGCCCACTAGTCCAAAGTCATGCAAACAGTAAAAAATAAATACAATTAAAAATTCTCGAAAATGAAATTCGATTTTTTTGATAGTGTAATCCGGAAAAGACTAGTTCATTTGCTTTAATTTTATGTGTCGATCATCAGAATCGGTACAGTAGTTCAAAAGTTATGAATTTTTGAAAAAAAGGCATTTTTGAAAAAAAGTTGATGGGTCTGAGCCTAGGGGCACGGACGGGATCTTGACATAGGACTGTGATTGTGCGAGTAATTGAATTTGAATTGAGTTTTTTCATTTATCAAAATCTGTATTCTTTTCTTTTTTGATACATCAAATGGAACCCCCAAAATACTATTTCCTGTATGAACTTATATTCTTTAAACGGGTTAAATGAAATAATTTAGTAGAATCCGGAACCATATTCTGTTCAAAACTGTACACAAAAATACCATTCAAACCGTTACTATCCTTTTCGTCTGTTTATTCAATTATGCAGAAGAAGACACGGAGCCATCATTTATCATTTTTAAATACAAAATATAAATAGATAAGGTCAACAAAATTATAAGCCCAAGTCAAATAAATCTATGACAGAAAAATATTATAGAACAAAAAAGCATTTTCTTAATAGTTAGGCTTTATACATATAATAAGATCGTGATTCCTCAAGCTATCATAATCTGAAATGCGTGAGTATACCCTTTCGAACCTTAAAATCAGCATTCAGTTAAATTCTTCAACTGCATTTTTTACATTACCACACAACATGTTCGATATCATGATATCCTGAACCAACATAACATAAATTGTTAGTAGAGAAAAACGTGAACTGAGCACGATTTGATTGGACAACATACAATACAACAGCTGATAAATGCCTGTCAAGTTTTTATAAGACCAGTTACACTTTCCGTTGTTTTAGTTGTTTTGATCAATTCAATCTGGCAAAGAAACTCGATGCATTCCACCAAGAAAATGTTGGTATCAGGGAAATTTTTCGTCGGATTGGACGATCCTATCAAGTAGTGTTCGATTATTTGGCGAAGAAGGAGCGAGCTCCAAGTAAATCGAAGCTCTCTGACCGGGATAAGCGGGAAATAGCTAGAACAGGTTCGAATACCTCAAAATCACATGTGCAAATAAAGCAATATTTCAACTACTCAACTACTCGGGTGACAATTCGTCAAATTTTGGTAAAAAATCCTCACATAAAGAGTACTTAAAAGGTTGAAACTGCTCATCCTACACCATCTCACATCGGAAGACGTCGGAGTTTTTCCAAAGCTCACATAAACCGACAGTGGGACAAGGTATGTTAGGACAAAGAATGTTTCCAAAAGAATACATTTTGCTATATACCACAACGAAAAGTTCTTCAATCTGTAGGTTATCTTCACTGGCGAAAAAAAGTTCAATTTGAATGTTCCTCATGGTTTCAACGAGTACCGGGGTGATTTACGGATGAAGGAACAGTATTTCTCAACCAGGAATATTGGTGGAGGCTTGTGCATGGTTTGGGCAGGATTCTGTGCAACCGGAAGCTCAAGATAGCTTTTACATCATTCAAGGATTACACAAATGTTCTGGAATCCTCTCTCCTACCGTTTTTGCGTTCATTCACATTCACAAAAATTAACATTCCAGTCAAACAATACTACTATTCATACCAGCAAGAAAACTAAGCAATGGATTAAGAACGTCAGACCCGTTTCAGATATAACGCCCTCAATTTTTTCGTTATGTGAGGGAATGAAAACTCGATATTCGAGGTTGAAATGCTTATCAGCAACAATCTCGTTCGCGTCCTTTCGGTTAGACACGACAACTCGCAATTTTTTCGGTCTTATTTTGCAAATTTCGGAAACAGAGGTGTATCTTTTAATATTTGTCATAATCTGAACGACCCTGTGTTAGGGTTTTAGGGTTGGAGAGAGGAGAAAAAAACTTCGAGAACAATGCTTGAAGAGTGATGGAAAGCGCACCGAGCTCCTTCAAGTTGTTGACGAGGAATGAGGTTCAGTAGTTCAAAGTTATGAATTTTTGTGTGGAAAAAAGGGAGAAAATTGTTTTTTCAAACCATCGGTTAACTTTGAAAAATTATAATTCAATATCGAAAAAACGTCTCTCTGACTTTTGGATATGTAACGCAAAAACCCCAGCTTTCACGAAAAATATTTAAAAAATACAGCGCCCACTAGTCCAAAGTCATGCAAACAGTAAAAAATAAATACAATTAAAAATTCTCGAAAATGAAATTCGATTTTTTTGATAGTGTAATCCGGAAAAGACTAGTTCATTTGCTTTAATTTTATGTGTCGATCATCAGAATCGGTACAGTAGTTCAAAAGTTATGAATTTTTGAAAAAAAGGCATTTTTGAAAAAAAGTTGATGGGTCTGAGCCTAGGGGCACGGACGGGATCTTGACATAGGACTGTGATTGTGCGAGTAATTGAATTTGAATTGAGTTTTTTCATTTATCAAAATCTGTATTCTTTTCTTTTTTGATACATCAAATGGAACCCCCAAAATACTATTTCCTGTATGAACTTATATTCTTTAAACGGGTTAAATGAAATAATTTAGTAGAATCCGGAACCATATTCTGTTCAAAACTGTACACAAAAATACCATTCAAACCGTTACTATCCTTTTCGTCTGTTTATTCAATTATGCAGAAGAAGACACGGAGCCATCATTTATCATTTTTAAATACAAAATATAAATAGATAAGGTCAACAAAATTATAAGCCCAAGTCAAATAAATCTATGACAGAAAAATATTATAGAACAAAAAAGCATTTTCTTAATAGTTAGGCTTTATACATATAATAAGATCGTGATTCCTCAAGCTATCATAATCTGAAATGCGTGAGTATACCCTTTCGAACCTTAAAATCAGCATTCAGTTAAATTCTTCAACTGCATTTTTTACATTACCACACAACATGTTCGATATCATGATATCCTGAACCAACATAACATAAATTGTTAGTAGAGAAAAACGTGAACTGAGCACGATTTGATTGGACAACATACAATACAACAGCTGATAAATGCCTGTTACCGACAAATGGAGAATAATTCACAATACGCATCGATTAACATTGTGAAGTAACGCCTGAATGTAGGCAAACAGATTGCTTGTTGCGTTGGGGAGGAAAGCGAGTGGTTAGTACAATCGAAAGAAAACATACCCATTTAAATCGTCAAATTGTAAACTTTTTTTTGCTATATCCATTGTTCATGTTTTAAGCAAAAAAAATGCTGGATAAATTTCCTGTCTTATGGTATATAACACAACATGTGCCGTAATATGCGTATGAAGACACTTAATAAATCGTTACATTTTTCGTAGAGTTAACCCCCACCCCCCTATATAGAAATCAAAGACATAGTCCCATGTCGAAAAAAAATGGAAAAGTAGATTTTTCGGACCACTTTAAAGTGGAAATGGGCACCCTAATGAAAAAATAAAAAAATTGGTCTAATGTTTTGCTATAAAGAACAAAACTACTACTTTTCACGAAACTTTGAGAACACGTTTGGCATGGAAAGGCTGTATACATAAGTGTAATATTTATTTTGAACAACATATAAGGAATCAAGTGTATAATGTGATGTAATGAATTTTCACACCCTGCTATTGGTGTCGACTATGTGTGGTGAAAGTCAAATTTTAAAGGACATTTGCTTGTGTTTACGGTTTTTTTGTCTGTTGTCATTTCGAGACGAAACCCTTTGAGAAAGCTTTTGGGAGCCCCATAAAATCATAAAAAACATCGGTCCTTTACGGTGCCATCAAGGATTTCGTGGTTTTGTGGAAGCAGCAAATGATAATTGATTCATGATTCATTCTTGTTCTCGTAAGAACACTACGCAAGCTGACCATACACTCTGTCCAACTTCCATAAGACCACCCTGATTCTATTTCGTTGCAACATAAACAGTTCGAATTTCAACAAGATACATTCATAAATTGTTGAATGCTTAGAACAACGTATATTTAACGTCAATTTTGCTCAAAAAAGTTGTTTGTTAATTTATTGTGCTTAAATATGATAATTTAAGCTGTCCACTTTCTATAAGACCACTTCAAAATTCAAAAGTATTATCAATGAAAAGATCAAAACGATCGACTTATTTAAAGGGTGTGTCACATCAAATTGCATCACGGAAAAAACGCTGTAGAAATTTAATTTTTAGGGATTATATCTTCAGCTTTCGCTTATAATCATATAAGAGTGTATAGATAACGTTGGCCATGCTTCACTGTAAATTTTTCGTAAATTTGGAAAAATGTCGTCGAACGAAAAAGAGCGTCGTGAATTAATCCTGTGCACTCATTTCGAGAATCCGGAGTTGTCACATCGGGACATCGGTAAGATGCTGGGAATCGTCCAATCTACGGTCAGCAGAGTACTAAAACGATACTTCGAGAACCTAACCATCGAACGGAAGGTGAAGAACGGCAAAAATGGATGCTCCGTCAGAGAAAAAGATCACAAGCGCGTAGTTAAGCAGTTTAGACGTGATCTGAGAAGTTCGGTCCGGGATGTCGCCAATAAGCTGAATTTGTCAAGTTTATTCGTCCAGCGGACCAAGCAGCGGGAGGGCCTGCGTACATACAAGGTTCAGAAGGCTCCTAACCGCGACGAAAGGCAAAACATGGTGGGGAAGACGCGAGCCCGGAAGCTGTACACCGAAATGCTGACGAAGCCGCATTGCCTGGTAATAGACGACGAAACCTACGTCAAAGTGGACTTTCGTCAGCTGCCGGGCCTGTTGTTCTTCTCCGCAGAGGACAAATTCAGCGTTCCGGAGGAGATTCGCAAGCAGAAACTATCCAAGTTTGCCAAAAAGTACATGGTGTGGCAAGCGATCTGCTCTTGCGGAAAGCGGAGCGCCCCCTTCATGATGACCGGCACGGTAAACGGGCAGGTTTACCTTAAGGAGTGCCTACAGAAGCGCTTACTACCACTATTGAAGCAGCACGAGGGCCCGACCATCTGCTGGCCGGATCTCGCTTCGTGCCACTATTCAAAGGACGTGTTGGAGTGGTACGAAGCTAACGGGGTCACCTTCGTGCCAAAGAAAATGAACCCGCCCAACGCGCCGGAGCTTCGCCCAATAAAGAAATATTGGGCGATTATGAAGCAGGCCCTCCGGAAGAACCCAAAAGTTGCCAAATCGGAGGCGGACTTCAAGAGAAAATGGATTTCTGTTCAAAAAAAACTACAACCTGACGTTGTACAGAACCTTATGGACGGGGTAAAGAGGTAGGTGCGAGCATACGGGCTTGGGCTCGAAGTATGAATAAAAAGAAAATGCCAAAAGTTGTTTAATAGTTTTTATTTTACTGTCCAAAATTTTCAAAAGGATCGGTCTACTGGGCGAATTTCTACAGCGTTTTTTCCGTGATGCAATTTGATGTGACACACCCTTTACATGTCAATTATTGCCATTTCGACTAACAACCTTGAAAATTCGTTTTGGAATACTATTTATCAAATTCTGCTGAACGGATCTCTCGATATTTTTCCATTTTCCCGAAATTACGACATTGAGCTCTTCAATCGTTTCCGTTTTCCGTCAGTGTAGATTCTGCGTACAAGGATCCCCCCTAAGATTTTCAACAGGATTCAAGTCTGGAGAGCGCGCCGGCCAGTCCAAAAAATTAAGTTTTTGGTTCTTAATCCATTGCTTAGTATACTTGCTGTTATGAATGTGATTTTTTGGCGATATCTACGCAAAAACGGTAGGAGAGAGGATTCCATAACATGTGAATGATGTGAAACCTATCTTCAGCTTCTCGGTTGCACAGAATCCCGCCCAAGCCATGCACGAGCCTCCGCCACCTGGTTGAAAAATACTGTTCCTTCTTCGGTAAATCATGCCAGTACCCGTTGAACCGTGAGGACTATACAAATTGAACTTTTTTTCGTCAGTGAAGATAACCTATACATTGAAGAACTTTTCATTATGGTATGTAGCAAAATGTATTCTTTTGGGAAAATTCTTTGTCACAATATACCATGTCCCACCGTCGGTTCATGTGAGCTTTGGCAAAACTCAGACGTCTGACGATGTGAGATGGTGTAATATGAGGTGTGTTAACCTTTTCAGCCCTCTTTATGTAAGGATATTTAACCAAAATTTGACAAATTGTCACCCGAGTAGTTGAGTAGTTGAAATATTGCTTTATTTGCACATGTGATTTTGAGGTATTCGAACCTGTTCTAGCTTTTTCCCGTTTATCCCAGTCAGAGAGCTTCGTTTTACGTGGAGTTCTCTCCTTTTTACCGTATCCTTGAGGATTCGCCAAATAATTGAGCCCTACTTGATGGGATCGTCCAATCCGACGAGAAATTTCTCTGATACCAACATTTTCTTGGTGAAATGCATTGATTTGCCTTTCTTCTCTCTTCGTGAGGACCTTTCCCTTCGGCATTTTCCAGATTTGATTGATCAAAACAACTAAAACAACGGAAAATGTAACTGGTCATATAGAAACTTGACAGTTGAAAATATTCGTTTACGCTCAGCGCTTGCACACATACACATATGAAAATCATGCAGTGTATGGTAGTCACCAATACCTACACACTAGAATATAAATTGAAGCATTGTTTGTTTACGATGACACAAAGCAGCAAGATCATCACCTGGTCTTATAGAAGTTGGATAGAGCGTATATCGATATTTGTACATATGCACGTAGTGCACTCAGTATGGAAAATGTAATTTGGAAAGTCTCAAGGATCACCGCCTTCCGTTTGTTCGCCAGATGATTTTTGAATCATAAATGTTACTTTAGTGGCGATTTAGCATGTTTAGATAATGCTTGACATTTTACAATTATGCAATAGTTTGTTTTCAAAAAAAATATAGTTTTCTTTTCTGTAAAGGTGCGAAGAAATTTTTCCAATTGATTTATGCAAACAGTTTTGGGATCTCAAAGGAATAGTCGAGTTACAAACTTTTGAATTTTTTTAATTATTTCTTGCATGTTCAGCTTTTAGATTTTCATTTTACACCCTCTACTTTCCTGTTAAACGTAGTACAGGACGGTCTCGATTTCATACAGTCTCCACACTTTTTTTAGTGTACATAACCGAATCCTGTATATAATCGAGTCAAAAAAAAAATTTGTTTTATAATATACATTTATTGTTTTTAATGTAGAAGAGAAATTTAATTTTTGATTCATCCCCTTAAAGACAGAAAATACCTTTCTCCCATTGAAAATCTGATTTTTTTTCTGAAGGTGATAGAGGATCATATTTGAAGGAAAAAAAATCCTTCTACGCATATGTTCCAATCTCAACAATGACAGAGTTATAGAATTTATTTTTTTTGTTTCGGGCACTGTTTGCCCTACGCCGGCTCTTGTTCAAAGAGAACGCTACGTAGGACGATCTTGCTGCCATTCCAATTGAAAGATGGGAAAATTTAGTGCAGAATATAGTTGTGAAACATCTAAGTTGGTGGATTTAAATAATATTGTGGAATAGAAAATCTTGAAAGATAGCAGTTTTTGAAGGTGTTATTATCATTTTTTCCCAAGAATTCATAATAAATGAAGGGCTTAGAATGCAAGGGGTGTAAGTGACTTGATTGATTTCTCTTCATCAACTTTTTCTTCAGTTAATAACTCAACTGCAAAAACGTTCCAATTTGAGTTTGCTATAGAATCCGATAGATGAGGCTCTTACCTGTCTTCCGCATTGTCAAATACAGCTGGGAATGTACCCCAGCTACGTTATGACCAAAAAAGAGAGTCGATGTAGAGAAATCGATGAAATCACTTACACCCCTTTCATTCTAAGCCTCTCAAATGTGATTGTTTCTATCAATAAAATAAAAGCTCTCTAATCGCTCTACAATTTGTTCTTTGACACCCAACATCTTTAATTTTTAATCGCTGCAATATAATTTTCAACAATTATTGGTGAATCTTCAACTATAATCTATCAAAACACGATTTTTACTCCACTGTACTCATAATAACCAATAACTTTCACTTTAACGTATTTCATTTTCGCTTGAAATAAGTCATGTTTGAAATATAAAGAAATAATTTTTTAACTGTATATAATCGAGTCTAAAACTGTATATAATCGAGTCTGACGTGTACTTTGTTAATCATTAGTTGATAATTTTATATAACTTGATTAGTTGAAATGACAGCTAAAATGTGCTTCTCCTGAATAAAGCAGCGAAATGTCGATTCCATTTTAGTCACATTGAACAGCACCAAATCCGAAAACATTTCCTAGAGCACAACATGATTCAGACTGCCCGAATAATCTTCGTTACATCACAGCGCCCAACCAGCTTCCAAATATCAGCTCGATTATCATTATGATCGACACATAAATCCAACAACCGTCTGAATTGCTGCAATCGAGCGTTCGGCTGCTCTCGAAACGGCAGAAAAATTACAGAGCAAGCATCTAGAGCTCGGGCAAAATAAACAAATAATTAAATATGTACACAAGATGATGCCAGCGAGAGTGCGGCGACTGGCGGCTGTCCCAAAACGGCTTGAGCGGATTGTGCCAGCGGGACCCATAATAACAAAACTCGCTTGTATGTTGTATGTGTGCGCCTACTTCCCTAGGAGTGGGTGGCGACTGGGATCTCCGCGCCAAGGGGGAGGGCTCCCGTACCCCGTACACAAATACACGGGACTCCCACACCGCGAGTACGGTCGATTAAAAGCTAAGCGAAGATAATCGATGGAAATATTGCACGCGCGTTTGCAGAGCAGTTCGATTGTTTGGTTGTATTCGCGCGCGTACACTTCAGATTGTCCAAGTTCTTCGGGGGTTTCGATTCCCGCGCGAGCAGAAGGTTTGTAACTGGTTTGAGCACAGCTTCATGAAAGGCAAGCTGGCAAGCGCGTGAGGCAGAAAACAAAAGTGAAGTGGGTCAACCGGTTTCGGATTGACCCTGTGGGAGCACTTCTAGCGGTTGGGGGATTTCGTGTTTCGAGCTTTGGCAGCGAGTGACTCACTTGTTTGGAACAATCGAAAGGCGAAGCCAAAATATTGTCATTAGCCAAGCAATAGACGAAACCCGTCGATGGTTGCAATTTTTGAGTTATGTATTCCGATAAAATCGGTTTTGCATGACCGCAGCGAATAGCTTTTAGATCATTACTGGACCAGATGTGAATGTCTTGGGAATAAATAGTAAAAATGGTCTCTGAACTATGAAAGTAACATGATGATTGATTTTCGCCCTTTCAAAAATCAGAGCAATCTCAGCTGAAACTTAATGATAAATGTAGGGGAACTGGGGGTAAGTCCAGCACCCCCTGAGTTTTTTCCAGAAAACGCAGATTAACTATGTTTTTGAAAACACTATATGTTAGACTTTATTATTTTAGACGTTTTAAATCACATCGAACCCACCGTGATCCGTCAAATGTAAAAATATCCATCGAAACGAGTGTAAGTACCGATGATGCGCAACCAGATGTAATTTTTCGGTAGTGGAGTTTAAGCTTTATTTCTTAAACTAGGTTTCAAATCCTTTTGCGTTGCTCTACAAGTAGCTTTGGATTGTTGGATTGTTGACTATCACTGGGACTCGAGTTGAAGTAAGTTAAAGCAATACAAATAATATTCTTAAAAATATTTGTTGTTGGGGTAAGACCGTCCCCCTTTGACTGGGGTAAGCCCGGCATGGTTTGCGGTTAGTTGAAGGTTATTGAGATATACGAGGGTCGTTCAAAAAACAAGTTTCAGTGCCTCAGAAATCGCGGACAAATAAAGCTAGAAGAAAAAACAAGGTGATTTTCGTAATCTACATTTTATTTTCTATTTTTCTACATAATCGCCGTAACGTTCGAGGCATTTTTCATATCGTGGCACGAGTTTTTTTTATTCCGAGCGCGAAAGGCGTAGCGTCCAACTTTTTGAAGTACGATGTAACTGCGTCACGAATTTCTTCAGGGTTTTGGAATCGTTGACCGCTGAACGCCTGTTTCATCACCGTTCTATTGCTCGCGTAACTCGTAGATTACGAAAATCACCTTGTTTTTTGGCCTAACTTTATTTTTCCGCGATTTCGAGGCATTGAAACTTATTTTTTGAACGACCCTCGTATAGTTCGAACCAGGTTGAACTCGAACATCGATACCGTCATCCGGGGGCAAACTGATCTGATTAGCGAGGTGAAATTGATCAAATGTATTACTAAAAACAAACCCAAATTTTCAGAGGTATTATGCAATTTAAATTTAAACCTTTTTAATGTGATATGTTCAATAATCATCTGAAGGTTTTTTTTTGTCAATGGATCTCAACGAATCTCTTATTGAATTGCATGAAAATTAACATTTTTCTGAATAGCATTTTCGTTTCCATTTTTCACTAAGGGTAGTGGGGGCAAATTGGTCATGGGGGGCAAAGTGGTGCTTGTTTGGTAGTATAACTATTTACTATAGATGCCGTATTGATAGTCACCTTATGTTTGAAGAATTTAATGACTTTTGAGGCTCCCTGTACTTCAGTAGAGCTGTCACATGTTAAAATATAAATAAACTCAGAAATTGCTCTTTCGATGGCCATTAGGCCGTAGTTCTGTGCGCATGGTATCTAAGGAATTTCTCGTGAAATTTGGTTTATACAATCTGATATATTGGACAAATCATCGGTCTGGACGCCATATTCTAGGTGAAGTGAATAGATGTTCTGTGTAATCTCAGCGATTAATTGGCTTAGAAATTATTTTGATGTTTGGGGGCAAAGTGGTCATGGGTGAATAACAACTTACAATGTTCTGTTTACTAAAGCTGATATACCGCATCACATTCTGCTCTTGAAGAGCATCCTCTTGTGGTTTTGACCCTGCACAAACATGCCACTCCAACTAAACCAAGCCTCATTATGCGGAACGTTATGTGTTTCTTACTACGTTTTTGTTTGCATGAGAAAATTTAAATTGAGGCTCTAGGTGAATAGGCCAAGCTTATTTCATACATGTGCCTACTATATCAAACATGATTTGAACAAATTTGGGTGAAAAAAAACGCATAAATCTATCCAATTTAGCTTGATATGTGCGAGTGACCACTTTGCCCCCACTATGTGTCCACTTTACCTCCAAGCAAAAATAATGTTCGATTTTCCCCTTTTTTCTAATGATGAAAAATGTACCATTTTGAATTTTTATAGTAAAAGCCATTTGCTATCTTGAACAACAATGAGTTGAGCTATAATGTTCTTCGAGAAACGGGAATTTAAGCGGTATGTGAACGCTGGAAATGGGCATATTCCTTAGGGTGACCATTATGCCCCCACTTCCCCTATGGCAAAAATCATATTTTCAACACATCAAAATAATTATTATAGACGCTAAACATATTAATTCACTTCTAGGTGATACTTGACGAGTTTAATAAGTAATCAAATACTTGTAATTACTATTCAAACAAGTAAGAAAAAACTATTTAACAAAAAAGCACCATGAATGACCAGAATCGAATCCCATCATGCGAAATATCGAACGTCTTGGTTTGTCAAAACTAGCTCATCGGTAACCATTCCAAGAGTTTTTGGCCACATTAGGATAACCCCAATGGTCTCCGGATAACCTACACATCGGTAAGAACACACACGATTAATCGTAAGCATCACACGCCCCGTCCAAGCCACGCTGATGCCCCGCTGCAGTGAGAACAAGGCCTATATCGTGCTGGTGATCTACCACTTGCGCATTATCTATATACGCGTGTATACACACCAATTCATCACCCGATGATGACGGTCATCGACTTACTCGGCCAGCCGGACACATGTTGAATTGTAATAATAAGTTGTAAATAAAATTTAGTAGATAGTTGACCATTAATCGCGACGGTATTATTATTTCCTTGACCTATCCGATACTTGGGGGATTCTCCGAAATTCAACCCCGAGTCTCCCAATGGTGGATTAAATCAGGTTTATGTCACTTCAAACCCTTGAATTATCATTAAAATGACCGTAGGTGAAGAAATAATTGATTTTCTATACATTTTTGTGCACATGATACTAGAAAATCCTGAAGAACATAGATTAATCAATTTCACCCCAAAGCTACATTTTGAAATTTTCCGCTAAAAATTTTCCAAATTAGCGCATAAGGATTTTTTGAACAAAACTTACCATAACGTTTTGTGGGCTTAGCACCAGTACTGTTTTTAAAAATAATTGGGTATAAATCTAACAGAAAAAATCGGAAATATTCACATTATTCTGAAATTAGTGATCAATTTGCCCCCGGTTTACGGTACATGCACACGTGCTACATGAGAGAGAGAAACGAATTCAGTCTGGAAGGAGTCACTTCAAATAGTCACCTGACTATCCTCAGTTGGATATGATTAAGCCAAGCCCTGCTTCCATCTACGAAGCCATCGCCAAACGGAATGAAATCGACCCATTTCTTGAACGGATGGTGACTGGAGATGAGAAATGGGCCACATATGTACGACAATATCGTGCTAAAACGGAACGTGGCGAAGGAGCACAAACGGTGGCCAAACCAGCACTAACGGCCAGGAAGATTCTACTGCGTGTTTTGTGGAATTTGAAAGAAACCATTTATTATGAGTTTGCTTCCGTATGGCTGAACACTCAATTCAAATCTCTACTGTGAACGACTGGACCGTTTGAAGCTAGTGATTGACCAGAAACGGCCAGAATTGGCCAACAGAAGAGGTGTTGTGTTCCACAACGTAAGGCCACACACACGTCTGTAATGACTCGCCAGAAACTCCAGGAGCTTGGTTGGGATGTTTTCATGCATCCACGATATAGACCTAGACCTGGCACCAAGCAATTATCACCTTTTTGCATTTCAAAATTTCCTGAGTGATAAGAAATTGAGATCAGGATCTTCTCGATTGTGAAAATCGATTACTAGAGTTTACGCCAATAATGCCCAGAATTTCCATGAGAGAGGCATTATGAGGCTACCTTCACATCGGCAACAAATTATACAACAAAACGGTGTATATTTGACCCAGATCGGACAATCTGAAACATCCTAAATAAGGTTTTGAGATTCATGCAAAAATTATGGATTTATTTTTCGTCAATCTAATATTATTTCGTATAAGATCAACGTGTTTCTGTTAACACTACCAAATTGGATTGAAAATTAAGAATTGGCAAACGATTGCAGCCATGAGAGTTTCGAATATTGTATCCGGCGCTAGTTCATGTGGACTCGCACAGAATTCAAGTCAAGTTTACTTTTCCCAGAAAATTTTCTACCAATTAGGGTAAATGATTTTGGTTTGTCCGGTTTAGGGTGTTTTCACGCAACTAGTCACATATAATCAAGACGAGTTTGGGTTTGTTGAAAAGCCCCAAGTCTCTAGTTGCTAATAATATCTTCAAATTATCCAAATTTTTATGTTTTTAAACGATTTTCTTCAACGCGGAAACATGATCATGGTTTGTTTGAAAAACTATCATGGTTTGTCCGGTTTTAGAAATCACTATTCTAGAATGAAGAAATTCGATTTTTCAAGTAGATCTAGCTTTTCTCATTGCTTGAGTTTACTGTCATCTTATTCATCCATTCATAATTTAGGCTTTTTTTAGAATTTTGCCTTTTCATGGGCATTTTAAAGGTGAACATCACTCAATACAGTGAGCCTTTATTTCTGCTACGCACGAAGAACAACATAAACAAACAGCAGCGCGCCAAGCCATAGTAACAATGTGAACATACCAACATCAGCGCATTGAACAAACCTGAGAGAGAGGAGCCAGCTGAATGCCAGATAGTTTGTTTTCTTCTTATTTTTTTACGCTTTCTCGTCAAGAAAATTCAAATCGGACAATTTCAATCAAGCAAGTTGTTGTCATTCATTCATGAGAAAAGTGTTCAAACTTCTTTGTTTGTGACTACATTTGTGCGTTTTTACCCCAGATTTGATTTTTGACGTAGGACTACGTTTAACAGGAATATATGGAGGATAGAACAAAAATTTGAACACTGATCATGTAGGAAATAATGAAAGATGTACCAGGTCAGCCCACATCGTGGCTTCCAGCAGAATCGGCTCACTCAAACTCAATGTTTTTTTTTACTGCTGAAAATTTCAATATAGCTGTCCTAAAGAATTATGGTACAGCAAAGATGAGGTGCCAGGTGAGGCAATGTGGCGGGATCCAAAAATCCCACCCCAATATATAATTTCACTGATTCCAGGTAGCTCAGTGAATCGTTTTTTGCAATGCGGGCAATAATTGGATACTCTTCGATGCAATGTGAATAAGCAGCGTTTGTGGAATATATAAAATAAGTGCTAATCTCCTAATGAAAAGAGTCAACATTGATTTCTCCCAGGTGCATTTTGAGGAATTTTTTTTTTTGTTTTTTTTTGTGAAATAATAATAGGTTGACTAAAAAGGATACAGTACCAACTGTGTCTGCATTTTTAATAGGTAGTGATCATGATTCGGATGAAGATGAGAGTTACACTACCAGTCTCTCGACGTCTTTGCCGTTTCTTGCTCATCGTTGGTGAACAATTCATATGCAAATTTCAAATTTTACATGCAGGTTGCTAATCAAGGCAGGTCAAATCGAATTGACCGATAGTGAAGGTGAACCAATCAGTTTCGTCCACAAAATTAAAAGTGTCAAGAGTCTTTCTCCCCTTTGTGTGTGATATAGTTAGCTTCACCATATCAACCTTGAGCAGCGATAACATGATCCATCAGTTGTACAATTATAATTTGGTGGATTTTCGAGCTGGCACCTGCTTATATACAGATTTTTGTGATTTCAATTGCTTGATTTTAAAGCAATTTTTGGGCTATTGAAACAAGTTTTTGAATCAATAAGTAACAAACATATAACGCGTAAAAATTTTATCTTTCGAATGAAGCGGTTATCATACCATTCCTTTCAACTGGCATTAATGCTCAAAATCCTGTTTCTCTAATGTAACGCTCTCGTTCTCGAAGCTTTAAACTTACACGCCGGTATAAAAATGAAAGATGTAGTCTGACGTCAAAATTATTTTCACATAAAATGTCTTGCAAAAAAATGTCATGTTAAATTTTTTTACATATTTCAATACTTCCCCTTGGTTCATCATGACTGGTTCGCGCTGACATAAGGGTGATCACAACAAACGCGAGCTGGCTCCTCTCTCTCAGGAACAAACTCATAAATCATAAATCATAAATCTGATCCAAACTGTGTGCAATTCAGAAAAGGTATGAATACGTTTCAAATAATCATCTGGCGGTTGATTAAAGGTTAGCTGAAATGAGGGGTGCATTGACACCAATAGAGGGTGGATTTTATAATCCTTTAAAACATGTGGCAATGAGCAATCAAAAAAGTGGACAAACCATGATCATATTTTCTGCTGGACAAATCAAAATCATTTACCTTACAAATAATCATGGTGATATTTGTCGGCAGCGTCATTTTCTTACAAATTGCCAAACCTGAATGCTAGTACAAACGGACGACTGCAACGACTAATAGCTATCTTTAGTGCGTCGTTAACTCTATTTCTCCAACAGTCCAACGACGTGTCCCTATGGATACGGGAAAATATCGCCTTTCCGTTAATGAAGCACATTTTACACAGGGCGACTTAGCGGGTTCAATTGTTGAAATATGTTGAAATCCAAGTTAGAACGAACTGCTACATCTGACTATCGTAGTGTTTCATAGGCTCAATAATCTTTTTGGGATTATTTGGAAAACTTAATAGCCACTCTACTGAACATCAAGAAAGGCCACAAAATGGGCTTGGTTGAACTTTTTATATACGGTGGATATTGTGAAAATTTCTACCGGAGATAGTAAGCTATCGAATAGAAGCATATTACACAAAACATGTAAACAAATTGAGAACTACATAACACTAGATTTTCTATTTCTACAACGTTCCAACCCATTTCAAAGAACCAAACTGTAATTGATTGCATTACAACCTCATCACCGTTAATAGCTTTGTGATTTGTTTGACACTGTTTTCCGCGATTCCATTGGTAATCACTGTCATTATACTGGAAAGGAAACTGAAATACATTTTTTCCCTGTAATCAGTTGAACGAAAGCAGGAACTCCGAAAGTACCCCATTTGATACTTGCCCTTCGTCACTTCCCTATCATCATATAACATCGTACTCGTCTATAGTTTACATTATTTGATTCATTTTCAAACTTCTCTCATGCCTTCCCCCGCCCACTTCAGCTGCATATTTCGTGAATAGTAATTTCCAACTCCTCGGCCCACAAAGTAAATCTCTGGTTAATATCTGCCCATGTCTGCTGACTTTCCTTTGCTCTTTGCACTATTTCCGCTTTCCACTCGCTCGCACTCATACAGAGACACAAACCACAACAATACACTCTCGTCCGTTGTGGTAATGTCGCCTCGTAGCTCTGTATCCACCACCCCACTTCGCGGGCCAGTTCCTTGCGGGGGCCAGCAGTTGTCCACCACCTACCGGAACCAGTACCACCCACCCGACCGGTGTTGTTTTTGGTGTAGTCTGTCGATTACCCCCCGTATTTCCCGCCTAGCGACACACACTCACTCTTCGCCTACAAGCCTCTTCACGTTGGATCTCTCCCACTTGTGGAGCGGACGAGGAAAACAAAAGAAGCAACACTCTCAATAGCTTGAAAGAGAAATCCGATGATCGTGACATTCTCCCGCTCTCTAGATATTTCTTCCGCACGAAAACGTGAAATGTGCATCTCCTTTCGCTCTCATTTGGTGTGTTTATGTGCGCCTTTTTCCGCTGATTTGCTGGCATACTCTACGGAGTGCTCACAATGCCCGCGGGACGCAGCTGAACCAATGAACGATGTCTTGGAAAAAATGGGTGCGTTTAGTTCGTGCTTCTAGCTTGAAGCAAGTTTGTGGATTTTACGATTAATCATTGCTCACAAACGACTAGTTTTCTGTTTATATTGGGTGACCCATTGCAACGTACGGTGAAAATAATCAAACAAAAAAAGTAGAAGGGCCTGAACCTAGGGGCACAGATGGAAGTTTGACGTAGGACTGTGAAGGTTCAGAACACTTGTTATTTTAAACTTATAATATTTTAAATGTAATTCTTTTCATTGTTCAGAAATCTGTTAGTTTAACTCTTTTGAAACTGTAAATAGTAGCCTTGAAAAGGCCCGTTTGTTGTATGTACTCATAACCTTCAAACGGTTTGTAACGAACAAAACAAAGAAATACAATAAGCTTCTGGCAGGAAATTCAACTGTCTAACTGAAAATGATTAATGAATATCAGTGGGACACATAACAGGGTGGAATGGTAGATGACATGTGAATCGGTAAACAAAAAAAATATATCGTCATTGATTACATTGAATATGAAATTTATGGCGAATAAACGAAAAAACAAGTTGAAAATACTCACGATTTCATGATATTTTGAGGTAAAATACACTTGAAATCAAGAAGTTGCTTTATTTTTAATGGATAGCGAAAAAAAAGGATTTTCGAGCAATTTAGTCGAGATTGGAAATCTCGCGCCTCGGATTTTGCACGGGTGAAAGTCAAGTCAACATCCACTGTAACGAAACTCGACAATCTATTTCTAAAAGACTCAAAGCCGCCGGACATATCAAAAAAAAAAATTGTAAGGATTTGTATCTAGGACACGACCGCATATTTTCGACGTAGGACTACGCAATTATATTATGCAATCCCCTTGTTTACCACTTCGAATATTATTTTAGAATGCATCGATATTTTTGTAATAGATTATGTTCTTCGTTATAAATAAATTTGAAAAATGTCCTTTTACGTTTGATATGATGCCTAGGACTACCAAAATATGTGAACGGAAGAATTGTCAAACGATCATTGTATTTTACATTTCCCTCTGAAATTATTGCACATCTCATGTTTACGCAGTTCTCGAACCGCGAAAGTTCACCCATCTTGTAACCTTTTTCAAAGCTTACAAGCTGAGATCACTCACTTGGTGATAGTTTTGATATCAATGAAAAACAAAATATTGTTTGTAAATATAAATAACCGCACAAGAAATAATTGAATTATATAAAACAAATTAAATAAAAGAGAAACAGAAACGAATTTCGCAAATCAAATTAAAATTGAATTCAAATTTCTGGCAACCCACTATGAGTTTCGTCGTCACGCAACGTATTTAAAAAAACAGGGAAACTTGCAGCACGGCAAAAAGAATTGATGTGTCGTTAAGTGAGACGGAACTCATTTCGGTTAGCCAATCAGGAGGTAGCACAGTGTAGAGTTATTTGAAAATTCGAACCTAGTTAGCGCAGGGATAACAGACGGATTTCACTGCTCACATCTCTGCTAAACTCATCAGTGGAGCCGATACCAATACCAGCACAGCATCCAACTGAGCACAAAGCGCGCAATCCACAATTGATGCGTGATGACGCCACGCATCGTACGATCCTTTGTAAGGACGGGATCCGGAATGCTATATAAGGCCCTCTAGCCCACTCGATGCTCTCTGATTCCTGGATTAGTGAAGCAAAAAGTGGTGTTAATTTCGGCAAGTCCAATTTCGTAGTGAATCTAGTGTTAACAGCAATTTAATTGCTTTAGAAAACAGTGGTTCTGTTTAATAAAACATTTACAGTGCTCGAAGATAGTGAGCGTAGCTAGTAAGCTATTTTCATATAGCCCTGGTCCTCATAGCTAACGTTGAGGCCAGCTAATAGGTGAAGAGGTCGCATCCGGTCGAAGGGTTAGTTAGTCGACACATTTAAGTTATTTTCCGATCGTGAATGCAAGGTGTCGCGAGTGAACAAAGCCGAGATAATTCCTCTCGGAGTGCACATACCGCTATCCAGGTCGCCGAAGGTCGTCCACCAACATACGACCAACCACCATCATCTAATCTTCCGACCAGAGTCGGAATTATAAGCCGTAGTAGCCGAAGACGTCCATCTTGCCGGTTGGGAACCGGAAAACACAGCGCAGCAGATCTCTGAAAGCCGGTAATAACCACGTGGTGACGGTATCACAACAGCGACGGAAGCAGATATGAGCAGAGCGTGTGAGTCCGTTTAGATCTTTTTACTAAATAAATTGTCATTGGATTCTGGAATAAAGTGTTATTTAATTCGTTTTTATACATTTTGCTTGCGATATTTTCTTGTGTGCACCAAAGAAATTGTTTTCAGCTTGATAAGCTCCAGCATAAAGAAGGGACAGGTGAGTTTCCACTAGCGCGTTTTAGTCGACCCTGAGAATAATTGAGTGAGAGTTAGCTTGGCTGGCTTAAGAAGACGTCCGCATCGGAGACGAGTGGAAGTCTTCGTAAGTTACAACCTCTAGTATCTGAAATAAAGATTATCTCAGGCTTCTCAGTTTAAAAGTAAGTTTTAGGGAAACATATTCCGGTCTGCACAACGACAAGCGAGTACAAAAGTATTCAACACCGAAAAATACCCCCGATTTGCATGTATTTGCTAAACGGATTTCCACAGGCATATTAATTTAGAAGTCCGTGTTAGGGAAACACAGCTCGGTGGGAACAAAAATACCTCCGATTTGCATGTATATTTGCAAAGCGGATTTCCACAGGTACATCGATTTAGAAGTCTGTGTTGGATTTGTGCGGTAAATCGGTTCAATCAAAACTTGACAGTTAGGGCGTTTAGATAACGCTTAACATTTAATAGTTATTCAATTGTTGATCTCATGAAAAATAACATTTTATTAATTGTAATACGTAGAACACGTAGTAGAAATATTTCCTATCAATTGATGCAAACATCTTTTCGATCTGTTAAGAAATGTTCGAGTTATAAGCATTCGAAATACGGGTAGAGCTAGCACACAAATCGACAGAACAAATGTATGGGAAAAAGGAAGTTCTTCCAGTTTTCATGAATTTAAACCGTTTAGAGATTAGCGAATTGTAATGTATAGCATATCAAATCTTTCAAAATTTCCGATTCGATTGGTATGCAAATCATGAGAATTCGTTCACAGTGAAAATAGTTATTAACGTTACCTTTATTTCATAAAGTCATGACCTGTTTTCTGATTTGGCACCCTTCCTGGAAGACGTAGTTCTACGTCAAAAGGTTCTATGCGAATTGAAAGCGAGAGATGTCCAGCGGCGTTTTTGCTTGTCCGAAATGTAGCTTGAACGGCACACAAGGAAGTCTTTTTTGAATGGAACCGTTACCGGGGACGAAAACTGGATTCACTACAACAATCGAAAACACAAAAAAGGCATGTGAAAACCAGCCAACGAGGAACATCAACGCCGAAGCCGAATATCCACGGTTACGAAGTAATGTTCTGTATCTGGTGGAATTAAAAGAGTGTAATCCACAATGAACTGCTAAAACCTGGTCAAACAATCGATGGAGACTTCTAGAGCCAACAATGTCGAAAAACGTCTAGATCATTTATTCAATTATTCATTTCACTTGCCCTAATGACACTAATACTACAATATCTAATATCTACTTGAAACTATACCTAACTGGAAACAGCGGTCAAGTATGCCTTTTCAAGCTTGCACGAGATAAGTGAAAGTCATAAAACGAGTTGCAACGGTTAAAAACACGAGACATACTCGATACGGTTTCGTTGTAACCGTAATTTGTACGAGAGTGAGGGAGGCGGGAAATAGTATGAGAACGCAGGTTACGAAGGCGTTGGTTAAAATTGATTGATCAGAAGATCAGCACAGTCGATTTTCGAAGAAATCAGATCTGATATGAGAGTTGCCTTCGCTACATCCCTACGTAAGCTCAGCAAATCGAGTCCGATCAATTTACAACGATCCTCATAGCTTGGTAGATTCGAAGGATCCTTCCAGGGCAAGTTACGTAGGGCGAAACGGACGAATTTTCGCTGGATAGCCTCAATCCGCTGGACTCCATTTTGGTAGTAGGGAGACCATACTATGCACGCGTATTCAAGAGTAGAGCGGACTAGAACACAATAGAGAGCTTTGATACAATGTGGGTCATTGAACTGCTTGATGACGCGAAAAATGAAGCCTAAGACCCTAGATGCGTTGGTGATGATGTACGAGATATGATCGCGGAATGTTAGCTCAGAATCTAGGATCCAGACACGAGCCAACAATATTCCATTATGACAACGCCCGACCTCAAGTTGCCGTTCGAGTTGAAAATGGTTCATCCGTCTTACAGCCCAGACCATGCCCCCTCCGACTATCATTTGTTTCGATCGGTGCAAAACGCTTTGAGTGGAACACGCTTTACTTCTGAACAGGGTTTGAAAAAATAGCTAGATTAGCTTTGAAAGATGAACGCTTCTTTCGCGACGGAATCCGCAAATAGCTAGGAGGATGGGAAAAGTAGTGGTTAGCGATAGCCAATACTTTGGACATTTTTTTTTTACTAAGGCTCATATGGCGTTAGTCTGACGGGACCGGGAGTTCAATATTTTGACAATTTTTCTTATCAACTTTGAACAATGTATTTATTCATTTTATTATTCATATAAATGTGTTTTTCATGCAAAAAAATGGAACGAATTAAATTGCACATCCAATACAATTTCGGGAATTTGTTTCGTCGGGTGGTCTAGAGACCGCGTTCGCGTAATACCCGATGATTGTATTTTTATTTTAACCACGGCATCCATTTCTGTGCAGCCCTCCGCACTGATATGCAATCAGAGTAATTATACACGTCATGCAGGTTAATCTGGAAAGGCCTTGTCCATATCCTCAATAGTCTTCAGGAATTCGCAGTCAACTTGAACTATTGCATGATATAATGCAGGAAAGTTCGCTTTCTGGGAATTAAGGCAACTCAAGTCCTGTGCTTCAAGCTGAGAAAGGATGGTTCTAGTGCAACCAATATGTTCTTATTGGGTGGTAAAAAAATAACGCCGATACATGCAATCAAAACTCGCATCCGGATTTTAACCCAAAGCTGTTCGAGGGTGTCGCACACTGGAGTAGGATCGCCTAGCCTGGATGAGACGGCTATCAAAATACCTCCGCCATAATTTGTTGGGTGGACTACGATCGTCACGGCAAACGGTGAATGTGCTTAAAAAAAATTGAAGGAACAAATACGTCAGATCTCCGAAAGACCGATAATATCGTAAACTGATTCTGCGAAATCAATGAAGAAGTCAGCAATTTGGGTGCGCTGTTCTCGAATGTTCTGATAATAAATCAACAACCGAACCAACTAAAATCGGCTACAGGTTTACTATTAGAGCATTCGAGAACTGCGCATCGAAATCGACGTTTTCTGAATTACAAATAAAAATACTTTAGAATGCAAAATTAAGTCTGTATTTTCATTTTGGCATTCGATTATCGAAATGGGGACTTTACAAGAGAAGAAGCTCATTAAAATATTGCTCAAGCAACGTGACAACACATGGGAAATACTAATCGCACGTCAAGTTACGGAATTTTTAATAATGATCAAATTTACTGTCACAATCATAACGAAAATGTTCGGGGAACGTTTGTTGATGGCCAGGAAGCCTGGTTCAGAAGGAAATCGAAAGCCTCAAATCGCGACGAAAAAAACCGAGACGATCGAACCCTGATCTCGGAAGCTGTTCACGTTGGTACTGACGGAGTTCGATTGCGATTGACGCGATTGACGCGATTGACGACAAAAGCCACGCCAAGGCAGACTTCAAACAGCTTCCTGGGCAGAAATTTGATACGGCAACCGGAAGGGGAAAGGTGATAGAATCTTCAAACATGTGAAACTATTGAAATCCACTAAGAAATATCTAGTGTGGCAGACATTTTCATTATAATCTCTGCTATCTCTATCTCTATTTTCCTGACGCAGCACCGTTGATCCGGCCAGTGATCCATTCAAAGTGATTAAAATTAATCACAATTCGTATTTATTTCCGATGGTTTTAAAATTGGTAAATCTACCGGATCTGGGATTACTAGACCATGCATCGACAGGTCTTTTCCAGAATAATGCCAGGTTTATACGTTGTAAATTACTCGGTGCGAGTTAAACTTCAAGCAAACTGAAGAATGACGAACGTACCCATACCACGAAATTTGACATTTGATTTATACGTATGGGGCTACTTCCTGCTGAGCTACTTCGAAGTTTTTTCTTGTTTTTAAATTAGTGAGTTGCATTTATAATCGAAATACACCTCCAGGTATTCAAAAACCATTGTTTTGCAGGATATGTGGAGCTAAAGTGGGCAGATTTGTATTTCTTTGTTTTTTTTCCATAGAGAATATCATGCGGAAGGCTGTCCAGAGTGTCTTGTAATGATTTTCAATGATCGATGAGAACAGTTTCCAAGAAGCAAATAGTACCAATCTGCAATCTCCTGATGAACAATCGACCATATAATTAACATAAAAACTGTACAAGAGAGACTCAGGCTAAAGTTTTGTTGTAGGCCCATATAGCTACACTCTGTCCAACTTCTATAAGACCACCCTGATTCTATATCGTTGCAACACAAGCAGTTAGAATTTCAACAAGATACATTCATACATTCTTGAATGCTTAGAATAAAGTATATTTAACGTCAGTGTCCTTCAAAAGAGTTATTCGTTTATTTATTGTGCTTAAATATGATAATTTCAGCTGTCCAGTTTCTATAAGACCACTTCAAAATTCGTAAGTATTATCAATGAAAAATTCAAAACGATCGAATAATTGGTAACCTTGCCATTTCGACTGATAATCTTGGAAATTCGTGTTGGAAAACTATTTACCAAATTCTGCTGAACGGATTTCTCGATATTTTTCCATTTTTCCGAATTGCGACCTTGGGCTCTTCAATCGTGGTGTAAAGTTTTCCGTCAGTGTAGATTCTGCGTGCAAGGATCCCCCCTAAGATTTTCAACAGGATTCAAGTCTGGAGAGCGAGCCGATCAGTCCAAAAAAATTAAGCTTTTGTTCCTTAATCTATTGCTTAGTTTCCTTGCTGGTATGAATAGCAGCATTGTTTTGCTGGAATGTAAATTTTTTGTGACGATATCCACGCAAAAACGGTAGGAGAAAGAATTCCAGAACATATTGCCCCACTGTCGGTTCATGTGAGCTTTGGAAAAAAACAGACGTCTTCCGATGTGTGATGGTGTAAGATGAGGAGTTTTAACCAGTTACGTTTTCCTAAAACATAGTTGTTTTGATCAATAAATCTGAAAAATACCGAAGGGAAAAGTGCTCATGGAGAGAGAAGATAGACAAATCGATGCATTTTAACAACAAAAACAAAACAGAAAAAGGGGGTCTTCGTAGCCACTTGGTTACGCGTTCGCTCACCAAGCGATCGATCATGAGTTCAAACTCCGGGCCCTCAATTGGCCATCCTTTTGTTGTTATAGAATAACTACGTCCACGCAACCATCATCAGCGATGGAAATCGCTCCACGGTCGAAATAAGATCGATTCACCCATACAACTGCTCTGCTCTGCAAGACACATCGGGCTGCTGTTCTATTAATAACTCAACAATGATCAATATCAACTGTCTCCGCTGTCCGGTCTGCTGAACAATGGATGAACAGAAAGAATACCCTTACGCCTAAATGGCTAGTACTGTGTAATTTACCATAATGTAATGGAACAGAAAACATAACGCCTAAATGGCTACTACTAACTACTGTGTAATTTACAATTTATAGAAACATAAACATATGTACATGTACACGATTAAAACCCGGCAGCTAAAAAATGCTGATGAGCCTAATAAATAAATAAATGAGATAAAAATAATAAACAACAAAAAATGTTGGTATCAGAGAAATTGCTCGTCGGATTGTACGATCCCATCAAATACATTCAGTTATATACCATAACGAAAAGTTTAGGTTATCTCTACTGACGCAAAAAATTCAGTTTTGATGGTCCTGATGGTTTTGGCGGGTACTGACGTGATTTACGGACGGAAGAACAGTATTTTTCAACCAGTAATTTTGGTGGAGGCTCGTGTATGGTTTGGACGGAATTCTTTGCAACCGGAAAGCTCAACACAGCTTTCACATCATTCATAGATTACATACATGTTCTGGAATTCTCTACAGTTTTTGCATGAATATCGCTACAAAAAAATCACATTCCAGCATAACAATGCTACTATTCACACCATCAAGGAAACTAAGCAATTAAGGACCAAAAACTTCTTTTTTTGAACTGGCCGGCTCGCTCTCTAGACTTGAATCCTGTTGAAAATCTTAGGGGGATCCTTGTATGCAAAATCAACACTGAGGGAAAAGGGTACATCCCGATTGAAGAGCATAAGGTCGCCATTTCGGAAACATTGAACAATATCAAGAAATCAGTTCAGCAGAATTTGATAAATAATATTCCAATACGAATTTCCAGGTTATTAGCCGAAATGGCATGGTTGCAATTTATTGACATGTAAATCAGTCGGTCGTTTTAATTTTTTCATTGATAATACATTGATACTGAATTTCGAAATGGTCTTATAGAATCTGGACAGCTGAAATTATCATATATAAGCACAATAAATAAACAAACAACTCTTTTGAACGAAATTGACGTTAAATATACTTTATTCTAAGCATTCTACAATGTATGAATGTATCTTGTTGAAATTCTAACTGTTTGTGTTGCAACGGAATAGAATCAGGGTGGTCTTATAGAAGTTGGACAGAATGATCATTTGAAATTGGTAAAAGTCCACGACTACGAACTTGTTTCTGAGAGAACATCCATGAAAACCAATAAAACACAAAACACAGAGAAATAATGTAGGCATTTGGTCTTCTATTGATCTATGACAAATTTGGATTCCGAAAGAAACTAATGTCGACTAAAACAGAAATCAGAACTGCTATGCTATATCGCTTTGGCTAGAAAGAGTACGAGAAGCGAAAACATTGCCACAATACATAAATATTGTAAACAAGCGTTGTACCCCTTTTTTGCATTTTTGGGAAATTTACGCCCTTACAAATGTTGTCCCTAAAGGGTTTTTTGATATTTGATTGCGTTGGAAAGTTACAGCCAAAACTATGAGGTAACCTCAAGGGGATATATTATTGCTGTACGAATCGTTAAACACGTTCTTCTCGATACCGTGCTAACCGATTTGGCTGAAATTTTTTATCAACATGTAAAAATCAATTATCTAAAGCGTTACATAGCCGTTTTCGATATCTCATTTTTTTTGAGCTTCTACACAGCGATTTTTCATGAAAACATTTTTCGAATTAAAAAAAACCCTATGTAACGCTTTAGGTATTGTCCTAATGTTTGAAAATATTCATTGGAATTCGTTCTCCCCGTTGCTTCAGAACCGATACCACCAGCAAGGTACTGATTTTCAGACAGCATCTACGCATCCAACTGTCAATAGCGTAATAATCATTATTTGTGCACTCAAAGAAATGAAGAATACACCTTTAAATATACCTTAAAGAATAACCAAAATATCCGATCCCTTCACTTTATTCCTAGCATCAAAAAAAAAAGGAAAATTCATTGTTTTTAGACCATTATTTGCAATGCTCGTCTTGAAACTTATTTAAAACACTATGTAGTTGACAATTTTTTCCACCAGAAAGAAATAAAAAGAAATAAAATATTTGAATGATGCTCAATTTTGATAACAAAAAATCATTAACACATTTGCGCATAAGATATTATCTAGAAACAAAACAGAGAAACTCCCACCAAAAAAAAATCGAAACAACCCAGTAATCTACTGCACCCACTTGGCGATGACTCAGCGATCGGAGCGCAGTAGAAATAAACAAAAAAAGCAAATTTTAATTTTGTTTGGCTATGTGTGATGATGCGATTGCTGCTGCCCTCTCGCATTGGCGGAGACTCCGCGAGTGTACCCCGATTTCGAACAGCAAACGCCAAGCTGGGAAAGAAAGGCCAGGCGCGCGCCATGGAATCAGTTTTACTTGCGGCCAGCGCGACGACGACGATTGCGGCTTTATGCGGGTGGATGTGCTCTGTGCTCTGTGCTGTGTCGAAGTTGCGGTATTGGTGGTGTCTGATTTCGTTGCGTTCTCTTTCTCCCGGAGCATCCCTCTCGCTCTCACCGGCGCAGTACTAGTCATTCGGTGTGGTGGACCAAACGTGTGGAATAGTGGACCGTGTTCTGGAGAACGCTTCTGGGAGTGCGCGTGTATATGTTACGGGAGAGTATGGAAGAACATAGCTTTTCACGCGGGGGAGTTCAAAACATGGAGCAGCGGGACTGGCAGAGAAGAAGCAGTCTTGTCGAGTGTCACCGTCAACTGGTCGCAGTCGGTTACGATCCGTGTTCCGTTCCGGTCGTGTTTTACTTGGCATCCATTGGCAACCTCCCACACCAGTTTTACTATATTCCTGCCAACCGGGGTAGTTGTGTTCTCCCGAGAGTCAGAGAAGTGCTTAGCAGCGAAGACAGTCGATGGTTCAAGAACTTGTAATGATATCCTCGTTGTGGAAAGCTTTAGTCCGTCCGTTTGTCCAAAGCTTGGTTCTCGTGACACAAAAAAAACTCCACAACAAAGCCCATGCCAGTTTGGGGATGTAACAGAAGAGCACAACGGTCGCGGCGACACAGGAAACGAAAACGAGAACGAGAGTTTGTGGTGTTTGTGGATTTTTATTTTCCTTTGTTTGAAAAATCGCGATGCTGAAAGCGCAACAGTGAGAAGAAGCAAATGTGAATTCGACGAAATTCAGTGTCACCCATGCTCGGGAAGGCTCGATCGAAGCGAAAGTTTTTGCTCCGAATGTCCTCGGCGCGCCGTCCCGCTCCCGCCGTCGTATTTCCTCCGTACTGACCCATGAGAGTTGGCGTCATCTAGGCGGTCGAACGTGGTTACCCCTTTTGGGGGGCCATATCGATGCAGTCCCGCGGAGAATCGGAATCGACACAGCGCACCAAAAAGGTAAAATTGGTTGTAAGGTTCGATTGAAAATTGTAAGCTAAACTAAGAATATGATTTAAACAACCCTTCACTAATAGAAACACCACATCATGGTTCGCATTTTTCATGCCGACAGACTCGACAGATGTGCCTAGAGCATAGGTGCTACACGCTGACCTATTTGTTTTGTAATTAGAGTCCATCTGCCAAAATCTCAACAGCTTGCTAGAAGTTGGAATTCTTCAGAGTATCCATCGAAACTGGCTCAGCATGAGCTTGTTTATCGTTCTCTGTTTGTAGTTGAATGCAAGAATTCGTACCTTAATTCGATCGTTTTCCATCTGGTGTCTCCGTTATGTATTCGAATTGATATCATTTGATGAAATACATAAAATTTCCGATGTTTGCTCGATGACATATTTTTCACTTTTCAGTTATTGCCCAACCAAACTTCGTTTGTTCTACAGGGTGTTATTTAAGGCACATAAAAATTTAAAATGGATAACGGTGTAAAACGTCATAAGTTTGGTATTATTCGAAAGATAATCATTTTCCATTTTTATACTGAATACTAGCTGATCCTGCAAACTTTGTCTCGCCCAAAATGTTTTTTTGTTATAAATTCTTTCAAACATTCACGTTTTCTTACTAAGCGAACGTCCTTGGGTTCAATCGCAGCTCATTGTGTTCATTGATTCATTTTGACCCTTCACAAATTCCTTTTGTTATGAATTTCTCGTTCATGATTTTTCAATTACTTGCAAATAACATGTTTCTCGCTCACATGGAATATATGTTTGATACAGAAAACATAATAAAATGATTTCATCCGAAATTCGACGATTCGTTGCTCGAGTTTTACCCTTACCCCTTTGCTTGATTAGTTCTCGCGTTATGCAGAAATTTGTATTTCATTTGTATGGTAGCCCCTCATAGAGAAGGGGGGGTGGAAAGTCGTCACAATGAAAACATTTTTTGTCCCTTAGAACCTCTACATGCCAAATTTAGTTCAGTTTACTTGCTTAGCTCGCGAGTTATGCAGTAATTTGTGTTTCATTTGTATGACCCCCCTTAGGGAGGAGTCTCATACCACAATAAAAACATTTCTTGTCCCCTTAAACCTACATATACCATTTGCTTGACTAGTTTTCGAGTTATGCAGAAATTTGTGTTTCATATGTATGGCACCCCCCCTCCAATAAACAATAAACCACAATAAAAACATTTCTTGTACCCCTAGTACCACCACATACCAAATTTAGTTCCGTTTGCTTGCTTAGTTCTTGAGTTACGCAGAAATTTGTGTTTCATTTGTTTCAACCCCTACATACCAATTTTCACGCCGATTGGTTCAACAGTTTCCGAGTCCATAAGACTGAGATAGACAGAAATCCATTTTCATATATATAGATGATTTCCGGTATATGCCTATCTCGGCTAGCACTGAAAAAGTCCAACCGGGACATCCAATTTCCGATCACTCTTTCCAGCAATGGAGGTAGTATATCAATCCAAGCCTATCGTCTTCGGTGTACTGGCGTAGGCCAGATACTTTATAAAGCCATAAAACATAGTCCAACGGTGTTAAATGGCATGTTCTTTGAGGCCAATTTCCGAGTCCATCACGTGAAATTGTTGGAACCGCAGTCTCTTTACATTGGTGGCACTTGTGGCAGTTGTTGTACACGAAGGTCGGTGGTTATTACCCTTTAGCACTATTAACTGTTAAGTTACGATCGGAATCATTTTCGAAAAAAATGAACCAGTGATTACCCCAGCCCAAAAAGCGCACAATAATGTATAGAAATTCACTGATTTATTCACATACGGGCTTAATTCACCTAAAGGCTATCCGGAGACTATCCGAGAACCCTTGAAATGGTCAGCAATGAGTTAATTTTGACAAACCATGAAGTTGGATGTGTCGCATGATTGGATTTGGTTCAGCTCATGAAGTGGTCACTCCCTTCGAAAAGGTTATTCGGAGTATATTCAGGTTAAGTCAATAAGGTCATATAGACTTGAATTCATCACAACAGAACAACAAACAGCGGGTATTGTTTAGTTTAGGGTTCTGGAATGCACGGATTAGAAACTTGTCCCGGCCATGTTTCCGGAACCCGTGGACCGATTTCGATGATATCGGATAAATGTCACAATCGATCGATGATTTTAATTGGCGTTATGCGTTATTTGTGCTAGGTATTTTCGAGGAGAAATCGATTCTTCTTTGGGCGTTAATAATTCTTTTCCAGCTAAACGAAATGGTTTGTAACCATACCATTTTATTATTCGAAAGATAACATGTCCAAGAGTTACATGCGTATTTATTATTGACCCGAAAACTTCAATAGCTTAAAAATTGCCTTGAAAACTGACTTATGAAATCAAAAATCTGTATATAAGCTGGTGCCCGTTCTGAAGTCCATTTCAAGAACGCCGTATGATGTTAGCTGAAACGGACACGGTTTGCTGAGGAGCGTCGAACGACAATGAAGTGTCTTTTTCAAGGCAGGTGGATAAAAAGTTTGGATTGAGCTGTCCCCTTGGCCCTTATCAGGGCTAGAGACGATTGAACTGCAAACGTTCAACGTTTCTATAATTTAACAAGAAGAAAAAGAAAAAAGTGAAGGAACAAATTTATTCAGTTATGATTGCGAAGTGACATGAATGGTCTCGCTAGCCCACCAAGCACTATGCTCTTCTCTCCCAATCTAATTTCTTTTCTGCCGCCGGACTGAACTGTGCCGCATTTTTTAGCAAAAGCAGCAGTTCTACTATCGAATGCTGCTATTGACCGATGATTCCAATTGTCGAGGGTTTGAGAGGGGGTATTATTTGCGCTGGGTATTTCTGAGGAGGAACCGATTCCTCCTGGCGTATGGCGTATGCATAACCATTACCTTTCTCTTTAAAAATCACCAAAATGGAGATATAAGTTTTTAAAAAAATTATAAAATACTAGATGACTCGACAAGCTTTGTCCCGCCCAAAATGGATTTTCTGCTATCAATACCTTCAAACATTCACGTTTTCTTACTAAGCGAACGTTCATGGATCCAACCGCAGTACTATTCATTGATTGATCCTTTAATTGACCCTTTACAATCATTATAATATCAAATTATTTTCAGACACAATTCTCGTTCAAGATTGTTCAATCACTTGCAAATAACATGTTTCTCCGTTAAATGGAATACATGTTCGATACAGAAAATATAATAAAATGAAAGCAGCTCAATTCGGACTCTATCTTTCTCGAGTTCTGCGCTCACCCACACATTTGGCGATTCATTTTTATTTATATAGTTAGAAGATATAGGAGTAGGTTTTGAAATCCAGTTCCACTCTCGAACAAAGATCAATTTCGTTAGCGCAAACATAAAAAAAATCATATTTTCAATTGTCATGTTTGGTAGAAATTCTTATGGGACCCTTCTCCTCCTTCCAGAGGGTGTCGAAAATTTCTTACATTCCAATTTTGATTTGCTTGATTAGTTCTCGAGTTATGCAGAAATTTGTGTTTCATTTGTATGAAAGCCACCCCTTAGAGAGTGGGTAGGGTTCTCGAACCATTATAAGGACCTTGCTCGGCCTCAAAAACCTCTACATACAAATTTTTACGCCGATCAATTCAGTAATTACCAAGGCGATATGAATCAGACAGATGATGATGATGTTGGATTAAAGAGGCTTTAAACTTTTCAGTTCATTCGCCTCTAATCAGACGGAAAGACAGCAATCCATTTTTATATATAGAGCAATTTAACGCCAAATCAGCCGGTCGCTAACCCGACTCTCTCCGATTTTTTGACGTAGAACTATGTCTTTCATTAAGGGTGCCAAATCAAAAAACAGATCACGTTTTTAGGAAATAAAGTTAACGCTAGTAACTGATTAATAAGCGATTTACATACCATTTTGTTTGACATGCTATACATATGCTATACATTACAATCACCTGGTGTGTAAATGGTTAAAATTCTTGAAAACTATAAGCGTTTCCATTGTCCCATACATTTGTTCTGCTAGTTTGTGAGCTTTTCTACCCGTGCCGTCAATATCGAGCAACTTCTCGACGAGCAACGAAGGGGAACATTTGCTTAGGGTATAAATATTGAATCTTGCTGGGGCATACTTTCATTTTCGTTCTGTATTCAAATCAATGAACATCACTCGTTTTTCCTTGTTTTGCGTCATTACATATCTTCGTAGCATAGTGCATCTTTGCTACGCTGAAACTCCATTTGTGTCTGCTCCCGTGTACATTGGCCCTGTCACGATGCAACAATCGCCTAACTTTTTGATGCTGTGATTGGCGATTGTTTGGTGGTGCAAATTAGGCAGCCGTGGTGATGAATATAAACAAGGAGGGGAGATAGGGGATATTGCATTTGCGCTAATCTTGATCATAATGAAGTAATGCTACTTATTTCGAGGTTGTTGAGATAACAGTGACTGTTGTTGAGATTAACAGTAACAGTAAAAATTGTGAAAAAGACCACCGGAATGGCGTTCTAGGTAAATTTTCAATGCATTGACATGAAACAACTTGCGACATATGATCAGCTAGTGTATTGTTCTTCGAGGACAAGAATGAATCATCAATCAATTATCGTCAACTGAATCTACGACAAAAAAAAACATTTCAGGACGATCATACCACTCTACTGAACAGTTATTTTTAAAACTTCACAGCATTACAAAATAATATCCGAAGTTATAAACAAGCGACTTATATAAAACAACATCGTAGTTCTACGTCAATATTTTTTGAAACTTGGTACTTGGGAGGAACTACCTAAAATCACTCATTTAAATTTTGATTAATTTTTAAAAGGGCATTTTCAAAATCAAAATCATTATTTTTTTCAAAAAATCGTAACTCAAAATCAAGATGTCTGATTAAAATATTATGTATGACAAAGTTGTTGGAAAATCAATGAGCTTTGTTTTGAGATATAAAAGTCTTTCATATTAAATGGAGAGATTTTTTGACAGTGTATTCAAAATGTTATTTTTTTCTGAATATTTTGTTGATTTTCCATCAAATTTACCAAACATCATATTACTCAGACATTTGGATTTTTGAGTCACGATTTTTGTAAAGAAAGATCAATGATACGCCCTTTTAAAAAATCAGTCGTAATTTCAGTTGGTCACATGATAATGAGAAATGTGATTTTTTACAGCTTCCATCATAACTACCAAGTTTAAAGAAAAACAGGTTTCAAGGGTCGGTCAAACTTGCTCAAATCTACACTCAGCTCAAATCTGACTCTTGTGATGATGTGTTATACGTACGAAAAAAAATCTACAGTAGAGCCTCGATTATACGCAAGCGAATGATCCGTGGTGCGGTTCTCGCGAGCAATTCTCGTTGAAGATTTTCGAACCACTTGTAACATATTTCTCCGTTACATGGAAGAAATGTTTGATACAGAAAATATGATAGAATAAAGACAGCCCTAAATCGGACAGTTCCTTTCTCGAGTTTTAGTTCTTATCAACACATTCGGCGATCCATTTGTATTTATATAGACAGAGGAAGATATAGGAGTGCGTTTTATCGCATTAAAATCCATTTCCACTTTAGAGCAAAGATCAATTTCGTTAGTGCAAACATCAAATGGACTAACAACGCTCGTCACTATGTAATTATAGAACATATGGGAACAAAATTTTCCCGTTTTCCTTCAAAGTTTTCCGAAAATTTTCAATTGTCATGTTTGGTTGAAATATGTGTGAGAACTACGAATATTTGAAGTGAATGAAACTCGATTTTCGGACATCGACTAAATAATCGTGTGGTCAGTCTCAAAGCTTACTGTACTATCCCCTTTTATTAATCCATTCTTCTTATATATGTGAGCAATTGGGTCCGGTCTCTTGAAGAGATACCTACCGGAAGAAGCAGCCGTTAAGTGCCATAATATAGCGAAACCTGTGGTTAATTGCCACATATGTGTAATATTTTTATGGGACCCACTCATTTCAGAGGAAGAAGGGGTGTCATAGAAACATTTTTCGTACCCAAAAACCCTCACATCCCAAATTTTGCTCCATTTGCTTGATCAGATTTCGAGTTATGCAGAAATTTATTTTTCATTTGTATGGCAGCCCCCCCTTGGAGAAGGGGAAGGGGTCTTAAACTATCATAAAAACAAATGTGGAGAGCTTGTTTAGACTATACTTCACGCCATAATCAGCATTCGATTCAAACGTGATCCAATATATCGCTCGCTTCGTAGCTCCCAGCCCAGCAGTCCCTCAATCCATCAAAACAACACTCACTCGAAACCAACGGCGCTCAAAACCGCACTTCAAGCCAAACCTATGTGAAGGAGACAAAAAACCAAAACACACATTTCCTTATTTTGTTTTATTTTCCGCCCTCACCTCTCCAACCCATTCAAATTTTAACCACAAGTGGAACCGATCAAAACCAATCATTCCCCAATTTCCATTTCGCATCTGTATATATGCGTGTATACATAAACTTTCGTGAGCATAACGTTTTGTCTGTCTGCCCAAAAACAAGACGGGGGAAAAAATGAGAAATGGTTGGGGCCAAATCACAACGAATTTTGGAGGACTGCAAGACTTTACACAAAGGCGTGCTATTTTTAGTATCCGATTTTCCGCTTCCCTTTTCCATGTGTCTTTCGGCGGATTTGTATTTTTCGTATGTTCCACATGTTTACAGTATGGACCATAAACGTACCCACCATATCACACGCCTCCAAACGTATGAGCCTCTCTTCCATGAGTCTCTCTCACACATCACTAATTTCGAATAAGATGAGTTGGAGTGGACGAAAGGGGCAGAGGATAGGAAGGTTAGCACATCTCCCAGTATTTGATGATGCCTCAGTATTGGCGTTTGTGGGACCGGGTAACCGACATGTGTCTCTGCGAAGCCACCCACTTGTTTCGTCCGCCAGCTGCCTGCCGGTGTGTCCTCCGGCAAGTCAGGAGATACTCATCTGTCATCTTGCTTCCCTTCGTTGTTCTTCTTCTTTATTCTGTTTGGGGGGAGAGAAGATACGGATAGGGAAGCGAAAGAGAAACGAAAACGTATGCTTTCGATCATAAAAACGGCGAATTCGAACACACGTTCTGGAAAGTATTATTTATAACCGTGCAAAACGTCGATTCCGGGCCAATACTTCAGATCAATTTTAATGTACGCGGTGTGTGCGAGAATTATGGCGCTCCAGAGATGGATTGCTTGGTGTTCGAAGTGAAATGTTGAGTCATACTGCGCTGGCTGAAATGACGCAGCTCAGTTTTGACGATCGATTAGATATGTGAAACTGTGTTCACTTCTCTTGAAGATGACTGACACTGCTGTGAGTTTATTTCACCATCTTTTTGGTTATATTAGTTTGGACCGTATTCTGCATTGTTTATTTGTTTATTTTGAGTTATCATTTGTAGTGCATACATATGTTCAGTGTGCAAGGAACAAAACAATTTTATTACGATTATTAACTTTATTTTGACATTTTTTTCCGAAGGGCTATTTGTGTCGGTGTCGGTGTCGGTGTCGGATCAGAAAACATGTCAGTTATTTTAAACAAATTGTTTTGAAAATAATTGTTCTATTGGGTGTGTAACTTAATTCGTTTCGTTGAACAAAAATGGGAAAAACACATTTATTAGAATAATAAAATGGATTAAAACATTTTTCAAAGTATTGGCTATCGCTACCACTACTTTTTCCTATCTTTCTGGTAATTGAAGGATTCCGTTGCGAAAGAAGCGTTCACATTTTGAAGCCAATAATGAACTAGACAATTTTATCAACCCTGTTCTGAGGTTAAGCGTATTCCACTCAACGCGTTCTACATCGATTGAAATAAATGGTAGTTGGATGAGACAACGTCTGTGCTATAAGACGGGTGAACTTGAATTTCCCATCCGCCATTTTCCAATTTTTTTCTAACTCGAACAGCAACATGAGGCCGAGCGTTGTCATGTAGGAGTATAATCGACTCGTCGTATAATCTGGGCATTTTTCGGCAATAACTTGCTTCAAACGGATAAATTGTCGCCAGTAGAAGTCTCCATTAATCGTTTGACCAGGTTTTAGCAGCTCATAGTGTTGTGTTGCACTTTGGATGCAGCGTGTACAAACGCTTGACGATAAACGTCATCAAAAGATGTAAGGTTTGATAACGCTTGAAGGTTACTTCTAAATAAACACTTGACTAGACAGTCTCAACGTTCTCGACCAGTGAGATAACCAGTCGTGTTTTTCTCTATATACTCTGTGCCCGAATCTTATTCATTAAGTTCGTTGACCCGGGCCAGAGTCCAGTGAACTCTTTTTAGAACATAGTCCGAACCTTGTACTCTTTAATAGTACATCACACACTTTTGATCCTACCAAATATAGAGTACATATTACTTTGGCATCATGGATATTCTGCCTTGGCGTTGATGTTCCTGGTTGACGGGACTTTATATACGATCTTTTAGGTTTTGGATTATCCTAGTAAATCCATTTTCCGTCCCCGGTTCAAGCAACATTTCCAATATGAATAGAATTTTCTTGTTTTTGGGTGTATCCTGCGGCTTTGAGTTCTTTAGAAATTAGCAGATAGCGACGAAAGGGCCCGAATGGCTTTTAATTTATATTGACAGAGAAGCTGCTGGAAGAAGCAAAGACTCCTTTCCATTGGAATGCGAAGGCCGATGGCCCCATAGTCCCCTGACTTGAAAATGACTTTACCGAGCCCTGGTAGCAACTGAAAATGGTTGATTCACGATTCATTAATGTTCTCGCGGGAACAATATACAAGTTGACCATATGTCGATATATTCTATAAAGGTACCACCACCATCATTGACAGCTCATAAAATCAACAATGCTTACGTGCGATTTAATTATACACAAACACCCTTCACCTAACGGCATGGAAATCAACGCGAAATAACTTTTCATCTAGTCTCCACCTACAATAAATTGTGAATTTTGATTTGAGAACAAAAGTTTAAAAATAGTGATCAGAATCACAATTGACATCTTTCATCCACAACTCTCTTTCCGAAACGATGTCACGTCAAGAAAAATCTCTGCCCACACACACACATCGTCACATTTATTTCAGGATGTATACGATCTCGATTTGTGTTAATCACAGAGATAGCAAACAAATTTTTGAAAAAGTTGGAAGAACTCAAAAAAAATTTTTTTTTGAATTTTTTCTCAATTTTGTTTATATTAGAATTAAAACTAATAATATACATGGACAGTGTCAGTATTCATCATTGGTACTTATGTATTAACGCCACCGGAGCGTTATTTCCATTGTGAATTTATTTTTTTGTAATGCAATTTATTCTGAGGCCAACGCGCAATGGTCCAAGAGATATATTTAAGTGGAAATTAGCATTGAGAGCTCGACAGTTATTCTCTAGACAAAAACTGTCTTCGATAAAGTTGTTACATACGGTAGAGCGCTCATTTTTATGTTATCTAAAATAGGGTGACCAAAATTGTCGATGAAATAAAAAACCTGACGTTCTTATCTTTATAGATAGAGGTAAATATAGTTCGACAATGTTGTAGTCCCAGTTGTTTGAGACATCTTTGTAGAACAATTTTTTTTCTATCTCTTGAAATTACCGATGTAGCGCCTTTTTTCTATGTTACGTTAGGGTTACCATGAAAAAATCTATTTTTTGCTCTAACTTTTATATTTCAAGTCTACATACAAACTGTCTTCGGAAGACTTTTAGAACTTACTAATACAAACATTTTGCGTTGCAGAACTTGTCAATATCTCAACTTTACTCAAAGTTATTGATATTTCTTCCCAAAAAATACCCTCTTTTCAATTGTTTGTCATTCTTTCTGGGGAAAACATAAACAAAGTTTATTGACGGCTTTGTTTGTTATTTTTTGTGTTTAAGTAAATTAAAAACCAAAATCATGAGCTTTTGGGTAAAAAACATCAATAACTTTAAATAAGCTCTAAAAAATTCGACACATACGGTGAGTCTCGAAGTTTTGGCAGGAGTACCCCCGCTTACTCTTCGGTTCACAGAATTATCCTACAGATTTCTCATCCGTTGCAAGATCATGAATCCATTGGTGATTGATAACTTCGAAAATCTACTCCAACTGATTCCTAGTCAAGTTTTATGTCTTTATACCATGAGTACCTTACCCACGACGTGCACCCTTCACCAGGCATCTCCAACCAAGTTTGCTTCCCATACTTCTGCAATTCCTCTGTCATTTTTGATCTGTCCATGCGACAAAAAATCCATGGAATCCCAGATCACCTACGCTCCGATTCTATTCCGCCGATATTTTCGGCAGAATATGGGAAAGTTGGATCTGATAAAATGTTCTCTACTGACGGTTCATTCATAAACGGGTCCACTGGCTTCGGCATCTTCAATGAAAATTCCAGTGCCTCTTTCAAACTCAAAGATCCTTGTTCCGTGTATGTCGCTGAACTGGGTGCGATATATTACGCATTAGGGATCATTGAAACATTGCCCATCGACCACTATTTTATTTTTTCAGACAGTCTCAGCTCAATAGAGGCAATCCGCTCAATGAAAGTTGATAAACGCTCATCTTATTTCCTAACAAGAATAAGACAACTATTGAGTGTTTTGGTCGAAAAATTATTCAAGATTACCTTAGCATGGGTTCCCTCTCATTGCTCGATTCCGGGGAATGAGAAAGCGGACTCGCTAGCTAAGGTGGGCGCTTCAGAAGGTACACTTTTTGAAAGGCAAATTGCTTATAATGAATTTGTCCACATTCCTCGTCAGTATACGCTCGTAAGTTGGCAGCGCATGTGGAGTGGTGATGAGTTCGGTCGTTGGTTACACACGATTATCCCTAAGGTCTCGACGAGGGCATGGTTCAAGGGATTGAATGTAGGTCGTGATTTCATTCGCGTGATATCTCGGCTTATGTCCAATCACTACAACCTAAACGCGCATCTCTATCGCATTGGGCTCGCAGCAAACAATCTACCACGACATCGAGCATGTTGTCTGGTCGTGTATCCGGTTCCATGCTGCTCGCTCTCAGCTCTCTAGAGCACTGAGAGCACAAGGCAGACAATCGGATATCCCCGTCCGGGATATCTTAGGTAGCCGTGATCCTGATCTTCTGCTTCATCTATACCTGTTCCTCAGAAACGCCGATGTCAACGTTTAATGATGTTTCCTTCGTTGTGTCCCTGTTTCATATCCCTCCTATCCGATCGATAAACTTTTACTTAGTCGCGGCAATACATACACACACTCTTTACAGATGCACGGGCCAAAGGTTGTGCAGTCCACTGATCATTCAACAAGAGCCAAAGGTTGTACCGCTCATGACAACTCTACACGAGCTGATGATTGCGCCGGCTAGTGACCATTCTATCCTGGATTCCTCGAGTCAAGAAAGACGCACCACGCTAGATATGGGGTACAGACTAGGGAGGCGTTGCTGATTCATGGTCAGCTGCATCCCAATAGGAAGTATCCCGTGTCGGGCACACGTACAGAGCATCGAAGTCTGCAACATACCAATTATGAGAACACTTGTAATACTAACCTCGAGCCAACCGCGAGTAATCGGTTACATATTACTAACATAGTTGTAAGACAAAAATTGTGAAAATATTGGACTCCCGGCCCCGTCAGGCTAACGCCACATGTGCCTTAATAAAATATATATTTTGGGGAAAAAAAAGCTCTAAAAGTCATAAAAATGAGCGCTCTATCATATGTAACAACTTTGTTGAAGACAATTTTTGTCTTAAGAACAAATATATCCCACAAAGTTGTTTTTGGCGCTTTCTCTCTAAGTTGCATCAGAGTAACCATGAAAAAACGTTTTTTTTTTGCTTTAACTTTTATATTTCAAATTCTACATCAAAACTGTCTCCGTACGACTTTTAGATCTTATCAATACCAACATTTTGCGATGCAGAACTTGTCAATATCTTAGTCCTACTCAAAGTTATGATGTTTTCTTACCCAAAAACTCATGATTTCAATTGCAATTTACTCAAACACAAAAAATAACATGGTTTTGAAAATCACATATTATATAGAGTGAAATCTACTCTTTCAAATTCCGTCAACAAACATTTTGTATGTTTTCCCTAGAAATAATGACAAACAAATGAGAAGACCGTGTTTTATGGAAAGAAATATTAATAACTTTGGGTGAAGTTGAGATATTGAGAAGTTCTGCATCGCAAAATGTTTGTATTAGTAAGTTCTAAAAGTCTTCTGAAGACAGTTTATATGTCGAATTTGAAATTGAAAAATTAGAGCAAAAAACATTACGTAACCCTAACGTAACTTAGAAAAAAGGCGCAATATCGGTTATTTCAAGAGATAGAAAAAAAACTTTGTTTTACAAAGATGTCTTAAATAACTGGGACTACAACATTGTCGAACTATATTTACCTCTATCTATAAAGATAAGAAAGTTAGATTTTTTATGTCATCGACAATTTTGGTCACCCTATTTTTGTTAACATAAAAACGAGCGCTCTATCGTATGTAACAACTTTGTCGAAGACGGTTTTTGTCTAGAGAATAACTGTCGAGCTCTAGATGCTAATTTATATGGAATCGAGGCGAACACAATGCTCATTTTACACATATAAATTGATGATGAATATTCGTGAAAATAATACGAAATACCACAATTTCAAAGACACGAATAACAACGAACGAAATCGAAAACTCATCAGCGCTTTCAATCCGTTGGAATCTCATTCTACACCCAAAGATGTCCGAGAGTTCCCCTAAAACGAACAAAAAAAACTCTAGCTACGGCAAACGTTCACGCTTCTAACTATATTATTTTATAATCCGATTAGGGCGCCGTGATGTTTCGACTTGTAGCACAAGTAGGTATCGCAAGTCACGCGTGCCATCGCCTCTCCCGGTCTAGGGAAAACATAACAAAACAAAGCAGTGTTGTTTCTTTTGGCTCTCCAAAGTGGAAATATGTTCAAAGGTGAAAAAGAGGCGCGCGTCATGGGTGCTTAATTTTTGCTGCCAGAGGTCTTTTGCCGCACTCCACCCATCCATCCATCCATCCATCCAGCAGCACCACCATCAGGCGTGAAGCCGAAGTTCAAAACCAGACAGAACATGAGAAGAACCCTATAATAGTGAAAACACACAATTGGAAATTGGGTCAAATCGTTCTTCCATTTCCTCCGCCCGCCCCCTCTCGATCTGTACATTCATAACGAATGGTCTTTGTTTGTGTGCAGGCGTTTGGATCGAAAATAGTTAAAATGTTTTTTTATGTTTATAGCCTAGTAATGGAACCATAACAAAGGCTTTCCAACGAATGTACTTCGTTTCTTTCTGTATGTCATATCATTATGAGAGCAATTGCTATCATATACACTTTCATTATGATTCGAAATTGTATGGTTTGGAAAGTATTCAGTAACGCTTCTCGATAATATTATAAGATTGGATAATGGGATGGGTGGGCGAAAAACACAATGTGGCGCCGCTTCAGAAATTACAGCGCTGAGGGCGAAAACGGTGAACTCTTCACTATTATTTGGCAGTAAAAATTGCGCTTCCTGTGTTTGAATGAGACAAACATTAGAAAAGCCACTTCTAACCCGCTGTCGAGCTCATCACACCACAAATGGCTTTAATTGTATCATATGTCACGCTGCGACTGAACAACCACCATCAGCTGAACTTGGGAAACAGCTTGGCCTGTGTCAGCGCGGTCTTTTATGAAGGAGGAGGATGATGATGCAATCACCCGCTCCGAAGCTATCTGTAGCTATATGGTCATGTGTCTCATCCCATGATGCCATTCGCCGGCTCTCCAATGGTATGCATCTCGGCTCTTTGAACGATGACGATCATCAGCGACAGCATCACTCACATCTCTGTTCTCGTCGTTGCCGTAGTCACCAGCAGAGCAACATCATAGCATTGGAGCCTGTGAGTGAAGTCAGCCTCAATTTGCACAACGCTGTGAAACAGCTGTTTTTCATCTCGTCCATGCGTGCTGTCAGTCTCCAAGCGGTATTCGAAAATTGACATGGGTAGTAGTTTGGACCGTTTCGTCATTTTGTTTGCTTTTATCACTTATTAATTTGTTCTGCACCATCGCTTCGAGATTGTTATTGCTAGGACGGGAGATGCTGTTTAGAAGTACCAAAAACATATACTCATGGAATAATTTTCTCTTGTTGCTCAACGATGAAAATTTGTTATGGAAAATATGTCCGTTTTCTTCTGTACTCAAAGAAAACATTGTAAAATAGTATGGCAAGATCTCGAAAAAATCACTCGAAGATGATTTATAATGGTACTAATCAGTACTTAAATGTCACACCTGGATTGTAATGCAGCATGCGATAGTACAAACTAGGATAATCAGAAGCGAATGATCTGGGAGAGTATAGAAACGTTTATCCAACTGCGAGTTGTGGTGGAATCGTTTATTTGACCATATTTTTATTTGTTAAGATGATCTTTCTATAAATTTTCTACAAACAGAATTCGCTTCTTGAAACCTATACAGACGCTCGTCAGAGTCTTTTACAGCTACTAGATAGAACATGTTCTGCTTTTGATGGACTTATGAAAAAACAAACAATAAAAAGGCTCCGTACCTCTCACACTAAAAGTCACGAGTACAATTCTCACTCCCGAAATTTCACAAAAATGGAAGTACAAGTGACGAACCATCCAAAAATTGTTGAAAGTCACTGAAATACAGAAAAAAAAATTATAGGAGGTTGCGTCCAAGATACGACCATTTTGTTGACGTAGAACTATGCTGATATTCTGTTCAAATCGCTTGTTCATAACTTCGGATATTATTTTACACACATACACTTATCTCCGCTTTGCGCTCATCTCAACAGAAGCTCTTCCTATTAATATTTCCGGTTTCGCTTAGCTGTCATCCTTGGTGGAGATAGTTTTGCTACTGTCACGCGAAACTAAATGACATTCGAAATTCCTAAACAATCATTTTCTTGGTGAGCCGATGATGGCCTAGTTTGATGATTCCTCACCCAATTGTGTAGTTCAGAAGCTTAATGGAATGGCGTCAGTTTGATGTAATGATTGCAATATCAGACACATCAGCGAGTAACTAATTTGGTCGTGGCCACAGCTCAATCTGAAACGAAGACATGTGATGACGCAAAACAAGAAAGCACAAGCGATCTTCGTTGCTTCATATCTAGAACGATACTGAAAGTTTCCTCAGCGAGATCCGATACTTATGCTCTAGGCAAATATTCCCCTTCGTTCTTCTTCTTCTTCTTCTTCTTTTCCTTGTTCACGGTGACTTCAAATGATTCCCCTTCGTTGATCGCCGATAAGTTGCTCGTTGTTGACGGCATGGGTAGGGAAGCTCACAAACGAGCAGAACAAAATGTATGGGAAAATGGAAATGCTTCTAGTTTTCATCAATTTAAATCGTTTACACAACAGGTGAATGTAATATATAGCATAAAAAAATCTTAGGGAATTTCCGATTCGTTTGGTATATAAATCGTCTAAATCCGTTCGCGGCAAAAATAGTTGTTAACGTTAACTTTATTTCATAAAAAAGTGACCTGTTTTCTGATTTGGCACCCTCAATGAAAGACTTAGTTCAACGTCAAAAGAAGCGTTGGTCAGTGCAAGCATTCATTTATAGGCCCTCGTCAGCGCAACCAAATATCTATGCTAAAGAGTCAACCTTAACAATGTGGCCGATATCAATGTTTTGAAAAGTGTGTCGCGGATGAAGAAGGTAGCAGCTTGCAGTCCTGATACCAACCTACTGGAAAACACAGGAGGAGGATGAAAGGATGAAAGCATTGAAATTTAAAGCATTTAATAAAAAAAGAATACACTGGACTAATGTTTGTGACATGCATAATTAAACGGAATACCAAGAGGTTCCTCACTTCTTCTTGGATGGCATTAACGTTCTAAGTGGAACTTTTACCTTCTCAATAGGTATTACTTGCGTCATTTTTATTAGCAGTGCTCAGTGAGAGTTCTATGCCGGAAAACATGCCTTGAATGTATTCTGTAGTGGCAAGCCCAATAATACGCTTGATCACAGTGCAAGTCGGAAGAAATTTCTTTGACAAAAAATCTTCCGATTGCTTTGGTTCGGAATTACGGAAATGATGACTTCATTAGATTGCGTAATAATGAAACGAGCTTGAAAAAGTTTCTGCCCAGAAGACATTAAATAGTATGACTTGGCATATTCAAAGTCAAATATAGAGTGGTATCGAATCACAAACGTATTAAATGTCGATCAAGGTATACATTGTGAATATCTACAATCGCATAAAATGCGGAAAACACAATTTATTTTACACGACAGATGAAGTTGAAAATGGGCTTTTTTTCAAAGTTTTGTTACTTTCATTTTTTTTTTGCTTTTGCAGATGCAGTTCATGAGTCGTGTAAACGTATATTTAAAATCAATGAATCAATGTGAAAAATCGTGCCTCATGCTGTGGAAAATAGCTCGTGCGATTGACAAAAAAGGCATTGCTATTCTGCTTCTGATTGATTTCGCTAAAGCCTTTGATCGAGTGTCACATTGCAAACTCGTTAATAAGCTCATTAACTTCTTCAATTTTTCACAAAACTCTGCCAACCTGATTAGATCTTATCTATCCGGACGAAGTCAAGCTGTGTTTTACAATGGAATCATGTCTCCTTTCGGTTATATTGAATCAGGTGTACCCCAGGGTTCAATCCTAGGTCCTCTATTGTTTTCGCTTTTTATTAACGACTTGCCATCTACTCTCGAGTTTTGCTCCATTCATATGTTTGCCGACGACGTCCAAATATATTTGTGCGCTCCCGTCAATGTTAATTTGGCGGACATGGTTAGAAAAATCAATCACGACTTGAGGAATATTCTGCAATGGTCCCGGACAAACCTACTTTCAGTAAATCCTATGAAAACGAAAGCAATGCTTATTTGGAAACATCTACGAAGATAAAATTATTCAAGCCGTTGATTCTTCCCCATTTTTGTACGGAGATTTCCTTTACACTAATGATTCTGCGGCCGCACTCAACAGACTAAGAGTTGCTTTGAATTCATGTGTAAGATATGTATACAATTTATCGAGATATTCCAGTGTCTCACACTTACATAGCACTTTATTAGAATGTAGTTTCCTCAAATTTTATGTGTATCGTACATGCATAAACTTTTCCAAAATTGTTAAAAGTTGCGTGCCACAGTACCTATTCGAACAACTTCAGTTTATGAGAAACACGAGAACTATGAGTTTTTTTAATTCCACAACATTCATTTGTTTACTATGGGTAATCAATGTTAGTGAGAGGTGTTATATATTGGAATCGCTTATCACCTGCTCTTAAATCGTCTATAACTATTTCACGCTTCCAAAGGGGTCTACTCGGGGAACTCAATCGCATGCAATAAAGGATTTGTTTGAATTAAATTTAAAATTCAGGAACTTGTTATGATAGTTTGTAATGATATGTTATTTTTTTTTATCAGAATATCCCACCACAGTGTAACGCAGTCGAAAAGGATTTTTTTTCCTTAAGTTACATGAATAAAAATCAAATAATCAAATAATAATCAAATGACATTAGAACGTGATGGAGGACATACCACATCATATTATGAGCTTGACTCATCAAGATTCTTCTTATTAGGAAGATCCGACCGACCAGAATGGGAAACGAATCTGGACCTCTGGCATGATATATGTGATGCTAACCACTCGGTCGCAGGAGCACACACACACACATCAAGATTGTTGATGTTTGTTTTGTTTTACAAGGCTCCCAGCAAACATTAAATCGTATGAATAGCCATAATTGGAGGAGATATACATAAATTCAAGACACATTTGGATGATATATGATGCATATAACTGCCATATACACTCAAACGTGGAGGCGATGTACGTATATGCTACATTTTATACGCATATAAAGCCGTATATAATAATATACGATGCGTTCTTGCATTTTATACGAATTCGGATACACATTATGCATCCTTTGATTGATATTTTATACTATTATAGTTTGATACGAATTTATATGCGATCTAGCATGTGCAAAAGTTATACGTCTACGCAACAATCATCAACGATGGAGATCGATTCATCCATACAACTGCTCTGCTCTGCAAGACACATCATGCTGCTGTTCTATAAATAACTCAACAATGATCAATCAACTGTCTCCGCTGTCTAATGGTCTAACTGGATAATGGAAGAACAGAAAGAATACACTTAAGTCTACATATCTACTGTGTAAATGTACCATATGCAATGGTATAGAAGGGATACTAGCAAATGGCAACTGTGTAATGTGCTAATTATAGATATGATAACCATGTGACATGTACACGATTAAAATTCGGCTCTGTTACAGCTGAAATACTAATGAGCCTAAAATAAATAAATGGGATAAAAAAATGACGTATCCGAATGCATCTCTTTCTTTTTATATGCTCTAGAATTATATTATAGATAGCCGTGTGAGATAGCTGCTGCTGGATAACTCAAATAACCGTAGTCCGGACCGGACCACATTTAAATCTGTACCAGAGGGGTTAAAAATCTTTCTCATCTGTACTTTTTCGTCCAAAAATCTGTACCATCGAAAATATTCGTTGTAGAATTTTAGCCTGGAAAAATACTCATTAATTTACTACAAATGCTTCATTTACATTTATAGGACCTTCGTGTGTTTCATAATGTTTATACATAGTTTTTTTTTAATCTAGACAGCCAACAACGAATTACAATTTTAAAAAAAATCACTCCAAGCAATACTGCGGCGTAAAAGTTGTCATATACCTTAATGTTGCTTTGTTCAAATATAAGGAATTTCACACGCGGAAAAAATCTGTACCAATCTGTACTTTTTGACGGAAATCTGTACTCTGTACCGTGCAGTATCTGTACCAAAAAATAACGAAAAAATCTGTACCTTTCCAGATAAATCTGTACGTGTGGCAACACTGATCAGGAAGCGTTCGTAAAAGGTGTCAGTAAGGCCCTGTTCTCACTACAGCGGGGCATCAGCGTGGCTTGAGCGAGGCGTGTGACACTTATCGTGTGTGTTCTTACCGATTTGTTCACACCAGGCTGACGTGCAGTAAGCGTAGAGAAAAAAACCCGTATCATGAAAGATGTGCATGAATGTGGCTAATCCCATTGTGGGAAAAATTCGAGCGGCGAGTAGAATCGAGAAAACATACACATTTTATTCGGTCAATTGTTTATTTGTTTTGCTTCCTCCACTATTTGTATTTTAAACAAATAAATTTCCGTATAATGATACCCATATAATTACGATTTTGCGTAATATACCATGAAATATTCCCTAAATTTGTTACATTCACATTTTCCATATTGTGTAAAAAAACCCCTGTGTGCGGGACTGAGGAAAAGTCGAACTAGTTTGTTATTGTTTTGATTCATCCTGATCTGGCAGACGCACAACACCAATCGATATCTTCTGAAAATTGCTTATATCGTATTGCTTTCGACAACATGACCATGACAACATGACGTTTTGACCTGGATACGTTCAACGGTGCTGGAATATTTCAAAACAAAACCAAATGTCATTCTTTCTTACACACACACATTGACGATTTTGATAAAACACGCCGAAGACACGCTGCTGGCACGGTGCAATGTGAGTAAATTAAAATATCGTGGCGAGAAGTAAACACACTCAAGCCACCTTGACGCCCCGCTGTAGTGAGAACAGGGCCTAATCCTCTAAAACCAAGAATATTGACATCACAGACAGATTTCAAAAACGATTTAGGCAAAATCAGATATTATTTTTTTAAATTCTGCAGCTATACAACACATTCAGTAGTATTTTGCTATTAGAAAATATTGAAACAATCAATTTGTCAGAAGTATCATCTACTTTTCCCATTACTTCGTCACCAATCAATCACTAAATAATTCTCTCTTTTTGATATTGCAGTGATTCAAAACCCGACTGAGGAAGATTCGATATCTCTCGCATACACGTGACAAATGACGACGTTGGATTTTGGAATACGAAACAAAAAAAAAGTTCTACAAAGTAAGTATGCCCGCCTCTTTTTGCCCCTTCCATACTTCGAAGACCTCAAAATGCCGGGCACAACAACGTGGTTTATGTCTCAATACAAAAAGTTCGGTGGGAAAAAACGCTAGTAACTAAAGGCAGAGGAAGCGACAGATGTGGACGTTCCGTTCGTAGTGTTTGGAGAGGAAATGAACATAGATATACCCCCCAGTGGATGGCTTTATTGGGTTAGTTGCCAAGGGCAAAGTTTTCCAGCTGCCTACGTCAGTCGGCTTGAAGAGAGAGACTATGAACATAAAATTGACGGGCGGAAGGTGCGAAGTGTGGCGTATAAGCCTCGCTTTTCGGCAGCTTCGGCTTTTATCGGAGTGTGTTTTTTTCCATGCAAGTCCATATAAGATATCCTGCACGACTACACATGACAGGCACACGAAAAAGTGAGCAATTAGCCGAATATTATGAGAAGTTTTTTTTCTGTCGAGCGCGATATTCGTTAACGGGCTTTGGAATCGATATTTGCGTAGCACTAAATTGTGTGCATGCACACATTTCCATTCAGAGGGCCTCATTTTATAGACTACACTAGGAAAAAAAAATTGTTCAACTATGGTTCTACATTAAAGTTCTATGTGGACAAGGCACGCGGTGTGATGCTTGTTATTATAGCGATGTGTGGGCACTCCGAGCAAACAACTAAATGTGAGAAGATGATGAATAATCACATATTTCAGCGCCCCCATTGTGTTACATGTCACAACATCTTCCCGGAATGGATTGCTGGAAAACGGCACGAGTGAAGCTGACTGCGCTGTTTGTAGTGAATTCGTAACTAGCTGCCAGCAGTCCCAATGGCTAGCAGCTGGAGGTTTCTCCAAGATTGAATGCAATTCGATGAGTGAGCGTATTTCGGAATGACAATAAGCACCAGTCAGAATAGTTGTTTGTTTTTTTTTCGCATTTCAACAACCCAAACATTCTTTCGGTGGAAGCCTTCACAAGCGAAGCATTGTGTAAATAAGTTTTCCTCAACCCGCAAATTGGTGAGACGGGGATTTCGCAAATGATTTTGATCAACCAAATACTTGCCAGGGCGAAATGGAATAAAATCGAAATTAAGTTGTCGGTGTAATTAACAGCTTAATTTGCCAATGACACACACAGACAAGTTTAAAGTTTGTTATTCATCGAATGAAACATCCAATGCCCTAGACGTTTGTTTACAATTAACGTTATCGTTAATTTATACTATTCATTATTCAGCTGCACGAAGCTTAACAGGGACTCCGTTTGTGTAATATTACTGATGCAGTCATGGGAATATGTCATCACACATATTCCACTCTCCTTTTATTTACGAATTCGAGTTATACTGTCAACAAAATGGAAGATTTTGAATCATCCTTACATTCGGAATACGAGGGCGGTCCGATAAGTACTTAGCCTCATCACCCGATGGTGTCAGTATCGCAAGAGAGATTACTTATCGTGTAGTACATTCTCTTAAATGGCTACTGTCAAAATTTCAGCTGAATCGGATGAGTAGTTTTGTTTTGACCGTGTGTTGAAGCGGGCGTGTCCGAAAAATGGAAAATCCGCCGTCGCCAAGGCCAAATTGGTCGAATTGCATAACGAACTGCTGCCCCATCCATCGTATTCTCCAGATTTGGCCCCGTGTGACTTTTTTTTTGACGTAGGAGTACGTCTAACCGGAAGATATAGGGGGTGAAATGGAAATCTAGGAACTGAACAAATAGGAAAAAATGCAAGATTTGGAACGCTTATAACTCGAGCATTTCTCAATAGATCGCAAAGGTTTTTGCATCAATTGATAGGAAATATATCTACGCATCTATCATAACGAATAACATTTCATTTTTCTTGAGATAAATAATTGAATAATTGTGAAATATCAAGCATTGTCAAAATGCACTATGTGCCAATTTTTGATTGGTCCATTTTGTGCTTCTTAAATCGTACCGACCAAAACGGGCAACCAGAGCAGCAGCGAAATAGAATGAAGCACGATTGAAAAGGAAAAAGAAAAAAATGAACGAAACATTGGTCGCAGTCTCACACATGCGTAATTCTCGAGCCAGCCAGTCAGCTTAAAAATCCCCGCTCCGCTGCCGTAACGATCATTCTCATTCAAACCGTACACCACATCGGTTCGCATCACAACACATAAACAAACCAACCCAAGCAGCTATGTCTGGACATGGTAAAGGAGGAAAAGTGAAGGGAAAGGCAATATCCCGCTAGAACCGTGTTGATCTGGAGTTCCCCGCAAGGGTAGCTAGGCCGAGCGCGTTAGTACTAGTGCACCAGTCCAACTAGCCGGCGTTATATAGTTTCGGCCGCCGAAGTGATCGAGTTAGCTGGCAAAGCTGCTCGCGACGATAAGAAAACCCGCATTCGGAACAGAACACATTCGGTTCGGTGGACATCAAGACAACAGGCAGTTGCAGCGAGTGTCGAGTGGCAAACGCAATCGCAATACGGCATCAGGTAGCAGAAGAAAAAAGTTTGTTCTTTATACAAACTGCTTTGGTGGCAAATCCAGAACAAGGCGGCATCGAGGGCGTTCGAAATGGTTTTTTTCAAAACCACGAGTACTAAGTTTTCTAAATTGGAACCATTCCATAAAACAAGGCGCTTTTCAGGGCCATTAAACCTTCCAAAAAGAGTTTAGGAAATACAGTTCAATACTTTCTAAAACATTATCCTTATTTATTTTATCATTATCCATTAGCTTATTGATAGTTGGGGACTTTCCTGATTATTCAATTTTCACCAATTCTTAAATTGTTTCCAGATTGAAAGTACAGTAATTTACAATTAGTTCGACATTTAGCTAATTGGACGGACATGTAATGCGACTTATTTAGTTGGACATTTTTGTAAACATAGAGATCCAAATTATGACCCCACATTGAAAGTCGACACTGTACCACTGTCATCGCAAATGTTCAATTACAGGTTAAAATCGCCTCCAATGCGACACTGGGTGGCGCTTCGGCACGTCGCATTGAATGTAATTTACTGTACAGCATGTCACAAAGCTGGATGGGAAGAAATTTTCCAACTGTGAAAGCTGTGGCGAGTGGCAACAAATCGCTAAACAGGAAGGTTTAGCCGAACAAGATGGGAATATCGAGTGATAACAAAACAATAAATCCTTAAGATTGAAGATAATTTTGTGATCCTGAAAAGGACCCTTTTTAGCCTGCATGTGAATCCAACGAGCAAACAAATCGTAATGAATGTATTTTTTTTTGCCATCGCTCCCTTTTAACGCTCATTCGTTCGTCTCGTTGGACTCGCCCCTCTGGCTGAGTCTGCCGATTTGTCTCTATCCTGTGAGTGTGTACCGCTAGAGTATAAAACACGCGGACCCCAAAAAAATATCTTATTTTCTTTCAAACCGTAAACCCGTGTGGTTGTACGGCATCGGCATCGTGGACGTAACAAAGGAGGACAAGTTAAGGGAAAGGCAAAGTCTCACTCGAACCGTGCAGGTCTCCAGTTCCCTGTTGGTCGCATTCACTGATTGCTCCGCAAGGGTAACTAGGCCGAACGGATTGGTGCCGGAGCACCAGTATACCTAACAGCGATTATAGAGCTTCGGCCGTCGGAGTGCTCGAGTTGGCTTGCAAAGCTGCTCACGACAATCAGAAAACCCGCATCAAGAACAGAGCAGCTTCGGTTCGGCGCTCATCAAGGCAACAATTAGTTTCAGTGAGTGGCAAAGTGTTTCTCCGGCACGTCGCATTAAGTGTAATTTACTGAACAACATGTCACAAGCTGGATGGGAAGAAATTTTCCAACTGTGAAAGCTGTGGCGAGTGGCAAACGCAATAGCTAAACAGGAAGGTTTAACCGAACAAGATGGGAATATCGAGTGATAACAAAAACACAACACCAAAGGTTCTTTTCAGAACCAACAACATATTCATAAAGAGTAAACAGTAAACTAATCCATTTTTCAGGTAGATAAATAGGTATTCACGTAGGAGAAGAAAATAAAACAATATATTTAAAATATATATTTAACAAAAGCTGTCCCCTTTGTATAGTCCTACGTCACTCCGGTTATGTCCCCGACATTACCCACCCGTCTTTTTGTTTCCAAACTTGAAAAAGTCACTCGTCGCCACGGGGGCTTACTTTGCAGACTTCGAGAAAACGTTTTTTTAGATGGATTAAAGAAGTTGGAACATCGCTGGGTCGAGTGTATCGAGCTAAAAGGAGACTATGTTGAGAAAAAAATCGCCAATTTTCCAAATTTTTGTTTTTTTTTTGTAGGCTAAGTACTTATCGGACAGCCCTTGTATGTCCTATGTATTGGGGCCTTGAATATGTTCCGATTTCCCTTGAAAATAAATGTTTTATTGAACACCCTCGCTGCCCCCAAGGTACACAAAATGTGCTGATGAAACATGATAATTGCGGTTAGCCACACATTCTACTCTATTTAGTGGTATTTTTTTCAATTCGGTCAGGTTTGGGGAAAGTAGTTTCTAGGGCAAACGTTAACGGTCCACAGATACAGATTTCAGCATACTCTTCTTCGTGATACAGCCCTTTACTTTGAACTTGTTTTCCGGTGTAAAATTCTTATCCTGGTATTTTTTTGGAATTACCAGTGCGAGCTTTGGCAACCATTAGCGATTTTTACCGGGAAGTTTTGGACTTATGTGCAAGTGATCCAGGCCTTATCTTGATTGACAATATTTCTACATGATGCTAGTGGTATCCTTTCCGCTCAACACTTGTGATCCACTGCCAATCGTTCCTTCTCTCTATTCAACACTCTTGAGACGGTTGAGTTATGGATCTGCAGCATCACACAGCATCGGATTTTCTATATATACAGTAAGTTACCTCTAATCCGACAGCTGGGTAATTGGACAGTCCTGTAATGCGACACGAATTATTAGACATTTTTGCTTCCAACCGGTCATTTTTGTAAACATCGAGTTTGGGACCAAAATTGAAAGTCGCCCCTTAATGTCGACACTATATCACTGTCATCGCGAATGTCCAATTATAGGTCATAATCGCCTCTAATACAACACTGAGTGGTGCCTCGGTATGTCAAACTAGAGGTAACTTACTGAACTTACAGAAGTTCTTCACACGGTTTCACTTATTTGACTCCTTTCTATCCTGGCCGAGATAAAATATACAACCACGCCATTCAAAGGATGCAAATATCAGGGTTCTCAATAAGAGCGCTACAAAAGTTTTTTTTCAAATAAAACAAAAACGGTTTTGGATATCAATGAAATTCTTTATTCATGTGAAAGTACATTCGATGCCATTATATATGGAACTCGATTTCTTTTGCATGGCCACCACGGGAACGCTTGCAGAAGTTCAGAAGCTAAACCCAATTTTCGACGGTTTTCAAGCATAAATCGGCCGATACTGCTGCAGTTTCACGTTCGATATTCGTACGAAATTCATCAATCGTCACTGGCTTGTTGGCATGGACCATAGACTTGACGTAGCCCCATAGGAAATAGTCTAACGGCGTCAAATCGCACGACTGAGGCGGGCAATTGACTGGGCCACTTCGTGAGATAACACGCTCACCTAACATGGATTTCATTTAATCGATTGTTAAATTCACTGTGCCACAAGCCCCGTCCTGTTGAACCCGCATATTATCCAAGTCCATATCATCCAATTCGGGCCAAAAATATTCGGTTATCATTGAGCGGTAGCGATTCCCATTCACAGTAACGTGCCGATCTTTATCATCACGGAAGAAGTACGGTCCAGTGACGCCGCCGGACCATAAACCGCACAAAACCGTAATTTTTATCGGGATGCAATGGTGACTCATGGAGTACGTGTGGATTGCTGTCTGACCAATAACACATATTTTGCTTATTGACGAAGCCATTCCGCCAGAAACGAGCATCATCGCTGAAGGTGATTTTTCGATGAAAATCCGGATAATTTTCAAGTTGTTGCTCAGCCCAATTCACGAACATATGACGCTTCTGGTGGTCAAGCGGCTTCAGTTCTTGCGTCAATTTGATCTTGTAAGGATTTAGGCCCAGATCTTTCCGCAAAATTGAGAACGACGTGTGAGAGACTGATTTGGGTCTTCTTCAATTGGTGGTAAGCTTTAATAATCTCGACTCGTTGTTGGATCGTATACCTTTCCATTATGAAATGGAGCGGGAAAAAATATGGCGTCGTCTGCTGTCCCTATCGGTCTACTTTTGTAGCATCCCTATTGAAATACCCCATCTTACACTCCAAACAGAAACTGTGCAAAACTAGGTTGATTCCAGTACAGTAGAAAAAAACTCTTGTATAGGTTTACTCTAGCTTTGCAACGTACTGCCGAGCATCAACGCATTTTAAAATCACTTTGTCGTGTCTCTGCTCGTTTAACAACCGTTTATTCACAGAAACCCATCATACGAAGTCGATAGTGATGCTCAGCTTCAGTGCGCCTAGACGTTCACTATTTTTAACATTAAAATAATTATTTTGAACTTCTAGATAAAAGATTCTCAACCGATGGTCCCGCGGCCGACAAAGGGCCGTAAGTTTTTGTCTAAATTTCCTTACGTTTTGCTATTCGTCTAATATAAAATTATATCAGTTCAGGTTCAGGTTACGACCGCATTATTGATTTTTTTATCACTTCAGCTATTATCGAAATTTAAAAAAAAATCCTTCGGTAAAATGTTTTGATGACCTGAGAAACGCTAATGTTTTCCATGGGTTTGTAGAAGCAATTGAAAAGATGGTTGATTGAAGATTTATTCTTGCGCTCGCGAGAACTATACGCAGGCTAGCCTATATGTCACAATTTTGTGGTACAAAAACTCAGAAGTGCTCGTCACCAGATGACATGGCAACCTAGGAGATGTATCATTTTAACAAACTACCAACTTTGATTCGAGGTTGCGAAAAAAAAATCGCACCACAGTATGCGACCGCTTCTATTCCCAACAAATAATCGATCCTCCAAGGTGTTCGTGTTCTTCGTATTAGAAAAAAACTGCTGACATCAGCAATCATAAAAAACTCCTGACTGCTCACAGACTGCGAGAAACCACGAATGGCTGTTATATCCAATAAGTTGTAAATGGGCGGAGCTTAAGTTGCTCAAGTTGCTGCTTGCAGTGTCCGTAAAACAAACACTGCATTTGTATTTCGAGCGAGTGAATTACGCGCATCTCGCATTTCGTAGTGGTGTATTAAAAATAAACCTCGCTGCTTCATAAGTGACTCGTTATTGCAAGCACGGAGGGGTAAGTACCGAAATGTACAGAACAAAAGGTTGGTGATCAGTTAGACCGGACTAAGTAACAAAATAAGACAGAATGGGTTAATAGCAGCAAACAATCTAGAATTCCTTAACATTCTACTTTTATCAGATCACATTTATATTGCATACATCCAAGTTTATTATTTTGACTGAACAGCAAAAACTCATAATAACAAGCAGTCAGAGTAGACCAACTGCATACGGCCATAGCGACTAGAGAGAAGTTACATTTTTCTGACAACTAGAAAATGGAAGAAATTTCAAATGAAATGTTGGATTTCTCCACAGCAGAAGGTTCTTCACATTGCCTTCCAATGAACACGGAAAAGTAATTCATATTGGAACACAATGTTTGTGGTTTTCAGACATGTAATAGTTTTTGGAAAGTTAATCGAATATATGATTATATCTTGTTCGGACAGAGCGGACAGAGTGCCATTTTTTCAAAATCGCTCTAACCCGTTCATCGTTGAAACATATTTTTTTTTAAATCAAGAATTGTACTTGAAAATACGTACTAATCGATTATTTTTGGTGTGTAAAACATTGTTTCAAACCATAAAACCGGTTTGTTATATTGTGTAGGTTTAGTGGAAGAAATTGCACTGAATAAACGAAAACGAATCTGAATCGCTAAGAAAACGATAGAATGTATCGAGTGTGCAACTTATTTCGTTCCGTTTCCACAAGGTGGCTTCAAGTGCTATAAAATTTGTACTGAATCGTGAGATATCAACATCGGTTAATCAAATATTGTTTAAAAGTCTTTGAGTTTTGCACAACAAGTTCAATTTTTACTGCGTTGAAGTTTCGTTGCGAATGAGCACTATTTGCGGGAAGTTTTGATTTTTTGTTTGGAAAAAAAGTGCAGCTGAAGCACATCAATACTTGTGCGAGTTTATGGTGACTCTGAAACATCGGATAGATTTTGTAGGGAATGGTGTTTGTAGGGAAAGGTGATGATTTTTGTGTTAAAGACAAAAACCGTCCGATTCAATCGAAAAAGATTGAAAACGATGAATTGGGGACATTACTCGATCAAGGTTGGTGTTGAACGCAGAGCTTGCATTAGTTGTAAGTCGACAAACTATTTCTAAATGACTCAAAATCGCAGGATAAATCTGAAAGCAAGGAAACTATGTTCCATATGAATTAAAAGCGATAGATGTCGAACGGCCGAAATATTGCTTGAACGGCACAAAAGGATTTTTTTTTTGTATCGAATCGTTACCGGGGACGAAATATGGATTCACTGCGACAATCTGAAACGCCAAAGATCGTATATGAGGCCCGCCCAACCAGGAACATCAACGTCGAAGCCGAATATCCGCGGTGCCAAAGTAATCCTCCATATTTGGTGGGATCAAAAGAATATGATCCACTACGAGCTTCTAAAACCTGGTCAAAGCATCAATAAAATTTCTACAGGGAACAATTGATCCGATGATTCATTTCAATATTCACACAAATGCGTTTTTCATGCAAAAACATGGAACGAATTAAGTTGCACACCCAATAGATGCTGATATAATGCTGTAATAAGGCTATAAGTCATTGCTTATGATTAGGAGGGTACACAAGCTACAGATTCCGATGTCTCGGTGCATCATTTCAGCTGGTACCAATTCTCGATATTTCTACAGAGAAATCATGGGAAACTGGAGAAGATGCAATACTTCCGGTTGTGAAGGATTCGTTAAGCATGATTTCGAAATAAGTTTTCTTCCTTCATTGCATAGCCTACAACGTAGTGACCACATCCAAAACATGCAGCAGCTCAGCAGCACAGTACCGGAGGGGTTTGTGAATTGTGAACAGCGGATCGGCCTTTAAATATGATTAGGTTTAGGTAGGTTAGGTAGGTTAGGATTAGGTTAGGTATGATCAACTCCGAACAAGCAGCTGAAGTGGCGGTGGGATGCGTATGACTTTGAAAGAAGTTCAGCTGGTTCAACTAGCTGGGGAAATCTTTTCGGGCAAGTCTTGCTATACACTGGTATTCGAGAGAGAGAAACGCATTCTTGGTACGAGGAGTTGAGTTGCTAGGCCGAAGTCTGCAGTGTAGAGTGGCTATCATACTTCGTCGTTAGTGGAAATCGAAAGCATGCATGCTTTTGCGTCCGAATAGGTGTAGGCCACCTTAATACAAGTTGGTGGCGCGCCGTTTGCTGTATTGAAGATTGAAAAATGTTTGTATGTATGGAACAGATTTCTCATTCTCTCAGACTAAATGTCAGCTTGGAATTGAACCCAAAAATATTCCAAACGATGCCGAACTGGGATTGAACATTGGCCGACTAGGTTATGAGGCTGATCCACATAATCACACACGTACGGGACATCCAAATTGAACACCTATTGAACTGATAGAAGCTAACATGTAGAGTTCCTTACTGATATTTCCCTTTGTTTTATGCCTGAATAGGGTTCCCCACTGACAGTTCTGCTTGAGTGATGTTAGCCTGTGGCTGGGATCATATATGTATACACGAATGAGAGCTTTCAAACGGAGAGCGTGAACAATTGTATTTTAATGCGGAACCTTTGATGTGTGCGTAGATATAGGAGAAGTGTGTGATACGCACCCCCTAAGTGAGAATGGATTTATCTTGACCGTGCTCTTAAAATTTAAGGTAACAACTACGTCAGTACGTAGATTAGTTAACCCTCAGTTATCTGTAAACGTTCTGTATTTTAGATACTGAATAACAAAAGTGCTACGAATTGTATTTTGTAAGGCGCCCAAATTCTAGATTTCCAATCATACGGTGTTAAATGGCCCAGCAGAAGTATCATATGCCCATGAGTTGTTCCTCTCAGAGACTATAAAGCTCAGAGAAACAGCTCGTATGAATGAGAGATTCCATCAATCTATTCCCTTCATGTCCACCAGCGAAGAGAAGAAACCGTTTCTCCAGTAAGCGTGTTCTCCCAGTATTCGTGCATTTATTCTCCAGTCCGCGCTCTTGTTTTCCTGCATTCTCTGAGCACATAATATACATGCCAGATGTGAAGACATGTTTTCGTTTTGAAGATATTTAATTTTGTGAAAACATACTGAGGTCATTTCAAAGTATATGAAAACAATTGTTTGTGTGATTTATCGAACATGATTTTGAAATATCGTGATGGTTTGCTCATTTTTGTTCATTATGATTACATTTGAAGAAATTTATTCGTGTCATGCAGAGATATTTGAAAAAATCATCTGGTATCCCTCACATACAAGCTATTTCTCTCGTGAGAATGTTATCCGGCCGAAAGCGAGCAAATCCGATCGAGGGTTACCATTGGGCAGTATGGCATACCCTCGAATGCGGAAAATATCAAATTAAGAGGGAAATGAATACTTTCTTACCATTTCCTTCATCTGAGATATTCACTGGAAACTCGACTCAATAAATATGACTCACAGTTATCGCCTCTGAATCGATTTCAAGCAACAAAAACCTTATAGAAATGATGTGGAAAATTACATCAAAAATCGCTTCCAAAGAAAATTATTTTTCTTATTTTTGAAAGCATGTTACAAATGTAAAACTTGCATGATATGATTCTATCATTGACTAGCACGATTGTCTATATGCATTGCATTTCGATTCTTGCTGGTTTACGAGAAAATCAGGCGGGTAAATTGCCCGACAGGGGCGTTTTAGACACATCTCCTCTAAGTGGCTCTTATTTTTCAGCACTATGTCATATATATTATACACAAACGGTCTTGAGTAAATTCCGTACAAGTGTATATACGGCATATATGGCATCCCTGGATAGCTCTTTTAATGATTTTTTAAGCTCATTCAAAGTAATTTATGAAGATGTAATAAATGTGCGTAATAATTATTTTGGGTGCAGTATCCGTTGATTTTGAGAAAACATTTGAACGAATAAATGATGGAAATATTCGTGGCACACTTTGGCGTAGAGAGTCCCAGAGAAGGAATTCCCGAACACTACTTAAATACTGATTTTAATGAATATTTTTGCATAAAAGATCATTTGTTCATCCATTTACAATTAATTCTTACCTTTTCTAGCTTTTAATACGAAAACAGCAAACAAAATAGTGAAAACAACTACAAAAACTGAAAAAATCACGATGCTTGTTTTTCACGCTATTACGATACACAAACATCAGAAAAAATTATGTTAGATTAGAATAAAGACATCCGAAAGAGAAGTTGGTGTGTTTGTTTAATTCAGTGTCCTCGTGAGCCGACCTTGGAGTTTCTGAATCCCACGCTAGTCGATAATAGATGCATTGTGACGGTCCCCGTGAACAGATGTCTGTCTGACCTAACGTCAGAATTTGGTTTGGTGACTCACTTATCGAATGGTCCAGAAAGGTAGTCTACTTAGGACTCACTCTAGGCACAAAGCCTCTTGTGATAGACATTATCACATCTATTTTGTAGAGATGGAACTTTGAATCAAAGAATTTAACTCACAGTTGATTTTGATATTCTGATAGATGCTGAATGTTTCCGCACAGACTGTTTCGGTGAAACTTTTACTCGTTCCATAGTTAAGATTGTCATCTGTTTTACTTTTTAGATATTTTTGGTATCATCTCCATCAGAATTTAGTCGAAGAATGCTTCTTTTATGGATTCCCTGAATTCACAACTTGATCGGTATTTCCCTACACTAACGCAAGATTAAGCTGATTGAGATTAAGCGCTTTGCAGGCATTAGAAATCCGCAAAGTCAGTTTGCATTAGTGTTGGCTTCGCAAATCGAAGTATATGATTCTTTCCTAATTTTGATTTTTCGTATAAGCGATCAAAACGTCCTGTTCATCATGCTCTTGAAGGAATACTGTAAGATTGCTTCCTTCCACTCCAACAAAATGCAGTGCGATGGGATTCAGTGTTATGTAATAACACTCACAGCTTACTTAAGTTATCCAGAATGCAAAGAACTAATGCCTCGAAAACAAAAATATAAACTAGTCTGTGATATGACAAAAAATGTGGCAGATTTGAAGCGAACATGTTGCAAAAATCCCTCCCCTGAACCACTCAAAACAAACATTTACTTTCATTGAATTATTCTCGGTTGTTCCTATTCCCAACGAAACCCTTTCAACCCAGTTTTTGCAGAATTCGTTTTCACTTTCTATTGAGCGAATTTGCAAATTCGATTGTACCATTTTCGCAAAGCTCTCGAAACCAAACATGATCTACAAACACGGCTTAACGTTTGTTTTTATTCAAATTTTACGGTGCCATGTGTGCATTTCGATGATCGGTAGACTCTACCAACGCATTCAACGCAGAAGGGCTGATGCGGCCACATCGTCTCTACACAACTTTGTTTTGAACAATTTCAGTGGGAATAGAACTTGAACACATGGCGAAATCTAAAATTAAATAATACGCACAAAGTGAAAAATCAATTTTAAGCATTTCCTCATGCAAAATGAACCAGCGCACGGGAGCCCTCCCCCGAAGTTGACCCAAGAGCAGCAGCCCCAGCATAGGCCGACGTTTTTTGGTCTGGGGCATGGGTGTTCTGGCGTATGTCTTTCACCCATTATAATTAATCTACAGTTCACGGGTAGCGGAATGCGAGTGTGTGTACATATTTCGCTCAAGGAAAAACACTAGCGAGCATACCATAGTGGGGGTGGTGGTGATGGAGGCGCGTTAGTGAAACGCTATTCCAGCCGTAATCAACTTGGAATAAAACACATATTTTTGCCGGTAGAACGTCCGATGGTACTTTCCGCCTAGGGAGCCTGAAGAAGGTCGTAGCTATCTCAGCCGGGCGCAGTGGGTCCCAGTGGTGGACGAGTTGAATAAATGGAATGGCGTGACGCCGAAGGAACGGTGTGCTTTGTAACTTGTTATAGGAATAAGCAACAGTCGGTAGGGCACAGTGAAAACATTGGCGGTGATTACATATAGTGGGGTTGGATTTTTTGAAATTTGCACTTTTTTACCTGGTTGTGTCTGGTTGTGTGAAGCCCGTGGCCCTGTAATTTGCATTTAGCTCCTATTCTTGTATATTGGAATGCGGTTTAGGTTAAAACACGAAGCAAGATGGATAACTCGATTGGAATGACGACCAGATACATTCACTTTGGAGAGCTCCAAGGCAATACCCTTTGAGTAATATGTGAAACCAACGTAATTTTCATGGAATTGAATACTTCAAATGTGTGTTTGGGCTATCACGGCCCACAACTGTCGTTTTTGAGGAACTTCATCAGAATAGTATACTGAGCTATTCAATTTTCGTAAATAATTCGTATTGCGAATTAATATATTTGAACACATTTAAAAAAAGGAAAGTATGTTTCCCTCACATGTTTCCCACAGCAATGTACTGAATTCTAAATCGCAATCACTGGCATAATTGAAATGATAATATTGCGATATCATAGACCATCATTATTTTATCTGTGTGATCATAAATTACTTCAATATAACACACTGCCTTAAAAATTACCATGCGACACCATAGGACAAACAAGCCACTTCCAGCCAATGAAAACGCATGGTTTATTATCTAAAAAAGAAACAAAAGAGTCGTATTCTTGTGCACCAGTAATCTTATTTCAGCCACTCCATGCCAAACCGATATAGTGGTTCTCAGATTTTCGTCAAAAGTGGTAATTTTGTTCTTTATTGCAAAACATTAGACCCCTATTTTTTATTTTTTATCAGGGTGACCATTTTCATTTTAGGGTGGTCCGAAAAATCAATTTTTTCACTTATTTTCAAATTTTTTTTTTCCGAAACTCATAACTTTTGAACCACTGAACCGATTTAGATGATCGATATAACTAATTAAAGCCAATAAGCTAGCCTTTCATAAAAAAAAATATTGAACTTGCAAAAACATGTAATCATTGGTCGTTTTTCATTGTTTTTATGGCTTTGGACCAGAGGACGCCATATTTTTTAATATTTTTTCTTGAAAGCTGAGGATTTTTAACATAACATATCTCAATATCAGAGATGTAATTTTTCATTTTTGAGAAATGAGTTTTCAAAGTTAACCGATGGTTCGAAAATTTTTTTTTCTTTTTCTCACTATAAAAAGTTCATAACTTTTAAACTACTGAACCGATTCAGATGACAGACATATCAACTTGAAGCTTATGAATTAGTAAAAAAATATACTATTCTTGCGATTTTTTGGATTTTCGTTTTTATAATTATTGATTGAGTTAGTTTTTCATAGTTTTCGCTATGAAATAGATAGAGGGCGCTATATTTTTTATATTTTTTTTCTGGAAAGCTGAGGATTTTTAACATGATGTTAACATGTTTTAAGTTTTCGTTCAATACTTCTATGTGACTAGACTCCAGTTTTCCCGCAAGTGTTACATTTTTTCAAAGAAGTATAGCTCATTGACTTCAATTTGATATATTGTTCATCTGACTCGGTTCTGTAGTTCAAAAGTTGTGAACTTTCGAAAAACGTTATTTTTGAATAAGAGGGGAAAAATGATTTTTCGGTCCACCGGTTAACTTTGAAAAATCATATCCCAAAAATGAAAAAATAGCATCTCTGATATCGAGATATGTTATGTAAAAAAATCCTCAGCTTTCAAGAAAAAATATTTAAAAAATAATGCGCCCTCTAATATAAAAAGGGTAACAATCAAAAATTACAAAATAAAATCCATCTTTTTTGCAAGTTCAATATTTTTTAGAAGGTTAGCTCATTGACTTTAATTTGAAATGTCGATCATCTAAATCGGTTTTTAATGAAAATCATTTTTGGGACAAAGTGGAAGAAGTTGATTTTTCGGACCACCCTAAAATGGAAATGGTCACCCTAACGAAAAAATAAAAAAAACGGGTCTAATATTTTGCAATAAAGAACAAAACTACCACTTTTCATAGAAATCTGAGAAACACTATATCGAGACAGCAAATCATTTGGAAAACCTGTGGTAGATCTGAGTTGAGTGATGGCGCGGATCAGACTTGCTCGTTTGCGCTCCGTTTTTTTTCTTCTATAATGTCGGTGTTTTATTTCTTGCTTCGGTCTAAAATGCGTTAATCGCACGGTTAAGTGTGCTTATTGCCACAGTCATTGGAATTGAGTGGAGTTTGCTTGTTTGTTTGTTTGGTTGCTTTCGTATAACGACTTGTTTCTCGTTCCATCGTGACTTATCTTGTATGTGTTTGTGCAAGAAACTAGGTTTTTGCACCTAATCGAGTCCGCATCTTCAAATTCAGTAGCAGTAGTAATTAAAAGAAAATGGCTGCGTTCATATGCAAATCGCCAGAAAAAAGAAGTTGTGATGTTTGTGTGTTTGCTGTATCTTGTGTGGAAGTGATAGGAAGATACATAGTGAGAATGAAGCATTATTCTTCGGCTGTGACAGCTAAAAATTCAGTAGCTTGTGGTGTAAGCAATGTTGCCAGAACATATTTGTTTAATTTTAATGAGAATGGCTAGCGATTGTGTTAAAAAGTGTTACTTTCTCGTTGGAAGATGATCACGAGACTGAATAGAGCGTAGGAAATATCCAAAAATTTTAATGACGGAATAATCGATTCGTTGGCATTTTTGCTTCCGCTAAGGTTGCATAAGGATACCTTCGGCCGTGTGTTGCAATACAGAATAGGTCAAAGAATTTTACGTGTGACGAGTTATGAATTGTATCGCCGGTTCAGTTTATTCCAGTGGTGCTCTTTTCAGATTACCCAGGGACAACTTTCACTGTCGTGTGTACATACGATAGATGAGTGAGTTTACGCGCGTCATGGATTAATTCATATCGTCGGTTTATTTTTTCCCAGACCTATTGTAGTCTATCATAAAGTAATAGTTAATGTAGTGTAATAATGTGTCCCCGAGCGAAATTTATTTCGGTTTCTTCTTCCACCCTCTCTTTCACATGTATACGAATGTATTTGTGTTGAGTGCATGATGTAATCTGTTAGAGGGAATGTGTTTCTCTGGAGAAAGGACTGGCAGCTTTCCCGGAAAGAATATGAGAAAGAGAAGCACACGATGTGTCAGAAAAATCAAGATAAGTACTAATCATAAAAATTGAAATCTTACGTTTAAAATCCCAAATCATATGGCTTTGACATTGACATTAATCACATCACTTACCGCAGTGAATCCTGATTCTTACCTTTCCCCACTAACAACTATCCTTTCCATGATAATAGCTAAGGAACCACGCTATAGAGGCGACCCTTCTGGCCTTCGGGCGGCGATTATCATACTAACATTCCTTCCCTTCCCCTGGTGACTGTAAGGACGTGGCCGGCGTTGTTATTGACCATTTAAAGCTCGAACCACCGAAAATTGCACAACGAGAATGATTTGCTAGTCCCAAGCGTCATTCTGTGTGTTCTTGGTGCAATTTGGTTGGTTCAGGTCAATCACGGAGAGCAACTACGAAGTGTACAGTCTACCCAAGCTCAAGCTCAAGCTCAAGTTCAAATCTGAGAAACACTATATCGTTCTGGCATGGAATGGCTGATTTGTCGTATTGCTCCATACTGTTATTCCATGTTCAAATTTTGCAAGAGACACATAACAAAATTGCATTTTTGTTAAACAATTATTTCTTTTTTGGTCAGTCCAACCATATAACTTTTTCTCAATCGGGGTTGGTATTTCGGGTTCTTTACCTAAATTTTCGTTTCATTGGCGAATGAGTCGAAAAATTTAGAGTATCCGTTAACAAAGAAACAATTGAAGGAAGAAGCTCATTAGCTCATTATTTCTGAAGTAAATGAGCTCATTATTTTTTAAATAAATACCTGAACCTCATCATGTTGAAGTACTTTCGATAAAACGAAAATTAAATTTTTAAATTTTTAAATTTTTCAATGTCCCTTATTTTGCGTAGTAAATTACAATTCATTGAGTTTTGGTTTAGTCACTATTCCAATAACCACTTAAAGCGATATCTTAAAAAAATAATTCTCGGAGAAAATAAAAACCATTATGATTCGGCCATTTGAAAAATTATGTTTCGTTTGAATCTTCAACGAATAATGAATAATGACAAAAATGTAGAGGTTGCCTCCCTCGATCGGGCTAAGACCCTCAACAGGATGTGGACGCCTGACTGAATCAGGTAGTCTAGTGTGGACTTTCAGGGAACATTATATATTTTCTGTGGATCTTTCTTATGGATTGAACAAGTCTCACCTAATCCCTAGTGTATTCTTGTAAAACCTTATCACAACAACAACAGAGCAAGTTTTTAATATCCCGTGAAATTAATATCTCGTCTAAAAAATGACCGGAGCAGAAAATGTTAATATTGGAATCATCTATAAAATTGCATCTTCCCAGTAAGATTTTAGATCGTTCTCATGCTGTTTGGAAAAATCGGTTTGGAGTTACCGATTTTTTTTCTCGCTGATAAACGATTTTTTCTACGGACATTTACGGACCCCCAAAACACAAGCACTTTCACCACCGCAAGAGAACTACTTCAGAAACAAACCACTGTAAAAAAATAAGTGGGTTGTATTTATGATATAACCACAAGGTTGACGTAGGACTACCGTTGACTTAGTGATAAAATTATTGTTTGAATGAGTGTTGTGTTCATGACCGTTTCTATAGTCCGTGTTAGGAAAACACATTCCAGAGTACAAAAGTGCATACGAATACAAAAGTACCTCCGGCTTGTATGAATCAATAACTTCAACTTAATTTTTTTCATACTATAGAGACTTCAAATTTGAAAGTTCATTCGCCTTCAGTATCAGTAATGTCGTGTTTTCTAGGCTCCTCGGTTTTGAAATCATTGTTGGGGAAACACATTCCGATCCGTACAAATACAAGCGAGAGCAACGAAAATACCTCCAGTTTGCATGTATTTGCAGATTTCCCCAGACTTCTTGGTTTTGAAGTCTGTGTAAGGGAAATACATTCATTACTTCTTCTTCTTCTTTGTTTTCAAGAGGCTTTAAACTTTCACGTTCATTCGCCTCTAATTCATTTATTACGATAAGCGTATATGCATTGGGAACAGAAGCGGAGGCGATCTGGCATCTTCGCGATCTATGAGGAAATGCCAATGTTTTAGCATCCGAAATTTAATTTTTCTTTCTTACATGTTCAAAGTTTATATTTTCATTTTAGGTCAAAAAAAATGTCAAACTGAAATTTACATCATTAGAATATGTTTGTTCTCGAAATAATTGGGATTTGAAAAATCCACTTTATGTTGACCTAACAGATTGTTTTATCCGAAACGCATTCGACCTAAAACGAGATCAGAAAATAGAGGGATCGATTTCGTACCAGTTATCTGTCAAACTTACATCCGATTCTGATTGATCGTTTCTAAAGCGTTGTCAACACTATTTGAAAATACCCTCCCACATAACGACACACGATACATTCTCTCGAACTAGTTTTCATCTATTTTCATTTGCAAAATTTGTAACATTTTTGTACTATCCCAACTAAATGTTTCTATTCTTAGGATATATGGTATGAAAAACATAAGGTACGATTGTGGAAAAACAATCTTCAGTAATCTTATACCATTTGGGTATGACATCTCGCGTGGCTCGACCTCCCTGCTTGATTTGAGAAAAAACAAAAAGATAAACCAGTTGTCATGTCTTGTCTCAGCAATTCATTCTTGTCTGCCTAGTCTCAGCAATTCACAAACAAAAAAGAAATAAAAGGTACAACATCGAGATTTTTGAAAAGCTGTAACTTCGGTGTTAATCGTGTTAAATTCGTGTTAAATATGTGCACTTGTTCGCGCCCGATTCGACTGATTTTAGGACCACCAAACCCCCCCCCCCCTCTGCAACAAAAAGTAACGCAAGACAAACACCCCCCCCCCTCCCTTATGTTACGTTACGCTAATCTTCATACAAAGTCAAAGTCGTTCGTTCAACATGAAAAAAATAGATATTTGCCCAAATATTCTTACGGAAGTTCCTTATATGCCAAGTAATGACATCAGAAGAACTTTCGACAAGTTCATAGAATTTTGAACAAACATAGACGGAAAATTAATGCTGACATCAGTTGGGATTGGTGTTTTCAGCCGATCTGGCGATTAGCTGAGAGGAAGAAGGTCTGATACAAATTGATGTTGATTTACACTACTCCTTGGTTCAATGCAGCAGTTCATGTCGTTACATTTCACCACTTGCATAAGGCCCTGAGATGTCCTTACGTGACGATCAAACCACTCGGCTTAATATCGTACTAATTCTGCTTCATCGATTTTGGAGTTCTGGAGCATTTGTAGTAACGCGTATTGGATCAAGATTCAATTGATTAAAATAATAAATCGAAAATATCTATGATTTTTTTGAAACGGGTTCTCGTCTGGTCCTCCATCCACACTATTTATGATTACTGGCTTGACTATTCCTTGAGGCTGAATAATCTCGAATTCAGGTAGCATCCTTTTAAAATCGAGCCCACGATAAAATGCGTTCAAGAACAGTGCCTTCCAGAACGAAATGCAACGTACATTGAACCACTGTATTAAACTGCTTCAGCATGACCAAAATGTCCTAAACAGACGGAATAAGCTTTTGTTTAGCAGCCATGACAAAATCCAAATCTGTGTTTTTAGTCTGAGAAAATCTTTTTATCTTAGCTATTTCTCAAAAAAATCTGTATTAGGTTTATAAGTCCAATTTTTAATCATAATTTTAGTTTCAGCATCATTGATTGTCATAGAAATTATTGGTTAGACGTAGTAATGAATTAAAAGGTAGCATAATAAGGCTAAACTGGAGAACTGTCAAGGCTTGAGAAGGGCACATGAAGTTACTATACAGCTAATGCTCAGGATATGGACAGGCCAGAAATTTTTCATTCTGAACAAATTAATCGGGTATCTTTTTATTTTAATTTATATTTTTTATTCAAACTTATTCGTCCAACCATTTGATGGTTCAGCAGATGGTCCTTAAAGCAATTGTTTTGTCCTCGCCCAGTTCATTAGCTTCTATTTCCACATCTCCAACACCTACGTAGATATCTTCAGATGCTTTTCTAAATTTCCAAAATCTGGTCCTGGAACATCAGATTTGATGTATTATTCTTGGCATATATTACTTAAGAAAGTAAGAGAAAGTGTTCTAGTGAATTCAGGAATTTCAGTTTGTTTTTTTTTCAATTGAACAATCACTTGCACCATGAAGCTCTTACACGAATTCATGATGAAATCGAAAAGTCAATTATGAATTTGTACATTGTTTGCTTTCCTATTTTAGACCAACACATAGTATAAGTTAGTATAAGGTAGTTAGTTTCCCTTCCCTTGTCCATCCTTTTGTATGCAGGATAGCGAAAGAATGCGAATGTTTGGAGAGTATGTATGTGAGTGCGCTTGGAACTAACACCGAGTAAACCGCGGGTAATCGTTTCCTCAAAGCTGATTTTTTTTTATTAAGTTTAGGTTATGTATATACTATAATGGTCGATTGGCCAAAATTTGCTCTATGGGACAGCTGAGCCTAATTTATTGACGTAGGACTACGTCTAACCGGAAGATATAGGGGGTGAAATGAAAATCTAGGCACTGAACAAGTAGGAAAAAATGCAAGATTTGGAACGCTTATAACTCGAGTATTTCTCAATAGATCGCAAAGGTTTTTGCATCAATTGTTATATATATCAAATATATCTACGCATCTATCATAACGAATAACATTTCATTTTTCTTGAGATAAATAATTGAATAATTGTGAAATATCAAGCATTGTCCAAATGCACTATGTGCCCATTTTTGATTGGTCCATTTTGTGCTCCTCAAATCGTACCGACCAAAACGGTCAACCAGAGCAGCAGCGAAATACAATGAAGCACGATTGGAAAGGAAAAAGAAAAAATATGAACGAAACATTGGTCGCAGTCTCACACATGCGTAATTCTCGAGCCAGCCAGTCAGCTTAAAAATCCCCGCTCCGCTGCCGTAGCGATCATTCTTTGTTTGGACACCGACTGGACAACATCGTTGCTGGACGAGCTGGATGGCTAGGGATCGAGTGCCTTTCTCAAGGCAATGGGGGCGGAGGTGTAATGAAGGAGTAAGAGTAGAGTTTTAAGGGCCTTTCTCAAGGCTAGAGACGAATGAACTAAAAAGTTTAAAGTCTCTATAATACAAAACCACCACCACCACCACCGTAACGATCATTCTCATCTGAACCGTACACCACATCGTTTCGCATGACATCACATCAACAAACCAACACAAGCAGCCATGGTTGGATATGGCAAAGGAGGAAAAGTGAAGGGAAAGGCAAAATCCCGCCCGAACCGTGTTAGTCTGGAGTTCCACGCAAGGGTAGCTAGACCGAGCGCGTTAGTACCAGTGAATCAGTCCACCTAGCCGGCGTTATATAGTTTCGGCCGCCGAAGTGGAAAAGCTGCTCGCGACGATAAGAAAACCCGCATTCAGAACAGACCACATTCGGTTCGGTGGACATCAAGACAACACAACAGGCAGTTGCAGCGAGTGGCGAGTGGCAAACGCAATCGCAAAACGGCATCAGGTAGCAGAAGAAAAAAGTTTGTTCTTTATACAATCTGCTTTGGTGGCAAAACCAGAACAAGGCGGCATCGAGGGCGTTCGAAATGGTTTTTTTCAAAACCACGAGTACTAAGTTTTCTAAATTGGAACCATTCCAAAAAACACGGCGCTTATCAGGGCCATTAAACCTTTCAAAAAAGAGTTTACGAAATACAGTTCAATGCTTTCTAAAACAATATCCAAAATAATAATAAAACACAAATTGATTTTTTCATAATTTGTTTGCCAGGATATGATGAGTATGTGAATTTGGCAGTTGTTCTGAGCTTATTGATGGTTGGGGACTTTCCCGATTATTCAATTTTCACCAATTCTTAAATTGCTTCTAGATTGAAAGTACAGTAATTTATATTTAGCTCGACATTGAGCTAATTGGATGGATCTGTAATGCGACATTTTTGTAAACATAGAGTTCGGGGTCCAAATTATGACCCCACATTGAAAGTCGACACTGTACCACTGTCATCGGAAATGTTCAATTACAGGTTTCAATTGCCTCAAATACGATACTGAGTGTTTCTCCGGCACGTCGCATTAAATGTAATTTACTGAACAACATGTCACAAGCTGGATGGGAAGAAATTTTCCAACTGTGAAAGCTGTGGCGAGTGGCAAACGCAAAAGCTAAACAGGAAGGTTTAACCGAACAAGATGGGAATATCGAGTGATTAAACAGTAAACTAATCCATTTTTCAGGTAGATAGGTAGGTATTCACGTAGGAGAAGAAAATAAAACAATATATTTAAAATATATATTTAACAAAAGCTGTCCCCTTTGTATAGTCCTACGTCACTCCGGTTATGTCCCCGACATAACCCACCCGTCTTTTTTTATAAAGGAAAAAAACAATCAATAACAAAACGTAGTTCAAAAAACAGTAAAATAGGATTTTGGTCATAGTTTAATCTCTCTAGGTTATGTTTGACGACGGATTCAAGATAGAGCGAGCGAATTCAGCATTTTCAATGCTTCGAGCTTCAATAATTCCTGATTTTATCCCTTCTTTTCGCTTTGAGCTGTGCTTTTTCAATTCATTCGAATAATAAACTTTCAAAGGAAATGAATTTTCACAACAGTATGAGTGCACTTCTGAAATTCACATTCTCTGTGCTTTAGTAAGAAAAAGATAAACGATGTTATTTATTTATTATTACACTATATGAATAAAATAGGTGAGATGGGAAAAAATATTATTCACCTCAAGTCATTATTGCAACGTTATTTTAATAAATCTGTAAATTCTGTATTAAACACAACAAATTTGTCTCTACAGATTCTTAGTTTAAAAACGTCTTAAATATCTGTAGAAATACAGATTACACTGGAGTCGCTTTTTACGCGGGGGATACGTTCCGCGTAAACAAAAACCGCGAAAAAGAAAACCGCGTAAATTCCAAAATCCGCGTAAAGAAAAACCGCGTAAATTCCAAAATCCACGTAAAAAAACCGCGTAAAAATAAACTAGGTAATTTTCAAAATCCGTGTAAAAATCCAACAAACAGTGTAATGTTAGTTTAAAATGAAACCCATATCCTAACAATTCATTAACTGTTTTTTTCGCATGCTACATTCATGATATCTGTATCTCCTTTCATTTCTCAGCTACTAATCAGTGATACAATACAAATCTTATTTCGTGAAAAGTCACATCAATGAGCATATTGAATATTCACGCGGTTGATACGCGCCGCGTAAAAAAACCGCGTAAATTTCGAAATCCGCGTAGATTCCAAAAACCGCGTAAAATAAAACCGTATTTTGTCGATATGGTAACCCTGTTCGAGATGCATCTACCAGTGCTTGCTTATTGGCCTGTTAAACCCATTTTAACACTTGCTTCGTCATCTTGGTTCAGGAAACACAGCTCATTCGGTCCGGAATCGAAGCTAGCTGGTCAAACATATAGGAGCCCGTGAATTTATTTAGGAATAAAATTGGAACCTTGTTACGTAAAGATCACGGCTACACCCCCTCCCCGCTATGTCACATTAAGTAACGCAACCTCGACCCCCCTCCCCCCTACTCGCGTTGCGTAATTTGTGCACTACGCCTTACGTCAACTATGCGGGTATGGTCTGACCACATTTTTCTTCAGTGTTCATTTTTGTCGCAATACCAGAATAATTTCCTATAACTCGTTCTGAGGAAATTTTGACGTAGGATTTGTGTGTGCGGGTGTCAACTCCTAAAACATGTCACGTCACACATTCGTTTTTTGCAATTCTGTGCTTACGTACTCGTGATGTCCAAAATAAGCAACTAATGCAGTGACGAAACACATCTACCGCAAACCAGGCGTTCCAAATATTATTGCTCGAAATTCAAATGCAGTGTTCGTTCTGCGGACACTGTAGAGAGTGGAAATATTGCATCTTAAGCCCCGCCCGTTTGGAACTAACTAGGTACACACCAATCATGACCAATCGTTTCGGCTCATTACGTTCAGGGCGCGAAAATTTGACAAATTTGACGAAACATCGACTGTTACAATATAGTGTCATTTTATGTATTTATTTTCTATCGCCTATAAACGTCGGGAAGTATGTCGAACGCATGGTTGAGAGGATCAACTGCGTGCACACAGATACAGATGATTCAGTTGAATACCAAGTGTAGCCAGAAGGTTGTACTATTGGGATGCCTGGTCAGTGCTCTAACTCAAACGTATGTGCAACGTTTTATTCGAATTGGAGCGGTGAATTTTACAGATACTTCAGGCTCTGTTGAGACATAGAAAAAACAGATATTTCTAGGACTTTTATCGACTCATACTTAACACTTTAACACAAGCGCTTTGACGAGGAAATGATTCGGAATTGAAAATGAAAATTATACAAAAATTATACTATCTGTCATCGTACCTATTAGTTTTCGGATCCATCGTCTTTCAAGCGTCTCGGTGCTATAAAATGTCTTATTACAGGAAATCGATGCCCAAGTTTATCTTTTCAACGTAATTCATTATACGTCTGTGAACGTAGGAAAAAAAAGGACAAAGTACCCATTCACGCGAACTACGGCTTATCGCTCCAGATAGACCCAAGTTTCATAATTGAGGAGCCTCAACACTAAATAGCGCTCCCTCGAGTGGTAGGTACTGTCAGAGCGGAACTTTCCGTCTGGTGCGCCTTGCTTATCGCTGTCTTCGCCGCAGTCTCCTCCTGCGCGCGGCCAAGAAAAAGTTCTGCAGTGTGGAAAGTGGAAATTCGTTCCTTGCTTGCTTGCATGCAAACTGCAAACCATCCTATCCGATTTTCCCCCTCTCAACACGTCACGAAGCGTTGGCTGGGAAGAAAGCAAAGGCCAAAGCGAATCAATCGAGGGGAGGTTAAATGGTGCAGTGCATGCAATTTCTGGTGTTCCTCTTCCGCCACTTTCTTCTCTGCCCCGGCGAAGATTGATACGCATTCATGTTTCCCGGTGGGCTCCATGTTTTATCGCGCCGCCCCAGCGCGATTCCGAGGAGTAGATATGAAGTCGTTTTCCGTGAAGTAGTAGGAAAAACTTAGTAAACTTTACCCGACCCCTCCTGCTCACACCGGTCCATCCGGGATCCTCCTCCCAGCGTGAGAATTTTTCCGAAAGAATATATGATGTACTTCTCCGACATCGTGATAGATAAAATTAGTGAGATAAATAAACGGAAAGTAGGTTATCGGAGTTTTTTACTGTTCGGCGCATTTTTTGTTCTTCGCTGGGTTTAAATAACACTGTACAAGATTGAAATTTATTTGCGTTTGTACTGCGCTTCTACTGTAAGTATGCAAGAACAGTTGCTTGCTTCTGTTCGTGGAAAGTAAGTGATTGGTTCTATGAAGCGATAAAACACTCTCCGGGAGCGCGCGCGGTTCGGCCGTATTGATGTTTTTATCTAACGCCGTCTCGGAACGATCGTGAAAATTGAAACCCTTGTGTGGAGGTTCCGAGAAGCGTACACTTGGTACACTTTTCGAGCTCAGAGGTAATTACATTTCCCGCGAGAGGTAATGACGATTCGCCTGTGATACACTAAGTGTCGGGAGTTACAGCTGCACAGGACTCATGACGAACATCTTTGCCGAGAGACGGAGTCAGCACAAAATAGAACAAAGCTAACTACCCCAATCTGCTAAATTACTCAACAAGTTGAATGCAATTAAGCGCACCGTGGGTGCTTCGAAAACGCTTTTACAAACAAATTAAAACTCGCCCGATCTTATAACGCCTCGCCCCCCCCCCCCTTTGGCATCGCGCGGCAAGCCTTTCCATTCTCATCGCCCACTCGTACGAATTTAACGAATCTATTGCGAGGGCACAGCGGCAGTTAGTTAGCTCGGCGGAACCCAGGGTTCCACTGAGACAATCTCTCGCCGTGCCAGGGTCATCTCAGGGAAGACACATCACGCTAGGCAATTACATCGAGGGTAACCCTACAGCTCGGGACGGAACGTGAGTGAGCATTCCCTGCGTCAACTGCCGGAACCGGTTCCCTGCGGCTTCCCGACCGTCATGCTACAAATTTGGACTTTACTATTCGTAACTCGTCTCTGATCTGAGTCGGCATGGGTGCATTGCATGACAACGACCGACCATGTATGGGCTTCTGTCTAAGTGCCTGAAATATGAGATTGTACAGAGTGCCACCATCTTGACCCCTTTGTGCTGTGCCATTCTGTGTGTGTGTGTGTGTGTGTACTTCATATCATAATCAAGCGTCTCGAGCGTCGCTTATGAAATATTCAATTAAGCTGCAAACATCATCCCGAAAAATTTTGTTCTCAGAAAAAAATGAATGTTTGCCCTTCCAGGTCGATCAATCCAGCGGACGCTACATCTGCTGCCCCCAGCTAATAAGTTATTTTTTTATGGTTCTCTCTCCGTTTTCAGGAGCAGCGTCAAATCAACCAACAACGATGCGCGAGGTCCGATCGTGAGTGCACTTTCGAGTTCGGAATCTCCACAGCGACAAGCGGTAGAAACGAATGCAGCTGCCGTCCTGTGGATTGAATGTGGAATAGAGGAGCCAGGCGGCGGGAAGGAGGATATGTTCGCAGATGGATAGCGAGGGTTTGAGATTTTGGATGTCACCACTGGACGGACGATCCTTGCGTGTGAGGTGAGATACGATGTGTTGCTGTTTGTTTTCTCGGAGGTGTGAACCAAATGATTCGTTACGGATGAGATTGACGCTCGGTTTGAAATGGACCCAAATGGGTTTGACGATGAGTGCGCTGCTCTGATGCGTCTGAGTACTTTCATGATCAAAAATCTATTTGACTCATTTGAGTCAGTGTTAGGTCCACTACTTGAAGACTTTCTGGATTTTTATAGCTTCCAGTTCTTCATAGTCGTATGTTGAGTTCATGGAATACAAAATTGTCATGGAGTATCTAGAGTAGGTATGGAATTCATTGTATGACTAGCTGACCCGGCAAACTTCGTCCCGCCCAAAATTTGTTTTTTGTTATCAATACCTTCAAACATTCACGTTTTCTTACTATGAGCAAATTCATGGGTCCAATCGCAGAACTGTTTATTGATTGATCTTCTAATCGACCCCGTTGAATTTACCTTTTGCTATAAAATTTGTAGTATTTCTAACAAAACTCATCATTATAATATAAGATTATTTTCAGACCCAATTCTCGTTCCCGATTTTTCAACCACTTGCAAATAACATGATTCTCCGTTACATGGAATAAATGTTTTATACAGAAAATATGATAGAATAAAGACAGCCCTAAATCGAACAATTCCTTCCTCGAGTTCTGCTCTTATCAACACATTGAGTGATCCATTTTCATTTATATAGATAGAAGAAGATATAGGAGTGCGTTTTATCACATTAAAAAATTCTATTGTCATGTTTGGTTAGAATATGCTTGGTTGAAATATGTGTATTATTTTTAAGGGACTCTCTCTGCATTTCAGAGGAGGGAGGGGTGTCATACCATCATAGAAACATTTCTCATAACCAAAAAGCCTCACATCCCAAATTGTGCTTGATTAGTTCTCGAGTTATGCAAAAGTTTGTGTTTGTGTGCTCCCTGTAATTTGTGTTTCATTTGCATGGCAGACCCCCCCCCCTCCTTAGAGAGGGGGGTGGAGTGTTTAACCACAATACATTAATTGTACTCTAAAAGCTCCATATGCCTACTTTGTATCCATTTGCTTGATAAGTTCTCGAGTTATGCAGAAATTTGTGTTTCATTTCTATGACAGACGCCCCCCCCCCCCTCATAAAGGTGGGAGGATTGTTGAACCACTTCAGAAATGTTTCTTGCCCCCTAAAACCTCCACATGCCAAATTTGGCTCAGTTTGCTTGATCAGTTCTTGAATTATGCAGAAATGTATGCTTCATTTGTATGGCAATACAAACCGCCCCCCCCTCAGAGAGAGGGGAGGTGTGTCTATTCACCATAGACGAGGGTGGAGTGTCTAATCACCGTAAAAGCATTTAGTGCACCCTAAAACCTCCACTTGCCAAATTTGGTTTCATTTGCTTGGGTCATTCTCGAGTAATGCAGAAATGTTTATGGCAGTCCCCTCGTGGAGAGGGGTGGAGAGTCTAACCATCATAGAAACATTTATTGCACCCTAAAACCTCAATATACCTAATTTGGTTTCATTTGCTTGATTAATTCTCGTGTAACGCAGAAATCAGATTCACTTTCTGCGGTTTGCCTCGTTCTAGAATAAGGAGAAAAAGTTTGCTTCATCAAACCTAGAAAATATTTCTTGTTGACTGTTTAATAACGGATGAATAGCTCCGTTGTAATATATACATAACACAGCATATGTCGCAATAACGATTTTGGGTAATATGCGTTTGCCTCCCTATATAGAAATCAAAGACATAGTTCTATGTTAAAGTGACCAGATGGTCAGAGGTCTAACGCGGGACACGAAAAACAAAACGTTATGTATATACGTTATGTGAACATAAACCATAGTTTAGCGAGTCTGAACTGATCAGTATTATTTCTTTCTGAGTATCGGCACTCAGTTGTGATTTTTCGGTGATTTAGATTTTTACGCCCGAAAATCACTCGCACAATCAGAACATTTTCGCCTGGCAAGCACGATTCAAATTCTACAATTTTCTTCAAATTACCGAACGGAATGCTCGAAAATTCCAATTCATTTTCATCGATTTTAGTGTTAACGCATGCATTAAAAAAATGGACTAATTTCGGATGGCGATGAAAGATAATTTATAGGAACAAATTTTCTTTAAATCTTACGTTTATTAAGTCTACAACAAAAATGATTCAAGTATGTTGATTCGCAGCAGCAGCACTGTCAAGCATCTTGTTGACTTTTCCATACTGCAAGCTCCACTCCACAGCGAAGGAGTTGGACATCCTGAGGCACTTTGCGTCCGCCAGATATAGCCGATCTGGTATTTACAATATCATCTCTTTGCCGCTCCTTAAGCCGGGAGATTGAAGCAACCGGCCAAACGGTGGAGAAAAATCTGGCCAAAATAGACATTTTTATGCGGAAGCGTCAGACGAGACCGGCCGTATCTGAGCAGCAGGCAATCACCCAGAAGGAGTAGTTTGGGGTACTGGTGAAAAATGGGTGGGTTATATCTATGATATAACCGACGTGGGATAAATTATAGCTCACCAATAATTTGTTTGAATTGATTAAAATTTTGATTGAATGAAGCAATTTCCGAATTCAATTGAATTCAATATATTTGCTTTGTGAGAAAAAAAGATTGTATAATGCCATGTGAGGTCAATTCATGCAATAGATTATGTTCTTCGTTACAAGTAAATTTAATGACAGTCCTTTTACGTTTAGTATGATGACATCTTGGTTTTGATGTCTGTGTTAGGCAAACACATTTCAGTCAGAACAAAAAGGCCCCCGATTTGCATGTATTTGTAATGCCGATTTCCCCAGACACCTTGGTTCAGAAGTCTTTATTAGGTAAACACATTTCAGTCGGAACGAAAATTCCCTTACCTGCATGAATTTGCAATGCGAATTTCCTCAGACACCTTGGTTCTGAAGTCTGTGTTGGGGAAATATTCTTCAGTCGGAACAAAAATGCCACCGACTTGCATGTATTTGCAATGCCAATTTCCCCACGCTCCATGGATTTGAAGTCTGTGTTAGGGAAACACATTTCAGTCGGAACAAAAATACCCCCGACCTTCATGTATTTGCAATGCCGATTTCTCTAACGCTGCTTGGTTTTGAAGTCTGTGTTAGAGAACACTTTTCGGCGCGAACAAAGGTCCCCATACTATGTTTGCAATACCGATTTCCCCAAGGCTGCTTGGTTTTGATGGCTGTGTTGGGGAAACCGTAAATCGGGCTAATCAAAACGAGCTAGTTAGAGCGTTTAGATAGCGCTTAACATTTTACGGTTTTTCAGTTGATTATCTAATGAAATATAACATTTCATTAATTGCGATAGAAGCGTAGAAATATTCCGTATCAATTGATGCAAACATCTTTCCGACGAGACGTACTTGATGATAGAATTCAACGAATGGCAGGGGACCGGGTACTTTACGTTCCCCAGGTAAGCGATGACGTCGAATATATCACTCACATCAAGTTCTCGAAGAAGGTCCTTCTCTGACAGACGTGAAGGGAATGTCCAAGTCGCTCTTCTTTCGAGTCATATGGTGAACGGGGAGATATATAGTACGAAGTGCTTGCCGAAGTTGGGAAGGTGATGTGGTCTATATGCTGAACCTGCGATCAGCCCATTATGCCAAAAGATCACTGGAGGATGGATCGGCTGGAGATAAACATTGTCGCAAAGACCACCAACCTTCCCAGCATTCCCAAATTGCGCCCGATTGAAACTTTTGGGCGAATGGCCAAAAGAGAGAGACAGACGACCACCAAAGCCACGAAAAGGTAAAATAACACGCCGATATACATATTTTCATCGGCCATAGTTCAGGTTCCGGCCAACTTCCGTAAGACCGCCCAGCGCTTCATTTACGATGCTTCATCAAACAACTCTGCCTCTTCCTGTCGAGTAAAGGGTGTGTCACATCAAAGTGCATCACGGAAAAAACGCTGTAGAAATTTAATTTTTAGGAATTATATCTTCAGCTTTCGCTTATAATCAGATAAGAGTGTATAGATCACGTTGGCCATGCTTCACTGTCAATTTTTCGTAAATTTGGAAAAATGTCGTCGAACGAAAAAGAGCGTCGTGAATTAATCCTGTGCACTCATTTCGAGAATCCGGAGTTGTCACATCGGGACATCGGTAAGATGCTGGGAATCGCCCAATCCACGGTCAGCAGAGTACTAAAACGATACTTCGAGAACCTAGTTTAGACGTGATCCGAGAAGTTCGGTCCGGGATGCCGCCAATAAGCTGAATTTGTCAAGTTCATTCGTCCAGCGGACCAAGCAGCGGGAGGGCCTGCGTACATACAAGGTTCAGAAGGCTCCTAACCGCGACGAAAGGCAAAACATGGTGGGGAAGACGCGAGCCCGGAAGCTGTACACCGAAATGCTGACGAAGCCGCATTGCCTGGTAATGGACGACGAAACCTACGTCAAAGCGGACTTTCGTCAGCTGCCGGGCCTGTTGTTCTTCTCCGCAGAGGACAAATTCAGCGTTCCGGAGGAGATTCGCAAGCAGAAACTATCCAAGTTTGCCAAAAAGTACATGGTGTGGCAAGCGATCTGCTCTTGCGGAAAGCGGAGCGCCCCCTTCGTAATGACCGGCACGGTAAACGGGCAGGTTTACCTTAAGGAGCGCCTACAGAAGCGCTTACTACCACTATTGAAGCAGCACGAGGGCCCGACCATCTTCTGGCCGGATCTCGCTTCGTGCCACTATTCAAAGGACGTGTTGGAGTGGTACGAAGCCAACGGGGTCACCTTCGTGCCAAAGGAAATGAACCCGCCCAACGCGCCGGAGCTTCGCCCAATAGAGAAATATTGGGCGATTATGAAGCAGGCCCTCCGGAAGAACCCAAAAGTTGTCAAATCGGAGGCGGACTTCAAGAGAAAATGGATTTCTGTTAAAAAAAAACTACAACCTGACGTTGTACAGAACCTTATGGACGGGGTAAAGAGGAAGGTGCGAGCATACGGGCTTGGGCTCGAAGTATGAATAAAAAGAAAATGCCAAAAGTTGTTTAATAGTTTTTATTTTACTGTCTAAAATTTTCAAAAGGATCGGTCTACTGGGCGAATTTCTACAGCGTTTTTTCCGTGATGCAATTTGATGTGACACACCCTTTATACACTAGTTCTTCCGGTTTATTTAAAACGTTAAGCACTGACCGAGCTAGGGGACCAAAGATGAACTTTTCGTCTGACTCAAGTTGGTCCCTGCGGATCAATAGGGGACTTTCATTAAAATCATTTTCCAATTTTGTTGCTGTCGCTTCCAGTTGACACTCTCTAAACAAAATTCCAATGTCGGTGCGATGAAACCAGCTCAACGTATTAATCTTTGGATGCATTAGAAGCGCTCTTGAAGAGTCTGCCAAATAAAAGTTTTTTTGAGGTTCATCCATTTAAGAAAATCAACATGATCAAATTGTGATATTGAAATATATTGATATCGCGGGACATTTTCGTTTCTTTTGCCAAATGCGGGACGTTTCGCGGGACGAAATCTTACGCGGGACATTTTGTTGAAATGCGGGACTGTCCCGCGTAACGCGTGACGTCTGGTCAGTTTATTTTATGTCAATATGTGAGAGATGGTTTCGGAAATTCAAAAGTGGTGATTTCGATCTAAAGGACAATGACCATTTTGATGCTGCGATACGGTTTGAAAACGAGCGATGTAGTCCGCACCAAACACAACTATAATTGGCAGAAACACTGAATGTATCCCGAACAACAATTGGCCATCGTTTGGAAATCATAGTAAAGACCCAGAAGCTCGGAAATGGGTGCCACACAAATTGAGCGAAAAGCAAATGAAGCATCGCAAAACCATTTGTTAAATTCCCTCTTCGACGGCACCGAAAGAAATCGGTTTGCATCGGATTGTCACTGGCGACGAAAAATGAGTTTATTTCGAGAACCCTGAGCGCAAAAAAGTGCAACCGTGGCCGAGTGGTTAGCGTTTCACATTATCATGCCGGGTGTTCGGGTTCGATTCCCGTTCTGGCCGGGGGATTTTTCGTAAAAGAAAATTTCGTTCGACATGCACTGTGGTATTCGATTGGTATGCAAAACATGAGAATTTGTTCACAGTGAAAATAGTTATTAACGTTAACTTTATTTCATAAAAACGTGACCTATTTTCAAAAAAAAAGTTGAAAAATCGAACATTTTTTAGTGAGGAGGTAAAGTGGTCATTTGTGGGGGGCAAAGTGGTCACTCGCACATATCATGCAAGAAGGGATAGATTTCTGCGTGTTTTCTTGTTCAAATTAGTTTAAACCATTATTGAAATAGTAGGAACATGTATGAAATGAGCTAGGCCTATTCACCTAGAGTTGTAATTGAAACTTTCTTATGCGTACAAAAACGTAGTAGGAAGCACATAACGTTTTTCATAATGAGGCTTGGTTTTGATTAGAGTGGCATATTTTTTCTAGGTCAAAACCACCATAGCGACTCCTTTAAGAGCAGAAGGCGATAAGGTATATCAGCTTTCGAAAACAGAGCTTTGTCAGCTGTAATCCTCCACTGACCACTTTGCCCCCAAACAACAAAGTACTTTCTATGCGAAATAATCGCTGAAAATGAACAAAATATCTGTTGTCCTCTCTTAGAATATGTGAACAGTCGTCAAAACTGTTGATTTGTCGAAAATATCAGGTCAAATAAACTAAATTTCACTAGAAATTCCTTTAATTCGAAATGCACAAAACTATAGCCGAATGGCTACCGATTTTTGTTTTTATTTATAATCTGACATGCGACAGCTCCATTAAAGTACAGCGTGTCTCAAAAGTCATGAAATTCTTCAAACAAGGTGACTATCAATACGGTGTCAATAGTTATACTACCAAACAAGCAGGTGACCACTCTACCCCACGTGACCATTTTGCCCCCACTACCCCTAATCGTCCAAACCAGCACAAAACAATCGCGATGCTTCAGGAAGTGCAGCTCATTCACCTCTCTACGGCTTCCGGCTATCGATATTTTTCCGATCCTGACTTTCAGAGCCTAATCAATATCGAGGCATATTACAAGGGCTGCATCGTTGTTTTCCGACTAATTGGAAAAAAACCTGGTGTTTTGTCATTGAGTATGCCTTTATTGTTTTTCAAAGTATTTTCTATGGTGATCAATACACGTCTGCATTCGCACAAACCTTTTTTAAATTGGGTGTATGAATTAATTTTACTCATTTTCCAAAACTATCAGTACTTGTGTATGGAAGTATTATTGGTAGGCTGTCAAACGTAGTTTTTAACATTGGCGTAATGTAAGTCGAAGTATTCTAGAACTACGCTTTTCAGTAAGGGTACTGAATCAGATAACAGATTACGAATTATCGAAATAAAGTTAGCGTTAATAACTATTTTCGCTGCCAACGAATTCTAAAGATTTGCATATTAATCGAATCGGAAATTCTCTAAGAATTGTTTGATATACTATGAATTACGATTACCTAATCGAAAACTAGAGACATTCCCGTTTTCTCAAACATTTGTTCTGCAAATTTGTGTGCTTAACTACCCATACCGTTGGTAACGAGCAACAAATACATTCGTGTCTACCCGTTTTCATCTTAGCTGGTATAAATAAGTCATTTGCGATTTGAAATTACAGTCCAACGAACACACCCACTTTCCAATAAAGAGAACTTAATTTTAAAAACACTGTACAGTATGTTGACATTATTTTTCGTTTTTTTTTCTTTGCCAATCACTACATAAAGAAGCGGGAAGTAATAGTGTAAGTAATACAACTGACACTCTATTTACGTTTATCACAGTCACAAATCATCGTTTGATGGTTGTCGCATGGCATCGAGCAAGAATTAATTGTCTTTCTCAAGGCAGGTGGAAAGGGATTTTGGAGTGAAGAGCTCTTCTCAGGGCTAAAGGCGAATGAACTGAAAAAGTTCAAGGGGAAAAGGAAGAAAGGAAAGAAATCACAGTATCGAGCGAGCTAGCGAGCGGAGAACGTTTATCCTTAATGCTGATATGACACATACACACACAGCTCGATACAAGAATGAAATGAATGGAAGATATTGCAGAACAGCGATGCAAATTCGATTGCATTCACTACACAGCCTCGAAGAAGAGGAAGTCCTCTGTATCAAAGTGTATGTGCAACGACAAAGAAGGTGCCTGCAGCATATGAGAAGCCAGTGCGGATATGAAATATCCAGACTATTGGAATAAGGACAAAAAATGCATTTATTAAGATACAACGTACCCTTCATAAAAGTATGCTTTCAATTCCTGGTAGGAAAGCATTACTGTGGCATGTGTTGGGGTTCGTTTCCACCTCAAGCGAAATATAGGAGAAAAGGTGTTTTAGATCGGATGCGAATAACCTGCGCAGTTCAATCGCAAGAGTGAGGACCAAATAAACCTCATAAATCTCATAAACGTTTCCGTCCTCCAATAAACGCTTGCATCAATAGATGGAAGATATTTCTGCGCTCCTATTACAATAAAGAAAAATTATACTTGTTTTGAAACTAATTATTGAGTAACTGTAAAATCCGCAATGACGATTGTACGGTATCGACATCTATATACGAGATTAGTTTTGACGAGGCAAAATACTCTCTCTCAGATCATCCGGTTTTAAATTGCTAAAATTTTAATTATTTTTTTTTTTAATTCGTGATTTGAGTTTGAGAAAGCTAGCCCGTGAATTAAATATCTCTCACGAGATCGTTTTTAAAACTTTGGCTGTTGTTTTGAGGATGAAAAAAGTCGCAGCAAGACTAGTGCCAAAAGAGCTTAAATTTCATCAAAAAAAAAATCATCGCAATCAAGTGCCTGAAGACATGCTTGAACGATCAAAATCTAATCCCACGTTCATCCTTTTTCCTAACTCTGAAACCCAAATTAACGCTTCGTGGGACCCGTTTTGACGACATTGAAGACATTAAAACATAAAGTACAGATTGGTGCAGATTTTTCCCGCATGTGAAATTTCTTACTTTTCTTGCTATGTGTTATTAGTCGAAATTACTAGAGACGCATCTCTTGGTATGAATGAAAACAAAAGAAAAGGTAATATGTAAAGCTATATGTGAAGAACAACTTTGTGCTTCATGGATGTTTTTGTTGTTTTTCTGTTCTTCCAGCGCTGTATTAGCAGAGTTTCCAGGGTTTCACAAGGGGAATTTACAATATCTGGGGAACGAATTCCGTACCCTAAAAGTGAAACTGCTCCGGATTGGCATCCAATTGTAGGATTGGTGTACAAAAATTGGATGCTGAAAAAGAATTGAAGGTCCGCTCGCATTTTCTGCGCTTCGTTGCCTTGTTTCTAACATTCTCACTATGCCTCACACCCGTTGAACCGCCGAATATGACCAAAACAGGAATAAGCTTCGAAACCGGCTTAGCAACGACACGCAGAACGCAGTTTTAAGATCAAACGATTTCAATAAACATCGAGGCGTCAGTTCGAAAATTTTATTGAATGATAGTATGCAATCTTTATTCAGAAAGACTCATCAAATCATCAAACACACGAGTGATTGAAGCTTGCAAATGTTAATGTACTTATACAAGAAATGTAGTTTTTGTAGTAAGTAAATGTAGATATAAAGTTAATAAGCAAATAAATATTTTGTAGTAGATAAATGAGTATTTTTTCATGCTAATAAAACAGATTCTTCTCTACAATAAATATCCTCGATGGCACAGATTTTTTGAAGAAAAGTACAGATGAAAAAGATTTTTACCCCTTCTGGTATAGATGAAAATGTGGCAACACTGGTCTGTACTTCAGTCGGGACTTTATTCGCAACTTCTCCTGACTCATATTCAATCACTGTCCGCTAGACGCGCTGTTATTTCGTATCAATCTTGCCAACAACAATCTCTGCGTTCGTGGACAAGGTTATCACACATTGAGCATGTTGTTTGGTCGTGTGAGGTGTATCTCGTTGCAATATATAATTTAGAAAACTTTCTTCGGGTCCGAGGGAAACAATCCATTGTGCCGGTGCGGGACGTGTTGGCTCGGTTAGACCAAATCCAAGGCCAAAAATGAAAGTTTAGCTGATTCAGATGAAATACAATAAACGAAATCTATTCAAACTGTGGATAACTTTACGATACTGCGTTGGAGGACATTGAAAAATGAAAAGTTGGTCTAGTAAACACACAACCGTTGAATTGGATTTTATTGAAGTTCATTCCTAACTGACCATTCAAAGTAGCTTCAGTGAAAATCTTCTTTTCAGATAAATGGAAACATGTTGTTTGATGAGCACACAACAACTAAGGAAATGAAAATTGATGAGATAAAATGGTGGTGAAACTAATAATCCTTGCCAGCTGCAAATCGTTGGGTGCAAATATTCTCAGAAATGGAAAATTAATTTCTATAGTGTAACTTAGCTTACTTATTATATTTTATGTGTGTCAGGTAGTATCGCATCAGTTGGAATGATTTTTCCATGATCAAAAATATGTGGACAACGAAAAAGTCACTAGACAAAATTGAAGCCTATATAAATAAAAATGATTTGGTGTCCGTTCCTCACGATTTAACTCAAGAACGGAGCAACGGATTTGAACAGTCAGTATCAGGACTGAAGTGTCTCAGCCCGCGTCAGGTGTATATGTCAAGAAAGAAATCATATACTGCGAATATAGATCGCGCACAGAAAAATGATTTTCGGGGAACGTGAGTGTTCGCAATTATTTGAATCAGAAAAGCAGTTGTGAGCGGGACGAAGTTTGCCGGGTCAGCTAGTCATAAATAATTGGCAAATAGAATGTTTATCTGGATTGTGACAAAATTTACGAGAAAATTTCCTAACATCATAATTATCTAAATATTCTTTATTATAGAAAAAAAAGCTGGTTCAGTCATTCCAGGCCAAAGCGATATGGTGGTTCTCAGATTTTCGTTAAAATTGGTAGTTTTGTTCCTTGTCTCAAAAAAATAGACCCGTATTATTAAATTTTTTCAGTAGGGTGATCTGAAAAATAATTTTTCCCCTTTTTTCCAAAAATTTCGGGCCTAATATTTTGCGATAAGGAACAAAACTACCAATTTCAACGAAATCCTAAGAACCACTATATCGGTTTGACATGGAATGGCTCTCTAAAAATGTTTTATTGTTCGGTATTGAAGGGTGTGTCACATCAAATTGCATCACGGAAAAAACGCTGTAGAAATTTAATTTTTAGGAATTATATCTTCAACTTTCGCTTTAAAATCAGATAAGAGTGTATAGATCACGTTGGCCATGCTTCACTGTCAATTTTTCGTAAATTTGGAAAAATGTCGTCGAACGAAAAAGAGCGTCGTGAATTAGTCCTGTGCACTCATTTCGAGAATCCGGAGTTGTCACATCGGGACATCGGTAAAATGCTGGGAATCGTCCAATCCACGGTCAACAGAGTACTAAAACGATACTTCGAGAACCTAACCATCGACCGGAAGGTGAAGAACGGCAAAAATGGATGCTCCGTCAGTGAAAAAGATCACAAGCGCGTAGTTAAGTAGTTTAGATGTGATTCGAGAAGTTCGGTCCGGGATGTCGCCAATAAGCTGAATTTGTCAAGTTCATTCGTCCAGCGGACCAAGCAGCGGGAGGGCCTGCGTACATACAAGGTTCAGAAGGCTCCTAACCGCGACGAAAGGCAAAACATGGTGGGGAAGACGCGAGCCCGGAAGCTGTACACCGAAATGCTGACGAAGCCGCATTGCCTGGTAATGGACGACGAAACCTACGTCAAAGCGGACTTTCGTCAGCTGCCGGGCCTGTTGTTCTTCTCCGCAGAGGACAAATTCAGCGTTCCGGAGGAGATTCGCAAGCAGAAACTATCCAAGTTTGCCAAAAAGTACATGGTGTGGCAAGCGATCTGCTCTTGCGGAAAGCGGAGCGCCCCCTTCGTAATGACCGGCACGGTAAACGGGCAGGTTTACCTTAAGGAGTGCCTACAGAAGCGCTTACTACCACTATTGAAGCAGCACGAGGGCCCGACCATCTTCTGCACGGATCTCGCTTCGTGCCACTATTCAAAGGACGTGTTGGAGTGGTACGAAGCCAACGGGGTCACCTTCGTGCCAAAGGAAATGAACCCGCCCAACGCGCCGGAGCTTCGCCCAATAGAGAAATATTGGGCGATTATGAAGCAGGGCCTCCGGAAGAACCCAAAAGTTGTCAAATCGGAGGGGGACTTCAAGAGAAAATGGATTTCTGTTAAAAAAAACTACAACCTGACGTTGTACAGAACCTTATGGACGGAGTAAAGAGGAAGGTACGAGCATACGGGCTTGGGTTCGAAGTATGAATAAAAAGAAAATGCCAAAAGTTGTTTAATAGTTTTTATTTTACTGTCTAAAATTTTTTTTTTGATTCAATTTGATGTGACACACCCTTTATTCTCGGTTTCGTTCACTCAATAAAATTCTATAAAAAAAAATGGTTTTTGATTTTTTTTTGGTTTGCGTGTCCCGTTTTTAGTTCGGTACTATTTCGTCAGCCCAACTTAGCCTCATCGCCCGATGGTGTCAGTATCGCAAGAGAGATTACTTATCGTGTAGTACATTCTCGTAAACGGCTACTGTCAAAATTTCAGCCGAATCGGACTCGCAGTTTTGTTTTGACCGTGTGTGGGAGCGGGAATGGAAAAATGGAAGTTCCACCGTCGCCACGGCCAAATTGGTCGAATTGCACTACGAACTGCTGCCCCATCTACCGTATTCTCCAGATTTGGCCCCGTGCGACTTTTTTTTTTGGTTTCCAAACGTGAAAAAGTCACTTGCCGAGTAGAAATTTGAGTCGAATAAGGAGGTCATCGCCGCAACGGAGGTCTACTCTGCAAACCTTGAGAAAACGTATTCTTCAGATGGATTAAAGAAGTTTGAGCATCGCTGGGTCAGGTGAATCGAGCTACATTGAGACTATGTTGAGAAATAAATCGCCACTTTTCAAAATTTTTGTTTTTTTGTATGCTAAGTACTTATCGGACTGCCGTCGTATTTGTTAGAATGTTTAATGTTCTTTATACCATCCAGTACCATTAAAATTGACAAGGTTCAAACATCTTCCGGCGAAATACAGGAAAATCAATATTTTTCATAACATAGCGACTACAGTTCATTTGCAACAATGATCCAACGTCGGCTCAAATTGCTCTCACAAACAATGTGTTACATACATACCTCATTCACTTCCGCCATCACATCAAAGCAAAATGCAGTGACAAGCAAAACCGAACAACAACCAATCGGTGCCCGAGAACCCAAGAGAACGAAGCTGGATGAAACCCACCGCAAGAAGAATCATCGGCTAATTACGATACCAGTGCGACTTTTCGTTGAGGTTGCACTTTTGAGTGCACCCACCACCACCGGAGTCGTGTCCCCGGGGAAGCAACTTACAGAATCCGTCCCCACCCTCGAGCGGACGGACGTGTTAAGAAGTGCGCGCGCGTCCAAAAGCGAGATAACACATGTTTTTTGTTTGCACGTATTTTGCTCGTGCTGAAGTCGGGCGGCTGGATGAAACGGAGGGCATCCAATCCAACGTTTGAGATCGGGACTCCTCCGCTCGCACTTGAACGGCGCAAACAAAGAACCAATTCAACGTGGGATGATTCAAGCGACGCGCCCCCCGGGAAACAGGAAACCTCCAACGAACTTCAGTATGCAATCAAACAAGAAGAAATGAATGTCTCTGACCAGCCTGAAGTTTGCTAAACCTGTGTCATTTTTGTCCCTTCGGAATCAAGGTGAGCAAATTTTCAGGTGTGTCGGAGGGCAATCACAAACAACAGTGCAGTGCCGATCCGAGGGCCGAGGCTTGGTTTCCTGCCTTGTGGCTATCGAAAAATGCAGTGATTCAGAGATGTATTCGACGCGGCTTATGTGTATCTAATGTGTGTGGTTGTCACCTGCGGTTCCACCAGTGATCAGTGATCGTACTCAATGGAATATTGTGGAAAAACCAACGAATGGAAACTATGTAAGTGAACAAAACGTGTGTCAAAACAGTGAGCTTATGTTACCGGTTATTTTGTGGCTGACGTTTGTGGTTAGTATTTCAGTTCGGTCACAGTTTGTGGAAATTAAATTTGATTCGACGCAAAAAATTGTGTACACAGTGTAGTGTACATTACGGTCTGGTGAACCATACGGGTATTTCATGGCGGTTTGAATGCAATTGGGCCATGAATCAAACATGCAGCGATCGAACAACCAAAACGAGTGAACATAATGTAGGAAGGAGAACAAAACGCGAATTATATAGGAAAATGACTTGTCACCTTAAGAAACATTTATATAGTGGGTCCAAATGTGTCAAATAAATATGATCCTGAACGATGAATTCTTAGGTAAAAAGTGTTGTAAACAAAGTTTAGCCAATTACTTCAAAAGTCATATTGATTGAAGAGGCAAAAAAAATTATGTTCACTAAAAACGTGCACCAGAAACATGTAGAAAAATTAGATAAGTTTACAACACAGATACTGTAAGTGCATCCATTTCATGCCAAACTGAAATAGTGACTCTCAGATTTTCGTGAAAAGTGGTAATTTTGTTTCTTATCGCAAAATATTAGATCCGTATTTTCTTTATTTTTCATTAGGGTCCTCATTACCATTTTATATCAGTCCGAAAAATCAATTATTTCGGTATTTCCAAAAGTTACTTGTTCAACAATTCACAACATTTGAGCTACTTGATCGATTCAGATGATCGATATATCTAATTGAAGCCAAATGAATTAGTCTTCTTTGAATAAATATTACACTTGCGAAAACATTTTTGTCTTTTGTTTTTCTAATTATTTATTGTATTTGTTTTTTTGTAGTTTACATGGTCTCGGGGATATAGTCTATAATGGTTTATATTTTTCTTGAAAGCTTATTTTTTAAATAATTTTTTTCGTGCTTTTTTGTGCTATGATAAAAATAAGTTATTAAAAAATACTAGTTTTATTCGTTAAAATCATTTGGATTTGTCGAATTACAACGTTATTAAGGTTGTAACTCATGTGCTTTTACAAATACTGTTTGATGATTAGGCAAAATTTTGATAATTATTTGTCAAGCAAATTTGCGGTTCGATAAGTACATATTCTTGAGACATAATTTCAGAGAGAAATGTACACCCAGGTTTTTTTTTACGCGGGGGATAAGTACATCGTAAAAATTCCGCGTAAAAAACCGCGTTAATTGGAAAATCCGCGTAAAACAAAACTTGTTAATTGGGAAATCCGCGTGAAAAAAAACCATGTCACCTAATGATAGATATCAAATGGGACTATCTTTACGTAGAACGGAAGTAAAAAGTTGAGTGTTGCAATTTCGTTGGTTACAGGTAGCTATAGTTCGGTTTTCCTCACGAATGAGGTCATCTGCTGTTGTTAGAAGATTCCCTAGTAATTTGTACAGTCTTTTACCGATGCACGTGCAGTACCACTGTTGGACCGTCCAGAGCTATGTAGATAGGGAAAGACATTCACGAATAGCTGCCTGTATAAACCCCGTCCCGTTGTACCGCCCGGCGAGCTCCCCGTTACCCAATACCTAGAATCCACGTAAGAATCGTGATAAGGTGCGGCACTAAGCGCTAAACTCCGTTACAAGCACTAATTACCGTAATTTGCTCTGAGGGAACATGAGAGAAAAATGTGAGCTGAGGGGGAGATGTGATATTGCACTGGCCTTTTTTTACGCGGGTATCGCGTAAAGAAACCGCGTTAGTTGGAAAATCCGCGTAAAAAAAACCGCGTTGATTGGAAAATCCGCGTTAATTGGGAAATCCGCGTAAAAAACCTCGTAAACAAAACCGTGCAAAAAAACCTCGTAAAAAAACCGCACAAAAAAAACGCGTAAAAAAAACCTGGGTGTAAAATACAATAATCGTTTGACAATTCTTCCGTATACATACGTTGAAAGTCCGCGATAAATTAATGAACCCGGCAACCATTAAATTGGGGTGCACCCGTGGCCGAGTGGTTAGCGTCTCACATTATCATGCCGGGTGTTCGGGTTCGATTCCCGTTCTGGTCGGAGGATTTTTCGTCAAAGAAATTTCCTCCGACTTGCACTGTGGTCACGCGTGTTCTAGAGCTTGCCCCTCGGAATACATTCAAGGCGTGTTATTTGGCTTAAGAAATCTCAACTAAGTATTTATGAATGACGCTAGTTAATGCATATGTTGAGACGGCAAAAGTTCCACAGGGGACGTTAACGCCATTCAAGAAGAAGAACCATTAAATCGTATAAAATGCCATGATTGGAGGCGATATACATACATCCATGCAACTTTTGTGTGAAAACTGGCAGATACATGCAAATATGGAGGCGACATACGGATATGTAATATTACATTTGTATATAAAGCCATATATAACGATATACGATGCTTGTCACAACAATATGCGATTTGACCTGACAATGTTATATAAAATGAATAGAATGTACGTATATTTCACCGAACGTCGCCATATTAGGATGATTTTTATATACGATATACGACTTAATCTATCAATGCTATTGAAAATCGTATTTTGCAATTTATACAATTACAGATAAACATGATGCATCCTTTGATTGATATTTTATACGATTGTAATTTTATACAAATGTATATGCGACCTGACCTGTTTAAAAGTGATACGATTTAATGTTTGCTGGGAAATGTCCGAGGCATCATGTCATACGTTAACGAATAATGGACGGTTAGACTTATTCATTTGATTTTTTGTAACGAATAAAGTAGTCTATAACAATGCATGAATTAATCTGACATAAGATTTTTACAATCTCTTATATACAAAGTAAATATGTTGAAGTCAATTGAATTCGGAAACTTTTTCATCCAATCAATAATTTAATCAATACAAACAAATGATTACTAAGCCCTACGACAACCTTGCGGTCAACAATTTCAATGTCTGGATTGACGCCAAATAAAGGTATGCTGTGTGTATTGTACAACTGGAAAGTAGACGCCCATTATTAGTTGGCCTAACGATTAATTCAGAGCTTTACTGTTCGCAACTGAATAGATACATGAAGCAAACAAGAAAAAAAGACTGAATTGATCAACTTCCATCATGATAACGCGAAACCACACACATCTTTGATGACGCACCCAAAAAGTTGAGGGAACTTGTTTGGGAAGTTTAGACGCATAGATGAGGGTGGACCTAACCCGGCCCCCTAAATTGCAACGGCCATTTATGGCACTTAATATTCTAATTTTGTGCGACTTATGAAATATACAGTATAACTCTTCAAATTTATTTTCTATTGGTCGGTATGGTTCATGAGTCTAGAAAGAAGGGAAAACAGAGGCCAAATCGAAAGTACCTTTTGTGATATTTCCAAAAATGATGGTGTTAAACCGACCACCCCATGGTCCTCAACCGAGGTCTGATTCTGCAACGAATCTACCCCCTGCTACACGGAAATCGAATACAATCGAACGAACGGAAGTCGAATATAATCTTGTTCTGACTGGCTCTAAATCAGTTATGGCCAGGTATAGACACGGTGCGGGCCGCATTAGAGTTTTTGTTATAGCCGCGGGCCGTAATGATTTTTTCTTACTACTTTTCATAATTAAATGTGAAATATACGTATTCAACTGGTACTTTTTTGACTTACTTTTTATTTTAAATAAGAAAGAATTCAATTATATACCTGTGAAACTCATAACTCGAGAACAAAATAAGATAAAAACCCAAAACTTTTATTGAAGGTATAAAAGTATCCAGAATTAACATTTTTGGCAAATTTATTCGCTTCTTCACGCAGAGTCGAAAACACTAAGGACAATCGTCAATCGCTGCAGCTTCTCGATAGAATTCTGTACAACGATTGCTAATTCCAATGAGAACATCCACAGGCACGTAATTTGGGGAGATGAAGTCTGGCAGGTTTGTTGTCAGTCTCGTTTTTTAACCATTCCAGGAATTTTTTGCATCGTTCCAAACATATTCGCTTCAATCTGGCCGTCAATGAATGACTCACACATCGATGTACGCATCAATCAATTTCGACGTTGAACGTTGTGTTGAACGCGTTCATGAAAACGTAGATAACATTGCACAGCCTACCGACCTCGGACTTCCCTTTATGAGCCTATCGCCCACAACAGCTGTTTCTTTGTACTGTTGGAGTGTACGGAACACGAATCGCTCATCGATAGGAAACGGTTTGAGCAGCTCGTAGATCTGTTTTGCCGGTTTCCCGCATTTAAATAACGTGACAGTTGCCACATGCTTCACGTACAGACCGAACTTTATCGTTGCTAGGAAACAGAACAAGTATCGATGGGACCATGAAACTTGGTGAGAGAGAAGTTCAACACTGTTTCGATTTCATTCGAACTACTTTTCTTGGGCCATTTTATCTAAATCAACTTAAATGTGAGAGATAACGTGGAAACAGAATGCCACGTTGTGCGTTGCTTCTCATCAGCAGTAATTGCTTGCGTTTTGTATTAAAACATTCGCCCGACGCAATCTGTTGATTTGCAGGCACAATCTAGCCTTCGCGTCACCACTTTTCATGTAAACAAAAACAAAATAAAGTTCGTATGAACATCTTAGTGCTCCCTTGGCCGAGCGGTTAGCGTCATAACTAACATGCCGGATGTTCGGGTTCGATTCCCGTTCTGGTCGGGTGAATTTTTCGTCAAAGAAATTTCCTCCGACTTGCACTGTGATCACGCGTATTCTAGAGCTTGCCACTCAAAATGCATTCAAGGCGTGTTATTTGGCATAGAAATCTCAACTAAGTACTAATAAAAATGACGCAAGTAATACTACGTTGAGACGGCGAAGTTCCTCTAGGAACGTTAGTGCCATGGAAGAAGAAGAAGAAAGAAGAAGATGAACATCTTATTCTTGTTGTGTCCACGGATCAGTTGAATGTTTTTAAAAACAACACATTGACATATCCGCGCTGGCGGCATTGAGCTTCGTTTACTAGTTTAGGGGAGAGTGAAAGAATAGCTGATTTTCAGTCGGAATGAACACGTTTTCAAAATTTAAATTATGAATGAAAATTTGCTTTTCTATATCAAACTAGTATTCTATTTAAATGAAAAACATTTTTGTTTGCAGGTGGTGAAAAAATCTCATACGAAAATTGTTTATGAAGACAACTCTATATTATGATGAAAAAATTCAGCAACAATGTTGGAATTCTTTAGCCATATGGTTGAATGAAAGTCAGAAACACGTGTTTCAAGTAATCAAATAACATGATGTGAAAATTTTCATTCAAATTTTAGAATTTCGAAACCGGCTTCGTGTCTTCTAATCTGATAGAGATGACACTAATGAGTTTGGGACCCAAATTATGGCCCTAATTTGAAGCAAGGCGCCTAGAAGTATATCCTAAGGTGGGCCAACTTGCTAAAACCACTCTTCAGCCATCTTGGAAGTCTACTGTACTTTGTTTGTAAACAAAACACAATACGCTAGTGCCGAAGCTCGCTCGTGATCAGTCTGTCTCTTTCACGCTACAAGCAAATAATTCCCCTTCTACTTTCTTCCATACTGTTTTCATATACCGCTCCCCTAACCAACTTAGTGACGAAACGGCCTCATAGACCCGTCTTGATTTGAAGTTGTCCAAAGACGTCGACACCATGCCACTGTCATCGCGAATTGGGCGCAAGCAGTTTAGAACAAATGTTAGCGTTGAGTACAACGATGCTAATGACGCAATGCATTATTGTGTTCGACTAAATGGAAACACACAAATTTAAAATGAAGTGTCAAAGCACAATTTTCGCAACGCGACGCATAGCGCGGCATTCTGGTCCCACCTATACGCCTAAAGCACCACGAGTGAGGTTAGATGTTGCACGTTCTGGCTCAATCTAATCACCACGAGCATGGTTCGACGTTGTACGCGAAAGGGTTAAGGTACTGTAATGTGTTCGATAGTGGAATATGTGATAGGGAATAAGCTGATGACGGCGCTATTGCACACGTCAAAATATCATTTACAATTCAACAGTCATCCAGCTAGCAACCAGTCGGCGGCAGCTTCGAGACTGCGAGGCGATTTCAAGACTTGAGACGAATGCACTGAAAAATTTAAAAACTTCTATAGTTCAAGACAACAACATCCCCAGGGAATGGATGTCTAAGTACGAAGCCTTAAAAAATATAACAAAATAATTTGTAAACTCATCGACATCTAAGGGAAATTGAATCCAGAATCTTCAGCGCCAGTGCCATTTGAAAAATTCAAACAAATGGATATATTTAAATTGATAGTTCTTTGTGTAGTCCTTCGCCTCTCCGGTTATGCACAAGGCATTACGAACCAGTCTTTTTTGAGTTGCGACCAAACTTTTGTTTTCAAATAGCACCCCCCACATGTTTCCGAAAGACGTAGTCCTACGTAAAATTTGGCTTCGGCAGATTTGATTTTTAGACAACTATACAAATTTCTATAAATTGGGCAGAGTCGAATCAAATTATTAGTTTCGGATAATTTCTCGTTAAATTGTCCTAGTGATATATGATTTGATATTACAAATAAAAAATATTCTATTTTCCTCCTATTGTCTTCAATGTGTGAAAAATGTTTCTCTCCATACCACATAAGCTACACCCAATCTATTAACTGGACGAGTGTTTCTTTGTACAATGTGGGAAGACACTTGGCGTTGATAGAGACGGGAACAGGAACGGTATTGTGGAGGTCTACGTGACTTAGATGATGAATACTGATTACATCACACGCTGCAGCAGCGAGAATTGTTCCACAGCCAAAAGCAGACAGCCACCATATGGAAGCACTCAACGCAGATGCAATGATGTTTCCACAGAGTGAGCTTATAGACACAAAAGGTGCCTTCGTTGGAATTGCATCGCGCTTTTTTCGGTGCGCGGTTCGATGACAAATGGGTGAATTATTGCACCACTACCGCCGCACACGGGAAGCAGGAAACGTGGTGAGGTGACACGTTCATGTGGTAGAAAAACGCCGAACTGCGCACGTGGTAAAGTGTGGGTTGGTGCAGTTTTTTCGCTTCTCCCGCGATTGAATTATAATTACTGTTCATGATAGGAGATGTATATGAATGCAGAAAAACTTGAAAACTTATTTAAGCGCTTAAGGAAAAATATTCCTTGCGCCTGAAAGTAGCAGTGTAGCAGAATTTTCATTACTCACACTTATCCCGACCAACTTCCGAGGTTAATCGCCGAGCGGTAGATCTTACAACACCACCACCACCAACAGGAAACAGGAAGCGGCAGTGTTTCATGCACCTTCTTTCGCCGTTATTATGGCCACAACCAGCGACGACGGAGCGAAAGATTGTGGCTAGCTCAGCGATTTTCCCTAATTCAAGTGCAGCTCGAAAGAATATCGTCCCACGATGATTATCGTGATGGAGTCTCTCCTTTATTGGTGCCGCTTTTCTTTGCCCGGCGGAAGGCGCTGTTGGAAGAAATGTGGTATGTGTATGGTACAGTATGCCCTGGGTGAGTGATTTTCTCCGCTGGATTCTTTTCCCCCACATTTGGTGTAGTCCTGCCGCACATCTTGAGAATCAGTTGAGGACTTTGTTTGACAATGGACAAGGTTTGAAGAGTGCAGGCAAGGCGATTGGAGCGCAAAAAAAAGGGAAGGATAAGTGACACAGAAATTGTAACCAATAATTACTCAAAGATCTTTAAAGACTCATTCTGTGTGGATAGTAGTTTTACATCACATCAATTTTGTTATTGTGATGCTATAATTGTATGCTTTCGATACACTTAGCCAGATATCGTTTAATAAATGTTCAAAATATTCTCATGTATTTCCATATTACATTGCTGAAGATTAGTGTCTTGTTCATATAAACAATTGTCTGCTTTTTTTGTTTATCATAAAGTAACTTCAATCATCATAATGCGTTAATTTTGCAATAGATTCGAATTACTATGAATGTTCTAAACTGACCAAATCGCTTGAGTTTATTCATTGCAGTGGTTTTTTTATGTACCTCAAATGCGTTCGTCTTAAACTTTCTTTTAAAGTTGAATTTTTATACTAAACACTTTTATTGCTCGAAACACAAGAATTTGAAAGCTATTAGGTGTACAGCTAAGTTTTTTCGGGTTTACAACAGATGGCGTAACTTGATTATTATTCCAATGAATCAAATTTCCAGACATTCGTTGGAAAGCTATTGGCATTGCGCGTCTTTTTCAGTACATGTCAAAAAGTTGAAAAGTAAACAACATAGTTTTTGCCACTTCGAATATGTCGAATTTCATACCAACGAGAGTGTTTTTGCGGGGAGTGTTACTTCATTACTTCAGTATGAAGAAAAAAGCTGCGGAAAGCCATCGCATTTTAGTGGAAGTTTCTGGTGACCATGCTCCATCTGAGCGAACGTGTCAGACATGGTTTTCACGGTTTGAAAGTGATAATTTTCACTTGGAAGACGAAGAACGTTCCGGACCGCAAAAAAAGTTTGAAGATGAAGAATCGGAGGCATTACTCGATTAAGATCCGTCAAGAATGCAACAAGAACTTGCAGATACACTTGGAGTAGCTCAACAAACCATATTCGATCGTTTAAAAGCAATGGGAATGATCCGAAAGATAGGACATTGGGTGCCGTATGAATTGAAGCCACGAACTACTGGGAGGTCCTATCCCACCCGCCGTATTCTCCAGACATTGCTGCGTCCGGTTAATACCTTTTTCGATCGATGCAACATGGCCTGGTTGACCAGCACTTCTCCAATTTTGATGAAGTCAAAAATTGGATCGATTCGGGGTCAGCTGACAAACAGGCCGATTATTTCCGCAAAGGGATCCGTGAATTGACAGAAAGATGGGAAAAAGTTGTGACTAGCGATGGGTAATACTTTGAATATTAAATTTGTAACCATTTTTTTGTAAACACTGCGACTTGAGCCACCTTAAGGCTTTGTTCCTACTGCAGCGGGACGTCAGCGTGGCTTGGGCGGGGCGTGTGACGCTTACGATTAATCGTGTGTGTTCTTACCGATGTTTTCACACCAGGCTGACGTGTCGTGAGCGTGTGGTTGGCGTGCAAACGTCAACACTTCACGCCGGCGATATTTGTACTTCACCGCCTCTCTCTTGCATATGTTTGTTTGTAGTAGTGACATAATTTAGAATTTTCTGGTTTTCTTTTTATTTTTTACGTTTTTAATCCTCCGAGTTTTTAGCCGAATACGTTCAACGATGTTGGAATATTCAAAAATAAACCAATTTTCATTCTTTCATTCAAAAACACACATTGACAATTTTCATAAAACACGTCGAAGACACGTCGCTGGCACGGTGTAATATGAGTGAATCAAAATATCGTGGCTAGAAGTGAACACGCCCCGCTCACGCCACGTTGACGCCCCGCTACAGTGAGAACATGGCCTAAATGTTTCGCCGCGCGGAATGGAAGTGCGTGTAACGGGTGACAACCAAAATTTTGGAATTTCTCTCTCAAGCTGTAAAAAAAAGACAAACATACTTAAAAAAGATCTGATTTATTGAAATTAAAGATACCGTATGAGTGATAATGTTTGCATCATTAAACATAATCAAAATTAGAAAATTTTCTCAAAACTTTTTTGATTCTATTCACTCAAAAGGAGGATGTTCCTGAGAGTCTTAAACTATGTTAATCATCGATCGAGTTTCCACTTGCAGCAATAACGACCTCCACACGCTTCCGGAACGTAGGCAGGTTCTATTAATGTAGCCTGGATCCATTTCTCTCAAGGTATGGGCCAATGTTTGTCTGAGGCTTGCTGTACTCGGGTGGCGTTTGAATCAAGGGTTGGCTTTCATGTCGCGCCATACTGAGTAGTCCAGTAGATTCAGATCGGGGCTGGATGGCGGCCGCATATTCTTCGCCCAGAACGGCAGATGTTTCTGCAACCACGTCTGAGTGTCATTCGAGTCGTGGCACGGAGCCCCATTTTGCTGAAATACAACATTTGGTTTCAAGCTCTTTGATCCACGGAAGAACATGCTTATTATAAATCCCGAAGTAGATACCCGTGTTTACTTTGTCGCCTTCTGGAATGAACACCGGGTTCTTTTTTTTGCCATCGGAAGTCACCAATCCTCACACCACAGCACTAGTAGGATGCTTGGTCAGATACACGTTTTTATGCTCGTCGGTCACGTCTTTTACCGGGAGGGAACTAATATAGCGTTCGGTTCTGGTATTCGATACTGGATCGATGGTAAATGTTCTCTCGTCTGTGAACAGGATTACCGGATTTTTTCGCTTGAGGAAGTTCAAGATTTTCTTACATCACTCCAAACAGTCCATAATCAGCTGTTCGGCGAAGCTCCCGTTTGACGTGGCCTTCATGTCACCTGGCGAATGTATCTCTTGATTCTGTCAATCAACTGTTTGCAATTCGTGACTCTTCTGTTATTTATGTACACTAAGGAGTTCGGTTGGGCGACACCGAGGCAGATTTGTCGGGTTGAGGTTTTTGTGTACAAATGGGATCGAAATATTCAGGAACGATTGTGTTTTTTGGGCGTGACGTGACGATGATTCATTCGGCCACTTGGCATCGGGATCTCGGAGTCGAATTCAGTTTCGCAATGTATTTCAGGGTTCTTGTCTTCTTTCGGCTTTCGGTTATACTGATTCTTTTCAATATTTTGGTGAGAACAGTTGAACTTTCTTGCGTCATCCCGTTGACTCAGTGAATCCTTGTTGTTGAAGGTATGAGAAAAAGAACGAAGTCCTTTTGCGTCCGTAATTTTGTTTGGAATCTTAGAATATGGGAAACAGTCGAAGTCGCAACATTTTTCTCTTTCAGAATGCTGTACCGTATACTTTTTGCCGAGATTTATGTGCAATTTCTGTGTGAATTTCTGTGTAGAACTGTACAACGCATTCGAAAAATACTTCTTGTTTCGACGGCATGTTGAGCCAAACTCAACAAATCAAAAAATACTAGCAGAAAGAGGAGAGAGCTAACACATACACATTCTCATTTCTCTCTGAACTCTGAGCTCATCTCTTTCTCTGAGTTGCAATTGGTCGTAGCTTAAATTCAATATTTCCTCTCTCCACAGTAGAACGAACGCCGAATTTGCATTTCGAACAAGCGAGTTGCACGCATCCGACTCACACAACTGTCTTTTCCACGGTTCAAACTGAGGAACCGACACACTTCTTCTTCTTCTTCTTCTTCTTCAATGGCACTAACGTTCCTAGAGGAACTTCGCCGTCTCAACGTAGTATTACTTGCGTCATTTTTATTAGTACTTAGTTGAGATTTCTATGCCAAATAACACGCCTTGAATGCATTTTGAGTGGCAAGCTCTAGAATACGCGTGATCACGGTGCAAGTCGGCGGAAATTTCTTTGACGAAAAATTCCCCCGACCAGAACGGGAATCGAACCCGAACACCCGGCATGTTAGTTATGACGCTAACCACTCGGCCAAGGGAACCGACACACACACTTGCCATTTCTTACGTCTTGAACCTCCATGTAGCTGCGGAAGCCGCTTTGCTGTCAAAACAAACAACTAAACAAAACCGGTCAACAAACAACAAACATTCCATGGAAAATTTCGCTAGTGGAATTTAATTGTTCTAGTCGGAAAATTTTGTGAAATTGGATACTTTTTGTGAGACTAATTCAGCTTAGACCGTTGTTCAGTTGCTTATCGATCCACAAAAAAATTGTCATTCAGGGTAAAACCGACACCTGGTATGTGTTTTACAGACAGGAAAAATGCGTCCTAATTTTTTGTGGACGCCTTGTATTTATGTTTGGAAGGCAAAACGACAGAGCTGGATTGATATTCAGCTGAAAGCAGCCAGAACCAGCGCTGAGCAGGGCATGACAACAAAAAAGTTGATGGGTTGAGCCTAGAGGCACGGATGGGATTTTGACACTGTGATTGTGTGTAGTAATTGCATTTGAATTGAGTTTATTCATTGATCAAAATCTGTATTGTAAATATCTTTTGATACATCAAATGGTCAGTGTTAAGTCAGAGCGAACCAAGTCGCAGAACTAAAAAATTCGAGTTTTTGATTGCATTATGTTAAACATTTTGTAAGCTACATTCTACATTTATCAGATTTGGAAAATCACGCGTACAGCAAGAATAACTTATCGAAATTGTTTTGAACGCTCAATAGAAACCCCTTGTAGCCTCAAACTTTAAACTCGTTTTTCTAGAAATCATAAAAATGACACTTGGTCCGGTCTGACTTAACACCGACCAAATGGAAATCATAAAAAATGTTTCCTGTATAAACTTGTATCCTTTAAACGGGTTAGATGAAATGACGTGGTAGAATCCAAAACCACATTCTGTTCAAAAATGTACACAAATATACCATTAAAACCATTACTACCCTTTTCATCTGTTCATTCAATCATGCAGAAGAAGAGAAGGAGGCATCATCTATCATTTTTAAACACAAGTTAAGATCTAAATAAATATAACCCTAAGATAACAGAAATATATTATAGATAAAAATAGCATTTCTCCTTCGTTACCACGTTTTCCGAAACATTGTTTGTAGGGGGTTGTAATAACTTTATAGCCAGGTGATGTGTATTGAGTATCCTATGGCCATTAGTGCTCTCTTGAGAAGTTTGTGTAGCTGCTGTAGTGAACAGATATCATTGGGTGCTAAGTTCTGCTTATGTATAGGAAAGGGAAAGGAGAATGGGCAAGTGCATTCGAGGAAGCGAAGTGGACTTCTAAGGAATACATACATATATTAAGATCGCGACTACTCAAGTTATTATAATCTGATATAATCTGATCTAAATCAGTAGCCAGTTAAATTTTTGTTTGAATTTTTATATTACCAAACAACATGCTCGATATGTTATCCTGGACCAACATTGCATAAATTGTTAGTAACAAGACCTCCTCGATAAAAACGTGAATTAAACATGATTTCATCGGACAACATCCAATGCAACAACTGATAAATGCCTATTACCGGCAAATGGAGAATAATTCATAACAAGCATCGATTAACATTGTGAACTAACGCCCGAATGTAGGCTGGAAGAATGCTCGTTGCGTCGGAGAGGAAAGCGAGTGGTTGTGCAATCGAGAAAACCATACCCATTTCAACCGTAAAATTGTTTAACTTTTTTACTATATCTTCTGTTCGTGTTCCAGACAAAACATTGATGGATAAATTTCCTGTCTAGTGGTATACAACGCACCATAACGCAATAACGATTTTGAGTGATATGCGATTGAAAACTCTTAATGAATCGTTACATTTTTCGTGGAGTTACCCCCCTATATAGAAATCAAAGACATAAAGGGTGTGTCACATCAAATTGCATCACGGAAAAAACGCTGTAGAAATTCGCCCAGTAGACCGATCCTTTAGAAAATTTTAGACAGTAAAATAAAAACTATTAAACAACTTTTGGCATTTTCTTTTTATTCATACTTCGAGCCTAAGCCCGTATGCTCGCACCTTCCTCTTTACCCCGTCCATAAGGTTCTGTACAACGTCAGGTTGTAGTTTTTTTTAACAGAAATCCATTTTCTCTTGAAGTCCGCCTCCGATTTGACAACTTTTGGGTTCTTCCGGAGGGCCTGCTTCATAATCGCCCAATATTTCTCTATTGGCGAAGCTCCGGCGCGTTGGGCGGGTTCATTTCCTTTGGCACGAAGGTGATCCCGTTGGGTTCGTACCACTCCAACACGTCCTTTGAATAGTGGCACGAAGCGAAATCCGGCCAGAAGATGGTCGGGCCCTCGTGCTGCTTCAATAGTGGTAGTAAGCGCTTCTGTAGGCACTCCTTAAGGTAAACATGCCCGTTTACCGTGCCGGTCATCACGAAGGGGGCGCTCCGCTTTCCGCAAGAGCAGATCGCTTGCCACACCATGTACTTTTTGGCAAACTTGGATAGTTTCTGCTTGCGAATCTCCTCCGGAACGCTGAATTTGTCCTCTGCGGAGAAGAACAACAGGCCCGGCAGCTGACGAAAGTCCGCTTTGACGTAGGTTTCGTCGTCCATTACCAGGCAATTCGTCAGCTTTTCGGTGTACAGCTTCCGGGCTCGCGTCTTCCCCACCATGTTTTGCCTTTCGTCGCGGTTAGGAGCCTTCTGAACCTTGTATGTACGCAGGCCCTCCCGCTGCTTGGTCCGCTGGACGAATGAACTTGACAAATTCAGCTTATTGGCGACATCCCGGACCGAACTTCTCGGATCACGTCTAAACTGCTTAACTACGCGCTTGTGATCTTTTTCACTGACGGAGCATCCATTTTTGCCGTTCTTCACCTTCCGGTCGATGGTTAGGTTCTCGAAGTATCGTTTTAGTACTCTGCTGGCCGTGGATTGGACGATTCCCAGCATCTTACCGATGTCCCGATGTGACAACTCCGGATTCTCGAAATGAGGATTAATTCACGACGCTCTTTTTCGTTCGTCGACATTTTTACAAATTTACGAAAAATTGACAGTGAAGCATGGCCAACGTGATCTATACACTCTTATCTGATTATAAGCGAAAGCTGAAGATATAATTCCTAAAAATTAAATTTCTACAGCGTTTTTTCCGTGATGCAATTTGATGTGACACACCCTTTAGTCCTATGTCAAAAGGTTGCCAGAGCTCGAGGTATCACTCGATCAACGCTCATCGACCACATCTCCAGTGGATGTTCACCCAAGCTGGAATCAGAACTCCCGTGTTCACTCCGGACCAGGAACAAAAATTTGTCCGTCACTTGCTCGATCTTGAAAACAATTTTTATGAAATTCTTATTACCGATATCCGTCGTCTAGTGTTTGAATTTGCATAAAACAACGTGAGAAGTGTTTCAATAAGAAAAAGACATTTGCTGACTTAGATTTCTAGACCGGTTTCGAACCATTCGTTCAGCAAACCTCAGCAGCGACAGCTATAGAGTTCAATAAGACATCCATGGACAGCTTTATTTTACAGTCGAAATACATGAATTTGTTTGTTGTCATTGCAATCCAACTACGTATCATTTGCCACTATTGCCACTCTTCAAGCGTCCTTCCCCTAAGTGACTTAGTGATGTATGGAAAAAATCCCCTAAGTGATTATTTCCATACATTTTCAAGACCTCCCATGTTTCTTTGACTTGAAATCATTACAGATTCTCTCTTAAACTCTACATAAACCATTCTACAGAATCTGTTGGGCATTTATTGGGCCCTATTCCAGAAAACGAGACGAGCAAATCGTCTCGTCTCGTCTCGGCTTCAGTCACTGTCGAGACGAACAAAATATCCCATTCCAGTACACGAGTTTCATTGAAATGTTTTATTTGGTAGACTGGAGAGACTTCAGTCAGTTTTTCTCGGTATGATCAGTGATGTCAAATGACACAAGTTTTTGTTTTGAGAAAAACAACAAACAGTTTTAAAATTGATCAATCGATACCCTTTTCTCAGTGCCAAAATATTAAAAAAAACATAACAAAAAGGAATAAGTTTGGTTTCAGTGATATTTTTCCTCGAGCATTTGGTTTCAACACTCAGACGTTTTGTTATTATGGATTTATTGGGGGCAGTGTTTGATCACCTAATCAACGATTTAACAAGAAAAGTCTTATATCTATATAGATTTATTTCCAATAAAGTAGTCGTTTTGAAATTTCGTTCAATATGTGAAGACCCTTGTCGTGCCGTGTTAATATATTCAAAACAGTCATCTAGCATCCCTGGATATGAGTTAAATGTTTACATTTGGTTGTGCTGTTTGGAAGAGGCCCATTTGGAAATCTGTAAAATCTTGCAATTACTGAATTGAATTTAATGGTTGCAGTTGAAAACATACATTGCTTAGGCAATACTAGTTTAGCCGTGAAACAATTTTTGAAGATAAAGGCGGAGCAGAAGAATATCGATGCTTTCAATCAACAAGGTGAACAAACACATCAAACAAACTAGACGATTTGACTGATTCATCGACGAGCGCAGCCAAACGGTTGTCGAGCCAGACGAGCTACTCGTCTGTTTTTAGTCGAGCTCGGCTTCTGGAATATGAAAACAAACGAGACGAGCACTCGTCTGCTTGTCTCGTTTTCTGGAATAGGGCCCATTGAGTAGAACTTGAATTTTGATAGCATAGAAAAATGAATTTAGACTTAGGGTGTCAGTTTTTCCCTGATGTTATTGAATGTCATTAATTAAAACAAAGACTAGAACATAAAAAGTTCCTAACAGGTGTCCTATTGCTTCGTTCCAATACACTACACTGGTATGTCATTTGAGGGACGAATGACCTTCGGATTAAAGTCTCTTAATAAACAAGAACAGACCAAGAACACTGGTATGTCTCCAAAATCCAAGCAATGAAACAAAAAACCAAACGTAGAACGAAAGCTCAACTCGGTAATCTCTTTTCCCTCAGTCAGTTCTCATATTTTTAATCCATGTCGCACATCATTATAATCGACAACGAACGAAATATGTTGGGGAACGCATCGGAACCCTATATGTAAGCGATTCTCGTTCCCGATAGACGAGGATGTGTTGCGCGAATGGAACGGCGATAGGAGGACCGCCTGTCCTTGGCGGACGATGATCACATACTCTTTTGGCTGGCTGCCTTCCCCGATGACACAATTGTGGCGACGAGTGTTTGAATATAAACACTTGTCCACTTCTCCAGTAGAAAGGATACAATAGGAGTATTTGTACATGAAGCCTACGATGGTTGGTTATGATGCAAAAATTGGTTGGATGCAAAAATTGGTTGGTTCAAAAATTATTGTCGATTTGTTTTTAACATAACCTGACTCTTCAAACTGTTCAGCTCAGTCGCCACGGCTCTGGAACAAGATGGCAAGTAAAACGATATATTTTTCTCAGCTTGTGAACTCCACCCAACCCCGGCATTGCGTGGTTCCACAGTGAATGTGGCGTCAGCGTCACACCATAATGTAGAATTATTTCCATGATTCCTCTGCCCCTCTCTCGCACCATGTACCACTACTCCACACCCACCCACACGTATCAAACCGTAAATCAGTTGTCGCCGATCTAAACCCACAATAACAATGATGCCGAATGATGATAATCTGGAAAACAAATAGTCATTCATTTTTATTGTTCAGCAATCGGTTTTCTTCTACGAATGTCTGACCCGTTTCCCCCTCCCACCCGTCGACGGTTTGGGCTCTTTTTGTCTTCGTATTTCGTATGGCGATCTGACAAACTGTTGCTGGTACCTATAATTCTAATGCTTGTGGAACATCTACGTTTTGATTGTTTGTATAGTTTATTATAATTTAAAGTTTTGTTTGTTTTATATACATGTTTTCAACCCACTATCTGCCAAGCTTCTTTGTCCTACATCACAATGTGTCTTCTTTTATCAAAGTAATACTGTAGAAAAGTTCACACATTTTGTATTTTATTAGGTTTTGTTTTTGAAACTCCATATATAGGTGAATTTCACGAAAAATATATAGCAATCTCACCACAAATTGATAGTCCACGTCTTTTTTATAATAAAACTAGCTGACCCGGCAAACTTCGTCCCGCCCAAAATTTATTTTTCGTTATAACATCCACGTTTTCTTACTAAGCGCACGTTCATGGGTCCAATCGCAGAACTGTCCATTGGTTGATCTTCTTATCTACCCTTTAAAATTATTTTGACATAGGACTATGTCTTTGATTTATAGATGAAGGGGGCCCACTCTACGAAAAATGTAACGATTTATTAAGAGTTTTCAAACGCATATCACTCAAAACCGTTATGGCGACATATGTTGTGTTATATACCATTAGACAGGAAATTTATCCAGCATTTTTTTTGCTTATAACATGAACAGTGAATAAAGTAAAAAAAGTTAACAATTTGACTATTAAAATGGGTATGTTTGCTGTCAATTGCGCTAACCACTCGCTTTCCTTCCAGACGCAACGAGCAATCTTTTTGACTAAATTCGGGCGTTAGCTCACAATGTGAGTTGATGCGTACAATGAATCATTCTCCCATTCTCCATTTACCGATAATATGCATTTATCAGTTATTGTATTGTATGTTGCCCAATCAATTCGTGCCTAATTTACGTTTGTATCGTGTAGGTCTTGCTACTAACAATTTATACAATTGTTGTCCATGATGTCATAATATCGAGCATGTTGTTTGGTTAAATAAAAAAATGCAATTAAAATGACTGCTGATTCAGAAGATCGAAAGTGTATACTCACGCATATCAGATTATGATAGCTTAAGTAGTCGCGATCTTAATATTATGCTCCTAATATATGTCTTCCTTCCACGTTGTCCTGAACATTGTTTGTAATAACTTTATAGCCCGATGATTGTGTTTAATTTGTATGGCAGCCCCCATGCCCTTAGAGAGGAGGGAGGGGTATCGAACCACCATAGAAAAGTTTTGTGCCCCCTAAAACCTGCACATACCAAATATGGCTCAATTTGCTTGATAGTTCTAGAGGGGGTGGAGTGTCTAATCACCATAAAAACATTCTTTACACCCTGAAACCACCACATGCCAAATTTTGTTTCATTTGCTTGATTAATTCTCGAGTAATGCAGAAATTTGTGTTTCATTTGTATGACAGCTCCCCCTAAGAAAGGGGGAGGAGTATCTAACCACCCTAGAATCATTTATTGCACCCTAAACCTCCACATGTCAAATTTCGTTTCATTTTCTTGGTTAATTCTCGAGTAATGTAGAAATTTGTGTTTCATTTGTATGGCAGCCCCTCCTTAGAGAGGGGGAGGGGTCTCAAACTATCATAAGAACCTTCCCCGACCCCAAAACCCCCTACATACCAATTTTCATGTCGTTCGGTTCAGTAGTTTCCGAGTCCATAAGAATCAGACAGACAGAAATCCATTTTTATATATATAGATTTGTCTTTGGGGCAGAAATTTTGAAAAATGAATGTGTGCGGCAACTTTGAGAAAATAAGATTGAGTCGGGAAAGACGGACACAAACTGAAAATTCAAGTTTATGTACTCGATATGTTTTGGAGGTCATTGTTTGTATTAACTTTATAGCCCGATGATTGTGTTTAATTTGTATGGCAGCCCCCATGCCCTTAGAGAGGAGGAAGGGGTATCGAACCACCATAGAAAAGTTTTGTGCCCCCTAAATATGCCTTAAAGACTAAACAAAACAAAGCTAGACTAAAATCACCCAGAAGGACTTGTAATTATTACATTTTTTTCATGTCTAAAATAGCTTCCGGCATTCGGAATGACAAATTCGGATTACGTTTTAAAACCGCTCTGCTGATTCGTCCATGATATGTGGTTGCACTTGCAAACGTAGTTAGTGGGCATCTGTTAATAAAAAAACGAGGAGGAGATAACCAACTCGTTTTCAAAACAAAATGTTTGTTCTTTGTTGGTGAAGTGTCCGTCTTACCCGACTTGATTAGTATTTTATTTTCGTCAATATTTTTGGAGTCAAAATGAGGAAAATTCACCGCTGATTCGATAAACTGCAAGAGAAGTGATAATAAAACATTCACGTAACGAAGAATACCCCAACAAATTATTCGATAACAATGAAAACCTTATATCCTGCAGACGAAAACTTAGATCAAGCTAAGCTCAAAAGGGATCTTTCCATCTTTGGATTTTGCGATTAACAACATATTTGGCCTTTTTTTATTTATATGGATAGGAATGCGTTATTTCGCCTGAAAATCCATTTCCACTTTCAAACGAAGATCAATTGCAATAGCGCAAACATCGAATGGAATTTTCTCTCCATAACATTGAACTACGGGCAGAGACGAATACATCAAAATAAAGATGGCTCAAATCAGACGATTCCTTCCTCTGGTTTCGCGCTTAGCAAAACATTTGGCTTTACATTTTTATTTATATAGATAGAAGATATAGGAGTGCGTTATTCCACCTGAAAATCCATTTCCACTTTCAAACAAAGATCAATTTCAATAGCGCAAACATCGAATGGACCGACAACGCTTATCATAATGTAATTCTAAAACATATAGGAAATCAATTTTCCGACCTTCCTTCAGAGTTTTCCGAAAATGTTTTCGAATTTTCTCTCCATAATATTGAACTACGGGCAGAGACGAATACATCAAAATAAAGATGGCTCCAATCGGACGATTCCTACCTCGGGTTTCGCGCTTGCAACACATTTGGCCTCACATTTTTATTTATATAGATTAGTTGAGATTTCTATGCCGAATAGCATGCCTTGAATGCATTCGAAGTGGAAAGCTGTAGAATACGCGTGACCAAAGTGCAAGTCGGAGGAAATTTCTTTGATGAAAAATTCCCCTGACCAGAACGGGAATCGAACCCGGCATGTTCGGTGTGACGCTAACCATATTACCACGGGAGCATTCATAGGAAAATTTATTGCACCCTAAAATATCCACATACCAAATTTGGCTTCGTTTGCTTGATTAATTCCCGAGTAATGCAGAAACTTGTGTTTCATTTGTATGGCAGCCCCCGCTTAACCCTCCTGTACTCGCGTGCAAAATCATAACACGTATACTCGCGCACGGTGTCACAGACCGAAAATTAAACTTCTCTGTAATGTTGCCATTGTGTATTTTTCAGGCTTTATTGGCATTTATTTGAAGAAGAGGGTATGATTGAATGAAAAAACTCCAAAAAATATGTTTTCTTCGTCTTTATTATGTTTTAATAGTCATCTAATTCAGCCTCATCAAAACAGAGTAATTTTTGATACTTCAACACAAATAACGAAATTCGAATTTTTCACTGTTATTAATTAAAAGTAAGCAACAGAATATAATTCATGGAAGTATAAAGAGCTATAAAATAACATAAAAACGTATTAATCGATTGTGGTTTCATTGGAGTAAGAATCGAAACATAGCATAACTGCATGCTCGAAGCAAACATATTTTTTGCATTTCATGCAGTTGTTGCGTGTTTTTCGGGGTTTTTTTTATCAAAGAAAAGAATGTATAACGCATTCTAGATAATTACCAGATGACAAAGGTTCTGGAATATAAAATTTGCATATTTATAATATTTTTTGTCTCTGTATTCTTGGTAAACTAAGAATTAATGCCTTTTTTAGATGGGGCATAAAAAGATAATATAGAAGGATTTCTAGGAACTTCCTTTTCTTTTTCTTGTTTTCTTGTAGATATTGTCCATTATAAAAAAATATCCTCGAAACTGTAACTGTTAAAAATTACAATAAGCCACCGATTAGTTTATAGTTTACTGTTTACAATTCTTCCACAAGTTAATTTCTTTCACAAGTGTTTATACTTATGACCATTACGAAAGTCAAACATTCATATTTTGCTTTTGAACGTATGAATCTAAAGACGAATATATCAACGAATAGTTAATATATGGATCCGTTCAATCCAATTACAAAAGGGACTGAAATCAAATAGAATAGTCAGGTAATGATCTTATGCAATATATTCAATAAATATTCCACGCCGCTAACATTAATTTATACATTTCATTCAACAATATTCTAGAATATGAAATATGGCACTTGTCCAAAAAAGTTACTCCTATACTCGCGTCGGTGTGTCAGACCGAAAGTGTTGAAAAAGTGGCACACGTCCCTTTTCTACCAACACATGCGATACGCTAAACGATGACGAACGACGAACAACGAAGCTAGAGAGAATCGCAAAGTCGTAGTGTTGATATTTTCTGAGAAATGAACGAATTATTGATTTCTCGGTCTGACAGACCAATGCGCGAGTATAGGAGTGTTAAAGAGGGAGGATTGGTCTAAAATTATCATAAGAACCTTCCCAAAATCACCTACATACCAATTTTCATGGCGATCGGTTAAGTAGTTTCCGAGTCCATAAGAATCAGACAGACGGACAGAAAATCATTTTTATAGATATACATTTTATATTATTTACTTATTCATATATCTGTTTCAAATATAATTTAATTCTTATACTCAAAACCTGGGTCAAAAGTATTTTCATCACTATTTTTCTTTTTCCATGTTCGATGATTCAAATTGTTTGCCACTGGGATGAATTCCAAAAACGCATTTCGAATGATTTGGGAGCAAAGAAAAAAACCAAAGATCGAATTCGAGGAAACCATCGAAGCGTGCATCTACATATCACTTGAATGAGTACATTACTGCCAATAGGAACATTAAATTTTATGAACAATAATATATTCATTCGCAATGAGTAACTGGTCAAATGAAAACTATAATAAAAATGATTCTGCCATCGTCACAGGTCGTAGCAGCAACAATCTTCAGAATTTGTTAGTATATACCTGAAACTTGAATAAAAACAAGAACCTGAGTCGGGAGCTCCTGGGAGTAACAAGATGCCGATCAAAAAATTCTTCTTTTTCTTATGCTTTATCTTCCTATCATTTGATCATGAGAAAGGTTTGTTCGCGTTGAACAGTTATATTAGGCTGTCAAAAAAGTCCTGCGGTATTTTTTTTGAATTTTCATTTGTTCATAAAATTAGTTACAATCATCTGTTTTAAGTCAAATATGCGCCGTTTTGTTCGATGACTTGTTCCCAACGAGATGCCAACTTCATAATACCCCTGTTATAGAAGCTCGCTTCCTTATTGGCAAAAAACTCGGATAGCCAATTTTCACAGGCCTCTTTTGTGGCTAACTTCTGACTACCTAGCTCGTTCGCCATGGACAAAAACAGGTGGTAGTCACTTGGTGCAAGGTCCGGACTATACGGCGGATGCAAAAGAACCTCCCATCCGAACTCCCGGAGCTTCTGGCGCGTCACCAAAGAAGTGTGTGGCGTGGCGTTGTCCTGATGGAAGACAATGCGGCCTCTGTTTATCAAAGATGGCTTCTTCTTCATGAGTGCTATCTTCAAGCGGTCCAGTTGTTGGCAGTACAGGTCCGAATTGAGCGTTTGGCCATAGGGAAGCAGCTCATAATAGATTATTCCTTGACAATCCCACCAAACACACAGCAGAACCTTCCTGGCCGTTAATGAGGGCTTGGCCACCGTCTGAGCCGCTTCAGCGGGCTTCGACCACGACCGTTTGCGCTTCACGTTGTCGTAAGTAACCCACTTTTCATCGCCAGTCACCATCCGCTTCAGAAACGGGTCGATTTTGTTGCGATTCACATGCGTCGATACGGTCAAAGATGTTTTTTTGCGTCAACGTGTGTGGCACCCATACATCGAGCTTCTTTGTGAATCCAAGCTTCTTCAAATGGTTAATAACGGTTTGATGACTTATCCCCAGCTCTTGGCCGATGCTACGGCTGCTACTATGCCGGTCTTTCTCGGCTAATTCAGCGATTTTGTCGCAATTTTCGACACCAGGCCTTCCGGAGCGTGGCGCATCTTCGACGACCTCTACACCAGAACGAAAACGTTGAAACCATCGTTGTGCGGTAGAAATGGAAACTGTATCGGGTCCATAAACTGCACAAATTTTATTGGCAGCTTGAGATGCATTTTTGCCTTTGTCATAGTAGTACTGTAAAATATGTCGGATTTTCTTTTTATTTTGCTCCATATTTGCGACACTATAACTCACGAACGACTTAACCAAACAAAACACTGTCAAGGACTATATTATAGCGTCAAGGACTATAAAATACCTTTCCAACAAGCTATAGTATGACTCGATACAATGAATACAACTAGAACTACGCGCTTACAACGACACCTAGCGGAAATACCGCAGGACTTTTTTGACAGCCTAATATTATTCGACAAACTCTCAAAAGATGGTCGTGTCGATTGCAATAACTTATATAATTTGGAAACAGGTGTTGAATTATAGATCTACTGGCGCGAGCTGAAAACTAAACAGCAAACAGCAATAGAAATATATTCTATTACATAATCTGACGAGTAACTGACTTTATTTCATCATTCATTTTACTTATCATAAAAAAGATCCAAATAACCAGAAATGTAACGCCTCAAATAATACACAACCTAACATTGGATAACATTCATAACATATCAATGCATAACAAACAACCTAATACAAATCATTTTCTTTTTTTATTGACACAGCAGGAAACCACTACTGAATGGATTTAATCAGTCGATGCAGCTTCTAAATAGGCAGCGTGAGGTATACAAAAATGGTCAGAACAATGCAGGTTGACCAACACGCCCCCACACCACACGGCAGGTACACAATGATTAACCATTCTACAAGGGGAATGAATGTAAAGTCTATGGACAGAAGAAGAGAGAGACACAATTCACAATTCATCAAACCATTTGCGATCTACCAAGCGCCCTCCATCTGCGCAGCGGAGTCAGTCATTTGTTAGCAATTGTTTCGTAGATTGGTTTGTTTGAAATGAAGGTGCATTTATTTCTTATATTTTTTCAGGTTTCTGGAACAAACCACCTTGTAGTATGATGTGAGGAAATCATTTAGAAAAAATCCAATTCACTGCGTCAGCACTTAAAACCATGAAATAGCACACCTCAGTGTGGCGGAAATTGAATTAACATGGAGCATAATCTAATTAGCACAGTTTCGTTCAGTGTTTGTTTCATAATAAACCATATTTATCCAAATGCGTAAAAAAGTTATTTGTACTCATCCGAAATAAATCCTTGAGGCTACTCACGGGTTTCACCAATCTTGTAATGGACATTTCTCTACAAACCCGAGGCATTTTGAACACCACCAGCTTTCTGCTCACTCCGATGGGTCGGTTGGCTACTGAACTTTTTCCCGAGCAATTGCAATTGTTATCCACTCAGAATCACAATTTATGGAAATCCAAAATTCACGAGCACTGATTTCAGTATTTCCCAGGTAAAACCATCAAAAATCCACACAGTGATATAAAACGACCGTTTCAGAACTAGTAACACCAGACGAACCCGGGAACCCGTAGAAGATCTGGACTGAACCGAACCATTGGCTACGACACTCGGCGAACTAATAAGCGGGATTCAATGCAATAGTCGTCAAATAAGTTACCAATTGGACCGAAAGTGTGCGCCGTGGTGCCACACAACGGGTCTTAATTTAATTAGCTCCCTTTTTTTCGCTGACAGGCGGCAGGCTCGCCAGAACTGCTCTGGATATTTCTCGACGAAAGTGTGTCTTACGGTGTGTCCGTGTGTCCGAACCCGCTGCCACCCCAGTCAGTGGGGGTAGCGTACATGTAGTGTGTGGCATAAATATGACATGCCGCGTCCAGAATGGAGCAGCACTCGCGAGGAAAGTATGGATTTAAATTTCCACCGACAGAAGTCCAACAAGTATTGACTGACTGGACCTTGCCCATCGAGTGCCCTGTGTGTAATTGGAGATAGCTATGTTTTGTTGTCATTCCCCGTAGAATGGTTTTTATTTTTACCATACATGGCAGCACCATTTGCAAAAGTACTCCGGTTGGGTGGTGATGGTGATGGAAAGTGAAATGAGGGAAAAATTTGCATTTCGACCCAAATGAACCGGTAATTAGTTGAAGACAGACATTACGCTCTCGCCAGAATGACAATCTTTATCCCAATAAATCTGAGGTTTTAATTTATTCCGTGTAGAGCAGCTGTTGAAATGAATTTATTTTGCAATTCAGGATAAAATTTCAATCATAACAGTGTTCTGGGATCGATACCAGGTATCTTGGCCAGAAGCCAGACCAGAAAAATTGCATTGAGATCATGCAATTCCTTTTTCAGTAACAAAATTCTATGGTACAAAAGGATGGCGTTACCCAACATGTACACTCTGTCCAACTTCTATAAGACCAGAGTATGATCTTGCTGCTTTGTGTCATTGTAAACAAACAATGCTTTAATTTATATTCTAGTGTGTAGGTATTTATTGATGACTACCATACATTGCATGATTTTCATTTGTGTGTGTGTGTGTGTGTGTGTGCAAGTGCAGAGCGTAAACGAATGTTTTTTTGTATTTTTCAAGTGTCAAGTTTCTATAAGACCAGTTACATATTCCGTTGTTTTAGTTGTTTTGATCAATAAATCTAGAAAATGCCGAAGGGAAAAGTGCTCACAGAGAGAGAAGAAAGGCAAATTGATGCATTTCACCAAGAAAATGTTGGTATAAGAGAAATTGCTCGACGGATTGGACGATCCCATCAAGTAGTGCTCAGGAGGGAGCTTCACGTAAATCGAAGCTCTCTGACCAGAATAAACGGGAAATAGACAGCTTGGAATACCTCAAAATCGTTTAGCAATATTTGAATTTAAATGTTTTTCGGATGATAATTCGTCAAGTTTTGATTAAAACATCCTCACATAAAGAGGGTTCAAAAGGTTGAAGCTTCTCATCTTACACCATCTCACATTGGAAGATGTTTGAGTTTTGCCAAAGCTCACATGAACCGACAGTGGGACATGGTATGATTTAACGAAGAATGGATTGAGGTCCAAAAACTTAATTTTTGGGGCTGGCCGGCTCACTATCCAGATTTGAAAATCTTAGGGGAATCCTCGTACGCAGAATCTAGGGGAAAACGGTAAACCACGATTGAAGAGCTCAAGGTCGCAATTTTCGACACATGGAAAAATATCGAGAAATCCGTTCAGCAGAATTTGGTAAATAGTGTTCCAACAGGAATTTTCAAGGTTATTAACCGAAATGGCAAGGTTGTCAATTATTGACATGTAAATCAGCCGATCGTTTTAAATTTTCATTGATAATACTTACGAATTTTGAAATGGTCTTATAGAAACTGGACAGCTGAAGTTATCATATTTAAGCACAATAAATGAACAAACGACTCTTTTGAACGAAATTGACGTTAAATATACTTTATTCTAAGCATTCAACAATGTATGAATGTATCTAGTTGGAATTCTAACTGTTTGTGTTGCAACGGAATAGAAACAGGGTGGTCTTATAGAAGTTGAACAGAGTGTAGCATACCCTAGATATTCGGTGACAATGATTGTTGATTGTGACATTTCTGACGCTTCACGAATCCGCCAAATCAATCTCTTCCGGCTAAACGAGTTTTAAGATTGAACGGATGAGTAAACTTATTTTTTTCAGCCAATTCAAATGCCATTTCCTAAATATCATGTGATGTCAAACCATATAGCTGATTTTGCAGGTCGAGATAATGATTGACCATCTCCAGTTCCTGCTGAAGTGAAAAACGGTTTAATCTGATTCCACGAAGGCGACTGACGAATCCTGCATTAATCTTTTCACTGTTGTTCGAAAATTTTTAAGCAATTTCGATGCTTTGTACAAAGAAAATACGTCCTTGATGGTCTGGGTTCTCTCTTTCATGATCCTTCTTCTTCCAACGGTGTCTGTCCATCCTTTTTTGTCATTCCGCGGCATCTGGAATCAATTAGACCAAAGAAAAGTCTCAAACCTGTATGGCCAATTCACCCCGCAGAATCGTGTCTATATCATCCCACACAGCATGCAAAAACATAAATGCAATTTATTTCATTTATTGTTGTTAAACTTAAATTTACTGCACAATGCACAAAAAGTTTTTTTAATCAGCGGAAAAAAACATTAAAATCACAATCGAAAAAAAATGCTTACAATCAAAGTGCTTGATTTGTTCATGCTACCGTTTCCCTCCACTGGTCAAATTTTACCAGGGTTTTTACGTTAGGTACATACGGTTCAACAATAAAAAGAGATCACATCATACAAAGTGCAAGTTGAGTGGTACTTTTCGAGATGAAGGGGGTGTCCAAATAACCCCCACTTACCCTAATGCTACCTGAGTTGTTGCAAGCAGCTGAACAGGTACCTGACTTTCCTTCAATTTTTCGACTAGAACAATGATTTTCAACCGGGGGGAATTCCTTCCTAGTGGAAAATTTTGTCTTTAAAAGGGGGGAATTGTGCAAAGGAATATTACACATTTATTTCGCTTTGAAGATAGCAATGATAAGCAAAAATTGCCACAAAACTTGGCAGTTTGATTAGACTAACAGAGAGTTGCAACCCCATAAAATGGCAATGGAGGCCATTGGCCACTGACAATCATTATGGTTGATTGTGCATAATATTGATTTGCTGATATTTTGAATATAAAATAATAACTGTAATGTTTTCCAACATTGCAGAGCTGATTTTTGTAATTCAAACATTCGCATTTGGTGGAAAATACCCGAATCAGGACGATAGTTACATCGAATAAGGTCACTGATCTTTTTGTTTTTACGTAATAGATATTTTCATATATTGTTTTCAAGACATACTTTGGATGAAAGAATATTTAAGTTTCGAATAAGGAAAAAATGAATCTATCATAGCAAAGTTTTTAAAGTAATTATTTTTAAATTATTCTCTAGTTCTTTTTCCATAATTTTGATATCCGTCTAAAGAAAATCTGAATCATTTTCTGCGTTTGGCAGAAAAACTCATCAGGTGTTAAATTTGAAAATTATGCTTCTGACCGACGGTACTGACCAGTTTCTGTTCAAATAATTATATCAAACCTCATGTCCTGTATATCAAATTACACGAGAATGGGAAGGATAAGAGGATTAAACTTCAGAATCCCATATGGTAGTAACTCAGATTATACTGATCATGAGATGGATAAATTCGGGTTTATTCTGAAATATAGAAGTTATTATTATTCCTCAAAATTGTAGAAACGGTTGTTAAAAAATCATTTTAACATTGACCTATACTAAATACTTCTCACTATTCAAACGAGTAAGACAAAGCTGAGTACAAAAGTATGCGAGATATCGATTATTAAACTCATGATAGTCATGCTTTATCTCTAGAGTAATTTATAGAAAGAGGAAATAAAATTGCATTCCCATATGTTCAACAACTACATCATTCAAGAGCAACCAAGTATTCCTCTTCATCTTTGAACCAGCGTTTGATTCAGCAAACTAACGCACCAAGCAAATGATTCATGGAATGAGTCCGAATAGCTGGCATTAAAATACCGAATCATCGAGATATAATCGCAAACTTGTCGTTCTAAAACATACGTTCAATTGAATGGAATATTATCTCATACACTTATTAATTTTACCTACACAAAGTTCATACGTCCGAAATTATGCTACCGACATAACGTTCAAACGCCCGATATTATGCAACCGACATGTCTGTTATAAATGGGAATGAACTCTTTCACTTCACGGAGTTTATTTTTACACGCTACTGTCCGTGACAATGATGATAGACACAAAAAGATTAAGTGAAGTGTAAGTGACGTGAAAGCGTTTGTGACAGTGATGTTCATGATCAGGCCCTATATTAACACTTTGGCGTCCGGCAACACCGCAGTGGTTACGCACGAAAACTAGCGCCTGACTGCCGGCGACACCGCAGTGATTACGTGCGCATAGTATCTCAGTGGCCGGCGACAGCACTTTAGTATCGTTTGCATTCTGTTGGGGTTTTGTTCAGGTAACAATAACTCACACACGCTATCAAGTTTTATGTTTTTACAAGTAGGGGAGGTGGGGAAAAACGGACATATTAAGAAGAACTTTTATTATATCTCTCGAAACTCATGTTTTTCCAAACTTCAATGCCGTTTCTTGCATTTCAATATACTGTTTTTCGAATTAATCGTCCGAATATTTTTCAATGTTTTTACTAAAATTAAAACAGACCGAAAAGTAGAACATTTTTTCGATGATTACCCGCATGGACATATAGTGGAGGGAATATGGACAGTTTTGTAATATTTACGTATGTATATCTTCGCAAATTCATGAAAGTAGGGGAACAGGGTTGAGAACTTATGAAAACTAACAATAAGATTAGTAAAACTTGACAATTTCCTATTTCCCGATAATATCAAGAACGGGAGGCGACAAGTCAAGTAATCCGAGTTAGCGTTGCCGGCGCAAAGCGCACATTTTTTTACGAACCGTGCGGACGTCAAAATGCTAATAACATGCGAATATATGTCTCTTTACATAAAAATATTTAATTTTAGCGTCCAAGCCATATATACGGAGAAAAATTGAAATTTCTGTTATGGCTATGATCCATATCAATCGAGGCAAATTGATTAATCAATTAGTTTCACAGAAAAAGTGCAAACTGCATATTGCGATTGTATAGCCGGATTGTGTGAAGTGTGCTCCCATTTAGGCTTCGTGCTTTTTGCCCTAAAATGCTGGTTCGTGAAGAAGTAAACTACATTGAATATTCGTGTGTAGATATCCTTAATCGGAAGTTGGATTCGCCGAAAAAGCAGATTATTATGTTGAACTTAAGAGCATATTCAACCAGAAAGATCAACCAACCATCAGATATGATTTCCGGGTAGCTGAATGCTCTACGGAGAAGTGAAATATGGTTATAAGAAATATTATCGGAAACAAAGAAAATCCATCAATTGGCTAATTCATGAAAAATACAAGGAAGCATTCGAACGTGAGCTCAAGCCTCTGTGTCTTGAATCTAGGTCCGAACATGCTGATAATCCCTTCCTGTCATTTTTTCGTTTCAAATCTAGTAGGAAAGTCGCTCAATGAACATCGCGAAATAGGTACTAGTAAGTTAAGCAATATGCGTCACACAAAAGCTCTTGTTCGGTAAATAGCTTGCCTAACTGTTTAACAAAGTTCATGTTAGTTCTATGAAATATTTCGCGCTAATAGAAAGATCGCAACTATATTTGAATCATCTACAAGAACGTCGATTGATAATGAATCAGCTTCTGCTGCATAGAAGCAACGAATGTAAACAAATTATGTTTGCTCAACAGATGCTCTACATGTATGTGTAACAAGAGCCCTAGAGCTCTATAGTTTCGCCTAAATTAAGAAAAAAATGGCTTTTTCCAAAAAGTAGTCTAATTCTTTTTCGAATATTTCAAGTATGCATAGTTGGTTAAATGATCCATGTCTTTACGCCCACAACGTTTCACTACTATCTGAGATAGTACTGCCTACTCCTAAGACGAGTTGGCATGAAATTCGTCTATAGTTGTATTGGTGAACCCGAGTGCGAACCCGTGAAACATCTCAGTGCGAAACTAACAGCTTTAGGGTTGAATCTAGTGTAAAGTGACCAGATGGTGTAAAGAGTGTAAAGAGGTCTAACGCGGGACATCTAATCTGTATTATTTCTTTCTATGTATCGGAACTCAGTTGTGATTTTTCGGTGGTTTAGATTTTGTTCGCGCCTGAAAATCACTCGCTCAGTCAGAGCATTTAAGCCTGGCAAGCACTATTCAAATTCTATAATTTTCTTCAAATTATTGACTGGAAAGCTCGAAAATTCCAATCCATTTTTCATCGATTTTAGTGCTAAAGTATGCATTAAAAATCGAACTAATTTCGGATGGCAATTTAAAAAACTTCAAAGGATAATTCAATGGAACAAGTTTTCCCTAAATCTTACGTTTATTAAGCCTACATTAAAAATGATTCAAGGCTGTTGATTCGCAGTCTTGCACCGTCAAGCAACTTGATGATTTTTTCATACTGCCAGCTCCACTCCACAGCGAACTTCCTGAGGCACTTTGTGTCCGCCAGATGTAGCCAATCTGTTATTAACAACATTCTCTCCCTGTCGCTCTTTAAGCTGGGAGATCGAAGCAACTGGCCAAACGAAGGTGAAGGAGAATCTGGCCAAAATGGACATTTTTATGTGTAAAGGTCAGACGAGACCGGCCGTATCTGAGCAGCAGGCAATCACCCAGAAGGAGTAGCTTGAGGTGGTGTTGAAAAACTTCTTTCCGGCGAAAGAAGTGAAAAACTTCTCTTCGTGCTCATAATGAAGGACGAGACGTACTTGATACTAGAATTCAACGAATGGTAGGGGACCGGGTAC